>NC_081574.1:14650206-14950206 GCF_022355385.1 Mustela nigripes | reverse complement strand
CCTGAAACAAAGTTAAGTGTAGGAAATTTTATCTCTTGGACAGATGGAAAAAATAAAGGAACAGTTCAGGTACTTCCTTAGGCCAAGAGTATCCATTCAGCAAAGTCACCCATATTTGTCAGGAAAGATTTGGTTGCACTCATCAGAGACTTGAATTTAGATCTCTGTGTTATTTACACACATGCTCAGGGGATGTTGTTTATGTGTAATGCTGCGTAATCTTGTATGCAGTGTTTGAGGAACAGGAAGCCTGGGAGAATGTACTTCTGACTGTGGAAAACAGTCCAGTTCTGATCTTTGGTCATGTTGCTCCCCAGTTGTAGTAGAAAAACTGGTAGTTGCAGGGGCGCCTGGGTGGCTCAGAGGGTTAAGCCTCTGTCTTCGGCTCCGGTCATGATCTCAGGGTACTGGGATCGAGTCCCGCATCGGGCTCTCTGCTCAGCAGGGAGCCTGCTTCCTCCTCTCTCTCTCTCTGCCTGCCTCTCTACCTGCTTGTGATCTCTGTCAAATAAATAAATAAAATCTTAAAAAAAAAACAAAAAACAAAAAACAAAAAAAAACTGGTAGTTGCAAAAAGGCACGGACCACCACGTCCACCCCCATTCTGGGATTTGTCTTTGTTGAAAAGCAAGCAGGAGTTAAAGCAGACATTCCTTTACATAGAGTTCTTTTTATTTTTTAAGACTTTATTTATTTATTTGAGAGAGAGAGAGCATGAAAGGGGAGGTCAGAGGGAGAAGCAGACTCCACGTGGAGCTGGGAGCCCAATGCAGGACTCGATCCCAGGACTCTGGGATCATGACCTGAGCTGAAGGCAGTCACTTAACCAACTAAGCCACCGAGGTGCCCTAGAGTTCTTTTTGAAAGGCACATTATTCCTTTGGGTTATGGACATTGGGGAAGGTATGTGCTATGGTGAGTGCTGTGAAGTGTGTAAACCTGGAGATTCACAGACCTGTACCCCTGGGGCTAATAATACATTATATGTTAATTTTTTTAAAGGTACATTATTCCGAACATGGGTTTAAAATAATAATAAAAGTAATTTGCAAAAAAAAAAAAAATTTAAAACATTAGGAAAGCATTCGTAGAAGATTGAGAATTAGCCAAAAGAAAAAAGAATGAACAGTGTTCCAAGCAGAGACATTAACGTAGGCAAATATTACTGTACGAAAATGTGGTTACCCGCTTCTGTGACTGTAAATCACATGTCAGTGGTTCAGTTATTAAATGTTATAAAGAATTTAACAGATTAGGCAGAATTGGGGTAGTAATAGGGAAATTACATAAACTTGGCCCTCTGCTAACTTAGGACATTTTGGTGTGCTACCAGAATTGATGTTCAGCATTGTGGGGTAACATTTATTCCTCATTCCTGATGTTTCTTTCCGTGCAGAGGGAGCTCCACTAACTACATTCTCAGCTTTTCTCTGCCCTCCTTATTTTCTACTCCCCAGAAATAAAAGAGAGATTTTTCAGATTTGGTTTGTGGAAGAGCCAGTGTCCACAGGTGCTTGCGTGTTGAAGCGCTCCACGCCAAGAGTTTTATGGGAATCTGCTCTTACAGGGTGAAAGCTGCAATTGTTAGCACTATGATTAGGTGGTAAGTTTGGAGTTACAATATTAGAAAAATCATTGTTGCCATTATCCAAGAGCTCTATCAATAGTAAAACTGACCCCTATGACACTCTTTTATCTCTCAATTAGTTCCAAGCTCGGGTGCTACAGGCAGAGGTCTTATTTATAGACTGGCCCTCACCGAGCAACAATATCTATGGCTTAGGTACTCTGTAGTAGTGGTTCTCAAACTGTGGTCTGAGAACATGTGGGAGTCCTTGAGACCCTTTCAAAGACTGGGCTGGTGTGGGGAGGTCAGACTGTTTTCATAATAATGCTAAAATGTTCTTTGTCTTGTTCACTCTTATTCTGACAGGTGTAGAGTGGCGTTTCCAGAGTTTACATGATGTGTGTGATAAATATAAACATATATTAAAGTATTTATTAAATACTAGAATATTTTTATATTTTATATTTTAAATTCATATTGAAATATTAAATATATATATAATCTCCCATAAATCAAAACTCTTTGGGACACTCACTAATTTTAAAAGTTTAGAGGGGCTCTTGGAATGAGAGTTTGAAAATTGCTACTCTAAATCATAATGGGAAGTGAAAAGCTCTTTCCTGAAGGTAGAAGCTTCTGGGTGGTTCTGTTATAGAAATTTATGAGAGATCCCTGAGATAGCTTGCTTCATTCAAATAGGAAAAAAAAAAAAATGACCCAAGAATGGAGTGGATGAATTCAGATGCCAGTATTCCCTGTGCTGGGCACTGTTTCCTGGGCAGCAGGGGCACATATGAGCAACTCTATCACTGTCTTCTAGAAGCTCACAGTCAAGAAGGGGGAACAAACCAACGAGGAGACCATGGTAATAGGGAGTAGCAGGTGTACATGAAGTGCCACAGAAACACAGATGATACCTAATCCAGGGAGCAAGGAGAGGGTGAGCACTTTAAATTAGGTCTTGAAGACACGTGAGAATTAACCAGAAGAAGAAAAGGTGATGGTGTTCCAAGCAGAGACATTAAAATATGCAAAGACCTAAAGCAATGTTTTTCAGACATTTGATTTAGACCATTAGTAGGTCATGAAATCAATTTAATATGTCATGACCAACATAAAAAAAAAACAGAACAGAAAATATCAGAGTACACCTCACACAGTATGGATAAGTATTCTTCCATGAAACTCCCCCCACCCACCACCGTGTGTGTGTGTGTGTGTGTGTGTGTTTGATGGGGTGAGTCGGGGAGGAAAACACTGCACTGGGTTACAGTGTAAAATGCATTGCTTATTGTTGGTTGAAATAATTTTTTGAAACCATTGGTCTGGAGGCATAAGAGGAAGCATTATAGATTTAAAGAATTAACAAGCCGTTATTCAGTATGGATGGGAGGGGGTGGCTGTGGATGGTGCTGTCGAAAAGAGAAGGAAGAAGCAGGTAGTGGAGAGCCTTAATGACTAAGTAGCTTGGATTTTCTCCCAAAGGCAAGCAAGTACTGTTAAAAGATTTGTAGGAAGAGAAGTAAACTGATCAAGATGCATTGGTTGAATAAAAACCATTCTAGCATCTCTGAGAAAGATGAATTGGGGCGGTGGTAGTAAGATCTACAGCGAGGAGACCTCTTCCAAGCTGTTGTAAAAATCCAAGGGGCTGAACTAGAGGAGTAGGAACGGAGATGGTTATAATAGTTCTGAATTTATTAGAGCTCTTTGTAGGAGTCAGGTGGTGATTATTCCTCATATAGCATTCTGTCTAGTTTCATAGATACATTATATACTAGAATATAAGCTACACAAAGGCAGGAATTTCTGTGTCTTTTTTAAACCTCAGGATCCTCAGAAATGAAAACAACACTTACATACATCAGATGCTCAATAAGTCTTCTTGTCTGCATGCCTCTGCTCAGGGACCGAGGCTTCACCTCTGCTCTGCAGTTACCATTTGTCCCTGTGCTTTTTGGCATCAAAATTTTGTTGCCATCTCTTATACCATGTTGTCTTTACTATTGTGCTTTGTCCTTGTGAGTTTATGGCATTTTTATTCCTTTACTGTCATTTTAGAAGGGTTTTAGGAAACAGTGGAAGTAAACTCATGCATTTCATCTTTGATGTTTAACTAGAACTCTCTGACAGTTTACAGAATAGCTTTATTGATGGAGGAGGTTAGTTACCAGTCCCACTTTCTCCTTCATTTTCTCTGATTTAATCACATTTGTTCAACTAAATTATCTAGGAAAAGAATTTTAGAGTATTGGTCAAGTAGTTTGATTTTAACAAACCACTGATCTGGTCTCGGATCCCATAATTTACCGACTCCAGAATTGGTTGGTGTGATTTAGCAATAAGAATACATTAGTGTACAGAGTAATATGGAATGATTAATTAGAGGAGGAGCCATGGTTCAGTGGGAGTTGCTTCTCCTTTTTTTTTTTCAATTTATTTATTTTAGGAGTCGCTTCTTAATACGCAGCTTTTGTTAACGTCTGCCCAGTTAGTTCTTACTGATGAACTGAAGGGATTTCAGAGAGATTTAAAATTCCAGGAACTTAAAATATGTCTTTTTTCTTTAAAAAAAAAAAAAAAAAAAAAGTTCTATTTGTTTGTTAGAAAGAGCACGAGTAGGGGGAGGGACAGAGGGACAAGTAGACACCTTGACACGGGGCTCTATCCCAGGACCTTGAGATCATGACCTGAGCTGAAGTCAGATGCTTAATCACCTGAGACACCTGGGCACCCCAAAAGATGTCTTGTGAGAGGACCTCACGGTCTCCAAACACCACAGTAAGTAGAGCTCTCCTTCGACCTGTCAGCCCAGCAGCTTCTCAGCTACATTTTCTAATTTCCAGACCCCTGAAGGTTGCTTCAGCTTGGGCAGGTTAGGTGCGCTGACCAGACTGATCACATCCCGAACTTTAAACTATGGAGAAGACCTCTGAACAACCCCCAAACAGAAGGATTTTGTGAGTGCTTTCTTTCCCACATGCAAATGCACCCCATTGGATAAGTTTGGAATGTGTTTCTCTCAGCCAGAGCAGGTATCTAAGGGTATGTATACCAAGTACGCCTGTTAAAAATATTAGGAAAAGTGCATCTGGGTGGCTCAGTCAGTTTAGAGTCTGCCTTCAGCTCAGGTCATGATGCCAGGGTCCCGGCATTTAGCCCCACGTCAGACTTCCTGCTCAGCAGCTTCTCCTTCTCTCTCTCTCTCTCTCTCTCTCTGCCCCTCACCCTCCTGCTTATTCTCTCAATCTCTCTCTCAAATAAATAAAATCTTTTAAAAATATTAAATAAATGAAAGTATTAGGAAAGGACAAATAGTTACATGCCAAGTTCCTTTTGATTTTGACAGGACCATGTATTTTTAGTTTTAACATATTACTGTGTAAACTTTAATGGTCTAAAATAACCAGTAACTTGAAATGTTAAAGGGAAGTTCATTTGTCACAGTATCAAAGTCATTTACTTTTAACGACATTGGGATGTGAGTTGATTTAGTCCCCCAGATTTTCCTGTCGGCAAATCAGAAAACAATGCAGTTTACTGTTACTTACTTCTTTTTGTTTTTGTTTTATGTTACTCCCAGGAGAAAATTCATGTTCATAGGAAGTGAGCCTTAAAAAGAAGCTTAGAAGTCATATTGTCCATCTTATTTCTGGTACACGAAGGAATCCGAGACTCAAAAAGATAACTTCCTGAGGCCGCTGGAGGAAAGGTTAATCTCAGGAATTAATTTTTATGTGTCTAAGTGCTTTTCTTAGTCATTTAATATTTCTAAGCCTAAATTAGTACCACATACATCTGTGCCAGAGCAGAACTACCAACCCTCATTTATTCCATCAGTCATAGAAGCCTGTAGTTCTTCACTGAGGACATTGGCAGGCACATTATCTCACCACTGTTGTGGGTGTAAAAATCTTGAAATTCGGTCTCATCTAAAATACTCAGTAAACATTTATTTACACGAAGTGCGAAGAGAGCCACCACATTATGTTCATTAAGGAACGCTTGAAAGTGGCAAGCACAGTGGGACTCAACAGCCATCCTAAGCCCGAATGTACATGATTTATGTGCCTAATAAATGCACATAAGGACCACTAGATAATATAGTCACCTTCTACCCAGTCACTAAGTACTGTATTCTTGAGAATTTTAAGAACCTGAAAATAGTTGGAGACTTGGTGATTTGAGGGAAAGTTCTGGTTAGATCAGCATTTTAGGGACTCCTAGTGGACTTGGCTTTCACCTTAGGATAATTCTCCAATCTTTGGAAAAGATAAATCAGATTCAGGAAATGAACATGTGATAGTGTGCATGTTTACCGTTTGCTGCCTCACTGGGCAGCCATCATTAAGTATAGTTCGATAAATCCTATTATTGAGATGACTTCCAGTACAGCAGCTGTGGCCGGCGTAACCATGGCTACAGAGCGCCACTGTATCCCCGCTGCTGAGGGCTCACAGACACACTGCCAGCAGCTTTCGGACGTTACTTCCTCGCTCTCCTTTCTCTCTCTCGTGCCTTACAGAAACGATTCCAACAGATTCTTTTTCTGTTAGTGTGTCATGAGGAGGAGGTTCTGTGTGAGTAAAAGAAACGTGGCTTCTGTCTGTTAAACAAAATAGAGGTGTTTTCCCCATCCTGTAAGAGAAGAATGGAGGCAGGCGGCCCAGAAGGGATATTACCTGTTAGCTCCAGGCTATTACCAGGGACCCAGGCTGCCCTACCATCCTAAAGCTCATTGTTCATCCTTTAATGGTCACCTCCTTGTCCTAATGACTATTGAAGTTTGGCCCTTCAGGCTCTCTTGGCAGGCCTGGAGAAGGGGACAAGGCAGAAGGGCCAAAAGGGGTTACTTTTATCGGAGTCTGTTCACTTTAAGCACCATTTCCAGAAATCTCACACAATACTTCTGCTTACAACAAGTGGCCCAGAATTTAGGCTTAGGGATAAATCTAGCTGCAAGGGTGGCTGGGAAATGTAGTCCTTTATTCTGAGCAGCAGTGTGCCCAGCCAGGACCGGAGAGAGAGAGCAGGAGAGAGGGCAGCTGGGGTTGTGGCAGAGACGGAGTTCCTGCCACAGATAATTGTGGTGGAATATTCTGTGTATATCTGCGAAGCCTTAACTGCTCATAAGTAATAACCACTGTTACACAGAAATAATAACTGTGGATACATGGTTGGTGCAATTAGCTCAGTAAGCAGTTTTAGATGTCCTTGGAGAAGCTCAGGGATTGTTTTTAGACCACAGGGACACATTCACAGTAACTATTTGCTCTTTACTAAGTGCTTTCAGTTGCGGGAATTCAAATCAAACAGAGTTTAAAATAAAATCACGGAAACTTATTCACCCCGTATGGAACTTAACAGAATCTTGGGGAGTATAATAGACTGAAGAAAAACTGCAAGAAATCCAAAACACAGTAAAAGGGTATAAATATAATTAATAGCTTCTTATGAAAGAATCATTTACAGTATGGTTGCTTATTGTAACCCCCTAAAGAAGCTTTCGTGAATTTTTAGGGAGGTTGAGGAAACTTATATTCTACTTCCTGCCCCTTTCTTTGCATAAATTCCTTAATCATAAATCCTTCACGATAACTTTCCTTGATATTTTGTACTACCATTTACCATTTGTGTGATTTTTTTAAAAAACAGGTACACTGGGGTATAATTTATGTCCCATAAAATTCACTCATTATAAGTATACAACTCAATGATCCATGTTAACTTATAGTGTTGTGGAACCATCACCATTAACCAGTTTTAGAACATTCCCATTTACTTTCTGTCTCTATGCATTTGTTTCTCTCTAGACATCTTTTAGAAATGGAATCATGCAATATGTATTTGGGGTCTGGGTTCTTTCACTTAGCCTGATGTCATTAAGGTTTATCCATGTCGTAGCATGTGTCGGGAATTCATTCTGGTTGCCCGAGAGGGTTCCAGCGTGTGGGTCTACCACATCTTGTTGACCCATTCATCAGTTGATGGATGTTTAGAATGTTTCTAGTTTTTGACTTTCTGAATAACGGTGCCACAAACATTGGTGTACATATCTTTGTGTGGACATGTGTTTTCATTTCTCTGATAGATTCCTAGGAGTGGGATGGCTAGATTGTCTTATAGTTTTATGTGTAACTTTTTAAGAAACTAACAAACTGTGTTCCAAAGTAATTGTACCATTTTATAGTCCCAATAACAAGAGGGTTTCAGTTTCTCTCTTCCCCTCAATTGCCTGCCTTTTTTATTATAACTGTCCTGGTGGGTGTCTAGTTGTATCTCCTTGGGGTTTTAATTTGCATTTCCCTAATGACTAATGATTTTGACCATCTTCTCATGTGCTTGTTAGACATGAGTATATCTTTTTTTTTTTTACTAGATTCTTTTTTTTTTAATTTTTTATTATTTATAAACATATATTTTTATCCCCAGGGGTACAGGTCTGTGAATCACCAGGTTTACACACTTCACAGCACTCCCCAAAGCACATACCCTCCCCAATGTCCATAATCCCACCCGCTTCTCCCAAACCCCCTCCCCCCAGCAACCCTCAGTTTGTTTTGTGAGATTAAGAGTCACCTATGGTTTGTCTCCCTCCCAATCCCATCTTGTTTCATTTATTCTTCTCCAACCGACTTAAGCCCCCATGTTGCATCACCACTTCCTCATATCAGGGAGATCATATGATGGTTGTCTTTCTCTGCTTGACTTATTTCGCTAAGCATGATACGCTCTAGTTCCATCCATGTTGTCGCAAATGGCAAGATTTCATTTCTTTTGATGGCTGCATAGTATTCCATTGTGTACATATACCACATCTTCTTTAGAGAAATGTATGTTTAAATCTTTTGCCCATTTAAAAATTTTTGTCAGTTGTCGAGCACTCTCTATATATTGGTCATTGTAGATCCTCTCTATATCTTCTTTTTTATTTTTTAATTTTTGCCCTCTATTTGCTCCCTATATATTCTGATGAAGGCCTTTTATAAGATATATGATTTGATAATATATGATTTGACAAACATATTTTGTCCCACTCTGTGACTTGTGTTTTTACTTAAAAAAATTTTTTTTAAAGATTTTATTTCTTTATTTGACAGAGAGATCACAAGTAGGCCGAGAGTCAGGCAGAGTTAGAGAGAGAGGGAAGCAGGCTCCCCGCCAAGCAGAGAGCCCGATTCGGGGCTCAATCCCAGGACCCTGGGATCATGACCCAAGCCGAAGGCAGAGGCTCAACCCACCGAGCCACCCAGGTGCCCCGTGTTTTTATTTTTTTAATGGTATCTTTTAAAGTGCAAAAGCTCTAAATTTTTATGTGGTCCAACTTAACTAATTTTTCTTTTATGGTTTGTGCTTTTAGTGTTGGCTCATGGGACTTTGAGCAAGTTGTCTAATCTCTTCAAACCTCTGCTCTTTTGTCTATAAAATTGGAGTGATAATTCTTACCTCAAAGGCAACTATAATTTAAATCTGATTTCTCTGTATTTATCTGGGAAAAAGGGAAGTATAAGCAGAGACTGCAAGTTCAGAGACATTCTGTTCTTGACACTTGTTCTTCTTCTGGCTTTCTGGGAGGGGTGCACTTGGTATGTGTAAAAGCTATTGGATATATCTCCTAGGCAGTTTTGCTTTCATCTTCTGATCCAAGGGATTAGCTTTACAGATGGGGAATAAGGCAGGATAGGGGAACCAAAATACATAGGGTTAAAAAAAAAATGGTTGAAGTTTCCTGAGAAGCAGGAGGAGGGAGGGATTATAAAGAGGCCTGAGGAAACTTTTGAAATAATAGATACAGCAATAATCTTGAGCCTGGTGGTGGTTTCACAAGTGTATATGTATGTCAAAACTTAGATTATATGCTTTAGATATGCACTGTTTATTGTGTATCAGTTATATCAGTAAAGCTTGGCTTAAGGGAAAAAGCCATTAGGATGACCATTATCAAAAAAACAGAAAATAATAAGTGTTGGCAAGGACTCAGGCCAACGGGAACCCTTGTGCATTGCTGATGGGAATGTAAATAAGCATAGCCACTGTGAAACAGTTTGGAGGTTCCTCAAAAAGTTAAACATAGAATTACCACATGATCCAGCCGTGCTACTCATAGGAATATATCCAAAGAATTAAAAGCGGGCACTCCCAACGGATATTTACACAGCCGTGTTCCCAGCAGCATTATTCACAATAGCCAAAAGGTGACAACAGCCCAGGAGTCTATCAGCAGATGAATGGATATGCAGAATGTGCCCTGTCCCTGCAGTGGAACGTTGTGCAGCTTTGCAAAGGAATGGAGTTCTAACACGTACCACAGCATGGACGGATCCGAAAGACATTATGCTCAGTGAAAGAAGCTACAAACGAATGGACAAATATTGTGTGATTCCACTTATAAGAGATACTTAGAATAGGCAACTCAAAAGGTAGAAAATAGAATAGAGGTTACTAGGAGCGGGGGAGACAGGGATGGGCATTAATGTTTAATGGGTACAGACTGAGGTGATGTAAAAGTTCTGGAAATGGATTGTGGTGATTGGTTGCACAACAGCCTTGTGAATGTACTTAATGATGGTAAACTGTATACTTAAAAATGGTTAAAATGTTAACTTTCATAGTATGTATATTTTACCAATATAAAAGATGCAGAATAAAAGGATGAGTTAAGTGATATATAAGTTTAAATGGTAATAATAAATGTGTGATGCGAAGTTGACACATCAGCCCCAGGGGTAAGGTCAGACGCAGACAGATTGGGCTTCCTTCCTGGTACTCTGATCTTACCCTCACACCTATCAATTATTATAAATTTATTCCCCTGTTTCTTCACTCCCTTGTTTTCAGGCACTTAGATGGGGCATGGAGAGATATACAATGGAAAATAAATTGAATGTATTTAGCTTGGGGAGGAGAAGATTTGGGGGAGGCCACGCCAGCTGTGTTTAAATATTTACAGGGCTGTCAGGTGGAGGAAAGAGGAGGCTTATTCTGTGTGCTCCAGTTTTTATTAAATAGAACAGCCTAGAAATGAAGAAGACTCCTTCATATGCTGGATGCGGGCAAATGGAAACTAGGGATTGTGTAGAGAGGAATGTTGCCGCAGATGGCACACAGGGCCAGGGCATCCCGGCAGGAAGACGTTTTCAGCGGGCTTTTGAAGAGTATGTCATGAAGGAACCATTTCCAGAGGTGTGAGCAGGATTGAGGGAGCCTGTCAAGGATGTTGAGATACCTAGGAACTAGCACAGTGGGAACACCTTCCCATCGGGCCGGAAGTAGCAAAGGGAGGCAGTGCTGTCCGAGGGGCCCGCGGAGCTGTGGAAGGGGAGTCATCAACCGCTCCGAGGAGGACCCTCCCGTAGGACCTGACAGCCACAGACGGAGCAGCCGCTGGCAAAACCCTGGCACCAAGGCAGAAGAACATCAGGGATAGAACTTCCTCCCCACCTTCCACCCCCTGTGCTGTCTCTCTCCGGACAAACCCAGTCAGCAGCCAGGAGGGGCACAAGAAGTGAAATAAAGCAGATTGGAGGGAGAGATCAACTTCCCGGGGTGCTGAGCAAGACAGAGAAGTGCATCTCCATGGCCTCATCCTTCCGTCTCAGAGACCTGCAAGCTTTGAGGCTATGAAGCACTTGATTTTCGTAGCAGATAGCCCAATTCTGCTTCCCCACCACCACCACCACCAAAAAAAAAAAAAAAAAAAAAGTAAAAGAGCAAAAGACCCAAAGATTGCCCCTGATATCCCACGAATGACCAGCCATGGCACATGAAGTTAAAGAGGAGCTTGTGTTATCTGGCAATATCTATAGGGTCAGGGAAATGCTCTTGAAAACTGAAAGTGGCTGTCAGGCAGCCAACATATTTATTGAGCACCTACTGAATGCTAGGCGCTGTTCTTAGTGCTTTTGATCTAGTGATGGGTAAAGCAGAAATTCTTCTCCTTTTACATTGTAGAAGTAGGCAGACAATAAAGATGCAAATAAGTAATTCAAGGTGATATCACACAATGTAGTCAATTGATTAGATTGTGAACTGTACCATTTCCTAGTGTGATCTTGGTTAAGTTACTTGACCTGTGTCTCTGTTCAGTATCTATAAATGGGGATTAATGATTCTACTTGCCTAATAATGTTGATATGAGGATATAACTGTTAGTATATGTAAAATGTTTAGATCAGTGCTTAATACATAGAAATGCTACATATAAATGTGTGTTATGATCAGGCACTATTAAGTACTAGATGGGAGAGGAGATAGCAAAAAATGCATAGAAAGGAGAACGGTGGTTCTCCTGAGAGCAGCTATGAGACCGGGAAGCAGGAGGGCTGGTGAGCAGCATCACGGACATCAGGGAAGAGCCAGAGGCGCCGGGGAAAGGGCAGCCAACAGCCACTTGTGCCCTCCCAGAATGCTGTCCGTCTTTAGGGACAAATGAGATGACACTGAAGAAAAGCACCCTCTTATGGCCTGTTTAGTGGTAAATACAAGGCTGAGTTTTTAATGAAAATCAGCAATAAGTTTTAGTCACTTAAAGACAAAAAAAAAAAAAGAAGTAGGAAAAGGTGCTTAAAAGAGGCAGAAACATTGTATCTAAAAGCTCAGAATCTGAAATGAGACTGGCACAAGTTCACATCCAACTCTGTCATTTAACTATTGTCTGACCTGAGACAAGTTCCTTAACCTTGTTGATGAATGGAAATAATGGAAAAGGTGGAAAAAATGGAAGTAATAATACCAACCTCGTGCACTATTTTGAGTCTACAATGAAATCATCTATGGTAATTGCTTAGCACAATGCCTAGAACATTCTAAGGCTTTTAACCAGCACATGCTGCTGTTGCTTATTGCTGTAGTTATAAAAAGAGAGAATGAATCCCTATGTATGACTTGAAAAGAGCACAATAAAGTATTACATATTGATTTTTTCCTTGTTTTAATTGTTCTGCATGACTTTAGGGTTTAAAAAGGGCAGTTTCTTAATTTCTTGGCCAACTCCCCGAATCTTCCTAGGGAGCAGCATCAGGTGATGGCTTCACCAACCCAGAGCATCTGCTCACGTTCTGCATGAGCAGACGTGTGATCTCCAAGTACTTCAACGAAAAAGCAAAATAATGTAATGATAAGATTTGGCACTCGGTCTGTGTTTATTTCTGAATGATTATTTTGACATTTCAAGCTTACAAACAACATTTGGCAAACTTGATATTGCTGAAGAAAATTAATTGGAAAAATTGGTACTTAAAAATTTTAAGATTCCCAGAGGTAGGGGTTGTGGGGTACTCCCCCTCCACGGCACTGTTCCCTTGGTGGTGGTGGGATGTGGAACCCAACCCTGAGCTTCCAGTAAAGCTAAAGCCCATCAAAAAAAAAAAAATTTTTTTTTAAGAATTCTTTTTCCATCTGACTCTTTTCTGAACACAGTCTACTAACTGAGCAATCTTACAGTGCTGTTTTTTTTTTTTTCTAAAGATTTTACTTATTTATTTGACAGAGATCACAAGTAGGCAGAGAGAGAGGAGGAGGAAACAGGACTCGATGCGGGACTCGATCCCAGGACCCTGAGATCATGACCTGAGCTGATGGCAGAGGCTTTAACCCATGAGCCACCCAGGTGCCCCTTATGGTGCTGATTTTTAAAGTGAGTCTCTTTTGGTGACACCTGCTAATTTCTGCCCTGATAGTTTCTAATAAGTCAAACTTCACAGATGAAAAAGAAGTAAAAAAAAAGATGAAGATTCTCTTTTCCCCTCCACAAAACATTTTGTTATTGAAAGATTTCAACTCTATCTCTCCAAAGTTACTACTCAATTGTAAATCACTTTCAGAGCATAAGCTAATACATGAATGTCAGAGTTGGGTTTTTTTTTTTAATTTTTAATTGTTTTTCTTTTGAGAGAGAGTACAAGTTTGGGAGGGGAAGGGCAGAGAGAGAGAGAATCTTAAGCAGGTTCCACGCCCAGTGCAGAGCCCAACTTGGGGCTCAGTCTCACAACCCTGAGATTATGACCTGAGCTGAAATCAAGAGTTGGTCACTTAACCTACTGAGCCACCCAGGTGCCCTTGTTTTTGTTTTAAATGACATGTTCTGTCTTTTTCTACCAGGAATGAAAAACGTTATTTTTGGTTTTTTTTTTTTTTTTTTGTAGTTAGTTGTTTTTCTAAAATACCTTGGAATGGATCTTCACTTACTTTTTATAGTTACTAAAATAAAATAAAAATCCTTTTTAATTTGAGGAATGAGGAAGAGGATCATCTGTTCATTATGGGGAAAAATTTTAATATGTTGCTTCATTACTTCAAATACCTTACTATCCATTCGATGAATGAAAACCTACCCAGAAATAAAGCTTTTAAAATTCCTGTTCAGACCAGGCATATATTAAATTGTGATGTGCCACAAACTGATTAGGACTTTAACATATGAAAATGAATTATGGGGGCACCTGGGTGCCTCAGCCAGTTAAGTGTCTGCCTTCAGCTCAAGTCATAATCCCAGGGTCCTGGGATCAAGCCCCACGTCAGGCTCCCCACTCAGCAAAAACCCTGCTTCTCCCTCTCCCCACCATCCCCCCTCCTGTGATCTCTCTCTGTCAAATAAATAAAATCTTTAAAAAAAAAAGAAAAGGAAAGAAATTATGGGATTCAGAAGTTGAAAATCTATCTAAGGAATTCATAATTTTATGAGGCTTTGAATTATAACCATTATTGATTTTAGGTTGACTATCCCTTTATTGTCAGGCAAATCTAAGAAGTTTTTGAGGGGAGAAATTATTTTGAAGTTTTTATTCTTGGGGCAGTTTGGCACTTAGCATCAAAGCGCCTACAACTTGCAAAATAGTGGAGAAGAAATTAACAGTGCTTGGCAGTGTGGAAAAGTCCTGTACTGTCCCTTTTCTCCTTTAGAACTTAATAGTTGGTTTACCACTTGGGTACTAATCTGTTATAGTTTAGGCACCAACTGAATATGTAAAACAAAATCTGTATTTAAAGATATTTCTGGGGTGCCTGGGTGGCTCAGGTCCTGATCCCAGGGTCCTGGGATGGAGCCCGCATAGGGCTCCCTGCTCAGCGGGGAGCTGGTTTCTCCCTCTGCCTCCCCCCACCCCACCCTTGTGCTCCTACACTCACTCTCTCTGTCAAATAAATGTTTAAAATGTTATAAATAAAATCTTTAAAAATAAATAAAGACATTTCCTTTTTGGGTTTTCTTTTCTTTCTTTTTTTCTGCTTTTCTTCCAACTTCCCTCCCCCCCCACCCTTGCCTCCTCTGGGGAAAGCTTACCTCTTCGTAGTTCAAGAGTGGTTTCTAATTCACCTTGAGAGGTAGTGTATATTCTGAAAGGCGGTGTTTCCTGAGTCAGATCATTTGTTTAACATCCCTTGCCGATCTAGAAGGATTCTCCCTCAGGGATCTTTAGCTGTCTTGTATCTCTTTTGCAAAGTCAGTGGGCTTTTCTCCTTCTCTCCTTAAGGACTCACTGGCATGAGGTCGCCGGCTTCAGTATGTATGGCTTCTTGTCTGAGGCCCCCACGCTGAGCTCCTGTATGCTCTTCCTCCAAAGGTCATGTCCGACACAGTGTCCCCACTGTGCCGGGTCACCGGGAACACAGGATGACCATTTTCGTTCATCATTATTCGCCTAAACTTAGAGATAAGAATGCCCCTATTGATTTCACCCTCAGGTTTCCCCTATAAATTGTCGCTATACTTACCGAGTAATTATATGTTTTCATGCCAGAGGCATGTGTAAGAGGTAAAGATGAATTCTCCGCTTTTCAGTTTGGGCAGGACATTACCGAATACTGATCATGGTACAAAGCATGGCTGATAAAATCTCCTTATTTCTTCCAGTAGTTACACTGAGACAATTCAGGCATGTACAAGATCAAGCACTCACTAGACCATTTTTTATTTTTCATTTTTTTGACATCTGTGGGTTTCCATAGAACTCCAGAAGGGCTGTGCCCTCTTTTAAAAATTAAATTAACTAAAAAGGGAAAGAAAAAGAGCCTGCATTTTCTGGGGTTTCCCCACAGGCTTTTTATCTGTTTAAACTAACAGGGATTTTTCGCATATTGACATAAGCATTCATTTGCTAATTTCTTGGACATGAAACTGCATGGAGCCTTCCCCAGAATCTTGAATGGAGCTGAAATTCTTGGGTCCTCAGGGCTGCTCAAGTCCTGCATCCTTCCCTGCACACAGACGGTTTTTCCTCCTCTATCTCCTTAGATAAAAGTCAGTACTGATCGCCTTAAGGAAAGAATGAGTTAAATGGACCAATATTCTAGGCGTGGATCTAAAAACCCAGCCTTTTCAGAGGCCCCTTAGCACCTGCAGCAGCAAGGTCATTTGCACATACATAAATAAATAAATTAACAATGAATAAATAATTTAATCCCGGCCACACAATGCCACCTTGCAGATTTGATCCTTTGCAGCTCCCAGTGAATCTGTCCATTTCTAATTCTTTTTGATAAAGTCCTCAGATACTCGCTGACGGTCAGGCTCATTTTCTCATTGTTTTCGGTTGATTAGCTCTGTATGACCCAAGGTTGCCCTTAAAATCCACGTCTCTCGTGAAGACTCTGAAAGTCCTTCTTTTTAGCAGCCCCCCCCAAAAAGGATGGACAGCGCCTGCCCTTTCCCCACACAAAAGCCTGGAAGGTTTCTGTCACTAGCTTCCTTCACCCAAGTGCAAAAGCCGCTCGTTAGGGGTACCGGGTTTTCGTGGCTTCTCTCCCCCTGCCCTTGGGTGTGCCTGGGTCTGGTCTCCTGGGCCTCTTGGCCCTGCTCGGTGCCCTGTCAGAGACAGCACCAGGCCTCGGCGCCCACCCACTCTGTCGCCCGGACTGTTACAGGGTCTTTTGAGAAGCATGCTGGCCTTCACTGGGGAGTTGGGGGTGAGGGGGTGCTTTTTTTCTTTTATTTTTTAGTGCTTGGGAGGTTGCAGCCAGTTTCTTGCACTCAGGCCACACATTCTGTTTGGGCTGCGGGCACAGAGGCGGGAGGAGTCCTGTCTAATTCACAAGTCTCTGTGACCCTGTCCTGTGGGCTGGGCCTTCATTTCCTGTAACTGAGCTCCCCTCCCCCAGGATCGCCACTGCCCATTCACTGGTCATTCTCTCCCCTCCTGAGGGGGCAAGCCTTTATTTATTTATTTTTTTTTTTTTAAAGATTTTTATTTATTTATTTGACAGAGAGAAATCACAAGTAGATGGAGAGGCAGGCAGAGAGAGAGAGAGAGGGAAGCAGGCTCCCTGCTAAGCAGAGAGCCCGATGCGGGACTCAATCCCAGGACCCTGAGATCATGACCCGAGCCGAAGGCAGCGGCTTAACCCACTGAACCACCCAGGCGCCCGGGGGCAAGCCTTTAATTAATGGGGACCAAATTGTGATTGATGGAAAAATTCAGACACTTTATTTTTTTTCTTTTAAGATTTTTATTTATTTATTTGACAGACAGAGATCACAGGTAGGCAGAGAGGCAGGCAGAGAGAGGAAGGGAAGCAGACTCCCAGAGCCCGATGAGGAGCTCGATCCCAGGACCCTGGGATCGTGACCTGAGCCAAAAGCAGAGGCTTTAACCCCCTGAGCCACCCAGGTGCCCCCAAAAAATTCAGACCCTTTAAGTCAATTGTTCAGTATCCTTCAAAATTCCCGAAAAAATTTTGCATGATTTTTAACTGTCAAGACTAGGGGATTTTCAAGATTTTCTTTGTAATTTTTTTTAAAGATTTTATTTTAAGTAATCTCTATACCCAGCATGGGGCTCGAACTCACAACCCCAAGATCAAGAGTCACGTACTCTACTGACTGAACTAGCCAGATGCCCTTCATTATAATTTTGCTTCTTCTTTCTTCTTCTGGACCATGGAATTAAAAACTAGCTATGTTATGTGGGGGTCTTACAATTGTTACTTTTTAGTGATGGTGAGTGTCTTGAGTACTTAAGGGAGATGTCAATGAAAATTTCACCACTCAATGAAAATTTGAAAACGTAGCCTCCGCAACCCACATGGAAATCTGCACAAGTTTTATAATCTCCTCATATATTTCCTTTTATGTGATACAATTTTAAGAATGGATTTTGATATACATGGGTGCATTTCTAGGTCTTCCAGAAGGGCAGATAACTTAGGCTGAACTGTCAGAGCCCTTCAAGAATTCAGTTCCATCATCTGAATCCTAAAGAAGTAAGAAATCGTGGCTCCAGATGAAGTCAGGATACCTTGTCAGTGAAACCCCTCAGCTCAGAAAGCTCTGAAAGAGAACATGGTGTGCACGGCGCACAAGAAGACGAACACCAACCACAGTGACATTTCGTGCGTTGACAGTATTCCCAGCTCAAATGAATCTTCAGGCAGCAGACACCAATGTCATGAGTTTATATCAGTCTGTGTCATCTTTGAAGCTGTTTTTTAAAAAACTTCATCCTCTAAAAGATACATCATCTGGGGATGTTGACAGCGATGAGAAACTGTAACTTCATAATGCTTGCATCACGAGTTTGTGTTGTGTGTTACTGTTTTCCCACAGTTAATGCTGGGAACACTGGGGCAATTGGCAGTATATATTACGAAGGAGAAAGGGTTGTATCTTTTTTTTCAGGGGAGGGGCATCCGGTCTTTTTGATGAGAAATCTCCGGTGGATGTTTCTGAGCCTGGTGAAGAGCAGTTCATGAAAAAACCAGAAAGCTTCACACTCCCAGGAGGAAGACTGTAGTGAACAGACAACCCCAGGAATAACAAAAACTGCGACCCACAAACCCATCACACACTAAGCCATAAAAGCAATTTTAGCTCTTTCTTATTTGGAAAGCAATAAAGCATTTCCAATTTATGGAATAAGATAGAGAGAGAGAGAGGGAGAGAATGCACATGAAGAAGAAGACTCCCCACTAAGTAGGGAGCCCCATGCAGGGCCCGATCCCAAGACCCTGGGGTCATGACCTGAGCCAAAAGGAGATGCTTAACCGACTGAGCCACCCAGGCATCCAGAGTCCACATCTTTTTTACTCCTTCAGTGTCATTCCCTCATTACTCTGCTTCTTTGTAAATAGCCCCAGGTGTTCAGGCTTCGTACTCCAGAATACAGAGCTGGCCCTTGGGTATGAGCCCCAGTGAAAGCAGGTTGGACTGTTTTTACAATGTCCTTTGGTTCTGCTGTTTACACCAATCAGACTTGGTAATAGGAAATTCTTTAAGTTCAATCTTGCTCACTCCAGCTCCGCTTAGTGGTTAGGGTAGAATTTTTCGCTTGTTAGAAGTGTTTCTTTGCTATGTCTCATCATCTTTGTCTACTCAGAAGCCCTTGGAAATGGGTGGTCTGAAGCAGGCTTGGAATATTCTTATTTAATCTAGCACTCCTAGACTCTAGTCATACCTGAACACCTCAACATTTGTCATACTCAGTGAACACCCACGCAGCCAGTACTTGCAGAAATAACTCAACAGAAGAAATATCTTATTCACTCTTAAAGCAAACAATAAAATCGTCCTTGGCCTTGTGGAGAGGAGTAAAACGCAACATCCTGACCCATCCTTATTGTGGAACAAAGCACACCAGGATGAGTGGGAAAGATCCTGAGCTCCTTCGAGAGGCCAGCTTCACGTCCCTTCTCATCTGACCTTAAGGTCTTCTTCTGAATCTCATTTCCCTAGTGACGGGAGCGGTAAGCACGTCCATGGACCAAAGACCTACCTGAGCAGTGGAGGGCCCCTCTGTATAGGCTCCTCACCTCTGCGCAGGGTGCTCAGAATGGAGGGAAACGATAACTGGGATAACTTTGGGGTTTGTTATTCAACAGGTGATTGGAATAGTCAGTACTTCCCATATGAGAAAAGCCTGCCACCGGCCATCTTTATCAGACACATCGCCAGTCTCTGAGCTGTATGGCTGGAGACAGCGGTCTACCGGGTAAGTATGGGGCTTACTAAACTTGTAAATTCAAGGACTTCTTTTCCTTCCAGGGCGTTTACTACTTGTTTATTGATCTTGTAGATGCTGCTGTGAAGTAAGCGAATTTCTGTCACCAGGGACTTTTGGTGGTATTTCTGGTGAATTTCAATGTTTTTTTTGTAACCGAAATAAAAGTTGGATTTAGTTCTGAGGTTCTTCTTGTTGCAGTTGAATTAAACTAGTATGTAGAAAACAAAGCTTCCTTTATTCTTTTCTTTTTTCCTCCAAAAGTTATTTAAGATCATTAAAAACTGAATTTCCAAAAATTATCATAAAAAAAGGATTTAAAGATTTAGATGAAGTGAACCTCATGCATTTCGTGCAGGAAAAATATATATTCTTTTAAAGAGGTAAGAAGCCTTATATTGTTTAAAGAGCCTCTTTTTTAAGGTCACACTATTGCACTGACCTTTTTTCCTATGGTTTCATTTCTTTTCTGAATGTATATTTTCACCCAAGAATACATTCTAATCTAGTTTTGGGGGGAAATTGATCATCTTTTTAAGAAAATTAAATTATTATAATTCATAATTATGCATGATTCGTGCATGCTTTCATCTGATGGAGTTTATTGAAAGTGTCCCCTCTAGTATAAGCAGCTTGCTTTTCTGTAAGCCCTTGAAATCGTGTGAAGACACAGAAAACTCAATAGCCTGAAACTGAGCTGGCCTCTGTTTCTACACATGTATTTATCCTAGTTGCTTTCCAAATTAGATCTCTCATTGTTGGTACAATTACAACTCACAATATTTTGTTTGAAGGTTTGATACTCATCCTGAAATAACATAAGGAAAGATCCATCCTCTTCGGGAAGCACTGATCACAAACCAAGATAAGACCCTGAACCTATGGTGTTTGTAAGACATTCTGGCCACTCGCCAAAATCCGTCTGTGTTCCCAATGTCAACATTAGCCCCCCTAGAAGAGGCGACAGCTACTTCCAGATGTGTTCCAAGACACTCACCTATCATACTTGTTGACAGAGTCTGAGCAAAGGTAAGACATCACAGCCCTTCCTAGTCCTGGTGAGGCCTGTGAGCGGCCTGAGCCTCTGCCTACTGCTGGCCAGGCTTCTCTGCTCCATTCGCCGTTGGGCCTCAGGACTAAAGCCGGTGATGACCAACCATTGATTCTGGCCTCCCAGGCTGAGAGGTTCAAAGGACATCATGGCAGCGAGTGTCACTTGCTAGGATTTCTCCCTCAATAGGAAATACTCCACTGTTCATATCTGTCACACCACTCCTGTCCTCACAGGGAGTGACTCTTAGCCCAGCTCTAAAACTCAGTATGTAGCTTCTGGTTCCCCTCACTCTTTCCAGTGAATACGGGCTATATTTTGTATATTCTTTTTATTATTCTGCTGTTTACAACCCACTTTTTCTTTCTTTTTTTTTTTTTTTTTTTACACAATTGAAGCTGCTCCCCAAAAAGAAATTCACTGAATATTTAAAAAAAAAACATGTTTAGACAATTTAAGTATAATTGCTTTTAAGCCAGCTGCCTCGTCACTTAATTTGGACACAGGAGAAAGATAAATAAAGGCTTGGGGCAGTCATGGGGTCTTGGGCACCCGAGGTACATTGGCTTATTATGTTACGTAAGGATAGTTGGATTTGTGGGCCTGGATTAAGTGTTAGTTTGTATCAGTCTTTTATTATGAAATTGATTTTGGCCATTTTCACCTCTCATTAGGAGAATTTTATTTTTGTTGCTTCCTTTTCTCCTTTGGGCTTGACCTTGGAACTCTTCAGTTGATACTTAATGTGAAGTTGTTTCTTTGGAAGGGGGGGGGGCAGTGGTTGGTAATAGCTGACTTAAAAACCTCATGAGCTCCCCCTGCTGTTTCTCAACTGCAATACAAGCCCCGTTCCGTTTTAAATCCTAGAGGCTGATAAGTGGAAGAACTGGAGAGCCCTTTCTGGGTTTGCTTGATCTCAGAGGCAGAAAATATGCTTTTTAACTTCCTCCTGAAAGTTAACCAAATCAGAAAGGAAAGACAGGCTTTTTAAGCATTTTATCCAGGCTATCTCTTAAGCTAGGAAGTGGGTCTATACCACTTTGGAAAACTGCCAACAAAGAACGAAGAAATATATAATCCAGTGACCTCATGCCTGAAATGGATGGGCTTAACTTGGGAGATTGTTTTTAGTCTTTTCCTTTTTGATCTGTAAAGGTTTTGGGGGAAAGTGTTTTTAAAATAAACCCCTGATATAATTTCTGTTGTGTTTAATCTTTCCCCCCAACACTTCTTGAAATTTGTGGTCCGATTTAAAGGCATGCACCTAAATTTAGTGTGACTTTTCAAGCTAAAGATAATTAAATAGCACACAGAAACCACATTTGTCAGTCAGTATTTTTCATATAAATGTGCACGTTAATAGGGTACCATACTATATCACAAATTAAAAACATCAGAAGGTACGCTTTCATCAGACTACAGATACATGTATTGGAACACCTGCCAGTCATTGGTAGGATGGTGAGGGAAACGGGTTTCGGCCTTTGTGAAATGCATAGTCTATTGGGGTAGACATTCATGAAACAAAAACTCAGATAAAAACATATTTAAAAACTATGAGTGATTTGTTGGATATGACACCCAAAGTAAAGCAACAAAATGAAAAAATAAAGATAATTTGGGCTTTATCAAAATTTACAATTTTTGTACCTGAAAGGACACTATCAACATAGTGAAAAGACAACCAAAGAATGGGAGAATATACTTGCAAATTACCTATCTGATAAAAGGGTAATATCCAGAATATATAAGTAACTCCAACACCTCACAGCAAAAAACCAACAAAATTTAAAAATAGACAAAGGGGGCGCCTGGGTGGCTCAGTGGGTTAAAGCCTCTGCCTTCAGCTCAGGTCATGATCTCAGGGTCCTAGGATCGAGCCCCACATCAGGCTCTCTGCTCAGTGGGGAGTCTGCTTCCTCCTCTCTCTCTGCCTGCCTCTCTGCCTACTTGTGATCTCTCTCTCTCTGTGTCAAATAAATAAATAAAATATTTAAAAATAAAAATAAGCAAAGAACATAAATAGACATTTTTCCCAAAGATATGCAAATGGACAATAAACATGAAAAGACACCAGACATTTATCATTGGAGAAATGCACTTCAAAACCACAATGAAATGCCACTTCACCTTTAGAATGAAGGCAATTATGAAAACAATTACCCTTTAGGATGGGAATTATAAAAACAAACCAGAAGATAACAAATGTTGGTAAGGATGTGGAGAAATTGGCAAGGGAGATGATGACACAGTGCGGTCTCTGGAAGACAGTATGTGGTACCTTATAAAATTACAAATAGAATTCCCATGTGATCCAGCAGTTCCTCTTCTGGGTATAGGCCCCAAAGAACTGAAAGTAGGGCTTGAAGAGATGTTTGGACACCCATGTTCCCAGCAGCATTACTCGTAGTAGCCAAGAGGTGGGAGCAACCCAGGGGCCCATCGACAGATGAAGGGAATCACAGAATATGGACTGGACATAGACGGGAAGAGTATTAAAGAGAAGGAAATTCTGACCCATGTGAGAATGCAGACATTAGTGGTTACGTGAAATAAGCCAGACCCCAAAGGATAAATGTTTACCAGTTCCACTTAGGTGAAATACCAGTAGCAGCCACATTCACAGACAGGAGAATGGTGGTGCCAGCCAGTAGGGGTGGAGGAATGGGGAGTTGTTGGAGGGGCACAGAGTTTCAGTGAAGGGAGCCGGAAAGATTCTGTGGGTGGACCGTTGGTGTTAGCCGCCCAGCCGTGTGAAGAGACGGAATGCCATGGAGCTGTTCACGTAAAAATGGTTAAATTGGTAAATTTATATCTGGACCACAATTTAAAAGCATCATGAGGAGTAATCTGAAAAGACAAAAGCAACAGTTTTCTCCTATTGGATGTTCAGTGGCTGAGTGTCGGGGCAGTTGGATTTAGGAGGTGGTCCAGGAAGGTATTGCTGACACCGACAGGGAAAGGGAGAGCGAGCGGGGAGAGCGTGGGAGGCCCACGCTGAGAAGGGCCGCCACGCGGGGGGACGGGGAAGCCCTAGCAGGTGGGCAGCCCAGGGGGACACGTGGGGCGCGCAGGGAGGAGCGTGGGTGGCTGGGGCTCAAGGACCACATGTTGCCTGCAGACTGGCGAGGCCTTTGGACTCCGTGGCAGCCGCGACAGGTTAGTGAAGTCCTTAGTGGAGGAAGAGAGGAAAATAGGATCTAAACTCCCTGTAAACAGGCCGCTCAGACTGCTCTGTGGAAAAATGAGATTTTTGAGGAGCCGTTAGGCCGTGCAGCGTCCTGGGTGGGAAGTAGTGGCTTGGCCAGGGAAGACTCCCCCAGTTCCACGGTGTGTCACTGCCGTGTGAGGTGCCAAGGGCGTGTCACTCAGCCTGATTGCAAAAAGAGGATCTATTTATCCTTCCTCAGGAAAAATGGACCACTGAGGTGCTTTTGATTCCTCAGAAAACAGCGCTGCGCACATCTTGGTTGTTAGCACGACCCGTGCTGGTCCACTGTCGTCCCAAGTCAGAGGTCACTGACGCCAGGGACAGGCGACTGCTGTGTTGCTTGAAATGCCCCTGGGCCCAAAGTGCCTTCAGATGATAAAAGGTAAGACGAAGCTCCATTTCAGAATTTTCAGCGAGGTCACTGGAACAGTTTCACACTTTAAAGTCCTCGTCGCCCCCCCTTCAGTATGCTCGTCAGTCGTATTTGGTAACAAGTGGGGGGCAGGCGAGCGCGTCGGGGTGGAAGAGGAGAGAATGTGTGGGTTCCCGGAGCTTCGCGGGTGTGGTGTCAGGGAATGAACTCGCAGGCCAGGCCAGCCTTGGCCTAAAGCAGTGAGAGCCTGGTGCCTTCCTCTGTGTCACAAGAGCCGTCAGAGCAGCGAACTCCTAGGGCCCACGGCGGGTGTGCACCGACACTGCGAGCAAATCCGTGTCTGACCGCCCCGACCAGCAGGTGTCCGAGGGCAGGGAGGGAGCCCCAGGTGTCCGAGGGCAGGGAGGGAGCCCCAGGTGAACGGCGCGGCCACCTGTGGTTCCTCCCAGGGCAGCGGAGCCGCATCAAACCTGAGCCTGTGGCAGCCTCTGGACCCCGCTGCGGGAGCTGCGGGAGGAGCGGCCCCCAGTTGACCACCAGCAACATCCAGCCTCGGAGAAACCGGGGCACACGGACTGGGCTCCCCAACGGATCAACGGTAAGGAACTGAGCGGGTTGGAGGGGAGATTTTATAGATTGAAAGAGATTTAAAAGGCGTATCAAACATTTTTAGATGAGCAAGACAAAAACTAAGCTGTATCATAGTCCAGGGATGCACATTTGGGTGATAAAGCTATGTTTTAACACCGAGGTAGGGGCCCCCGGGGTGGCTCCGTTGGCTGAGCAGCTGCCTTCCGCTCGGGTCATGATCCCGAGGTCCTGGGTTGGAGCCGCACATCTGGCTCCTTGGTCAGCGCCGAGCCTGCTTCTCCCTCCCCTCTGCACTCATGCTCTTTCTTGTCATCTCTGTCACCATCTCTGTCTCTCTCAAGTAAGTAAATAAATTCTTTAATCCTCATAGCAAGTACTTGCCGTAAAAGGCAGGACAGTGGGTAAGTAGCTGGGGGGGGTGGGGTGAGGGCTTGGAACCAGGGTGAGGCGACAAGGAAATGGCAGCGTTGTTTCACCTGCCGGGTAGGTAAGGGTATCCGCCTTCAAGCGCGCTGTTAAACACGTTTCATGCCGTTTTCTGCATCTTTATTTGATTTTACAATAAACAGATTTTCAAAGTTCTTAGCAAGCATTTTATGACCATCTTTTTTTTTTTTTAATTTATTTATTTGACAGAGAGAGACCACAAGCAGGCAGAGAGAGAGAGGAGGAAGCAGGCTCCCCACTGAGCAGAGAGTCTGATGCGGGGCTCGATCCCAGGACCCTGAGATCATGACCTGAGCTGAAGGCAGCGGCTTAACTCACTGAGCCACCCAGGTGCCCCTTTATGACCATCTTTAATCTCTTCCCTAATGTATGATGCTCTCACCATCGCCACAGAGCAATTGGCCAAGTTTCCCTCGGGGTTTTATTCTTGTGCGCAGGTAATTCACATTCCTGAAACCACTGTTAACTCGTTCCTGTGTTGCTTTCATAAGCTTCTGTTTCAGTGGCTGCTTGTGGTTCAGTCTTTGGGTTGCTTCCACGACTGTAGGTAATGCTTGTCACTTGTTTAGTTTGGAAATTGAGGTTAGAAAATATTGCTTTAATTTAATAGTGACACACACACACACACACACACACACACACATATGTAATATATATACTGGAGTGCACCGGGTAAAGAAGGGAGCTGAGGAGGTTGTGAGGGTGGTGGAACAAGTTTCTAGAAGAAAGGACCAAGCGCATTTGCAAAGGCAGCAAAGAGCTTGACTAGTTTTGGAAGTCAGAGTTGTAACGGGTAGAACAGGCAAGTTGTTTAGACCCAGTGACCCTTCCTACTTAGAAAGACTTAATTTACCAGAAGGACGTTGTTCAGAGAGCTGTGACAGAACGTCACACATCCTGCATATGTGCCGCCCTGCTAAAGAGACGCTTCAGGTGATGGGGTTTCTGGTTCCTGTCTCTTCGGTGCAATAGTTACCGGATGATCTTGGGAAAAATTTCAAGACTTTGGTCCCTCTCACACTGGATTTACCAGAAAGGCAGATTTTAAGGCGATTTTGACTGGCCTAGGCAACCTCCTGAGTGAATATGAGTGTGAAATGCTGGGAAGGAGACATGACTCTAAAGGAGATGGAAGGTGGGTCAGGTCAAGAGAGCATGAAACAGTATGTTTATATTTACTCATAAAAGAATGTACCATTTGGGGGCACTTGGGTGGCCCAGTCGATGACGTGCCCAGCTCTTGATTTGGGCTCAGGTCATGATCTCGGGGTCATTGGATTGAGCCAAGCATTGGGCTCTGTGCTCAGCCAGGAGTCTGCTTGAGGATTCTCTCTCTCCCTCTCTCTCTGCCCCTCCCCCTGCTCACCCATGCTCTCTTTCTAACATAAATAAATCTTTCTAAAAATTTTTTTAAAAACAATTTTTATTTATTTATTTGACAGAGAGAGCCACAGTGAGAGCGGGAACCCAAGCAAGGGGAGCGGGAGAGAGAGAAGCAGGCTTCCCGGAGAGCAGGGAGCCCAATGCAGGGCTCGATCCCCGGACCCTAGGATCATGACCCGGGCTGAAGGCAGACACTTAACCAAGCCACCCAGGGCCCTCAATCTTTTTTTTTAAATGTACCATTTTTTAAAATAAAGAGAATTGTAAAATGACAATTCTTTCTACGTTTGCACGGACTAGCTTTTAAAGGATACATAAAAAACTGGTAATAGTGATTGCTTCCCAGGAAAAAGCATAGGATGGCTAGGCCTGGGGAGGAGGAACCCTGACTTTTCACTCTTAACCCTTTTGTACTTTAAACATTTTAAATCATATTCGCTATTTAAAACTCATTTTAAAATTAGTGTGTGCACAGTAAGGTTTTAAGGAAACATATAAAAAATGTGCTTATAACTACATAATGGTATTATGGGTGTTTTTGTATTTTCCTTCTACTTTCGAATGTGTTTATAGCCTTCTGCAATGAGTACCTATTGCTTTTGTAATTAGTCTTGTAATGTTACATGAATTGTTGAAACCTGCATTTTAAAGATTGTGTGTTGGGACGTCCAGCCACCGAGTTTTAAAGTCCTGGAGGACCACAACTTTGTACAAGAAGAGTATTCTCAAGCTTCCATCCAAACCCTGCTATTCTAAGAAAGTGCAGAGATGTTCCTGACTTGTGGCGGCTGCTGCAGAGAAGAAAGGACACTGGGAAGCAGACATAGACATATCATAGTTCAAATCCCAGCTCTGCCCCCAAAAGAGACTGTGTGCCTTAGGACGGACTCTCTGAGTTAGCCCTCATCTGAAACTCGTGAAGATGAAATGGCACGACAGCATGTGAAGTGTGCTAAGTCAGGGAAGACAGCAAGGACTGCCTTTGGGGAACTGGGCTCTCAGTTTTCATCAGCTCAGCTACGGCCTCCCTGAACAGTGTGTCCGCAGCTTAAGACATGTCCCCACGCCCTGCTCCATCCCCAAGCTGCTCCGAGCTCTATTTAGAACTTCTGGAGCTGCCCCTGTGCCTGGTACCTAGCGAGTCCTAACAACGAAAGATACCTTCCTTTCTTCCATCTTGATGTCTTCTCTGACACAGAGAGGAAAACACGAACATTAAGGCAGGTTCAAGGAAAAAGAGACAATGAATTGACAAGATAAACTTTTTTTTTCAAAATATCCAATATTACTAATAGGTCATCAGTTTGAAAGGCAGTTGCTTTAGTCTGTATAACAATCCCATGCAGACTTCAGCCGTAATAGCTAAGTTCCTGGGTATAGACCACTGGCCAGGCACCCGCTGCCTTAACTGTTCTCCCATCCCCTCTACGGGTAGGTACTGTCGGTCCATTTAACCAGGGAACTGAGAACAGAGCTGTTAAATAATTTGTCCGAGGTCATACAGCTAGAAAATGGTGGCGCCAAGACTCTAACCCAAGCAGTTTAGCTCCGAGCTTATGTTCTTAATCGCCATGCCTCTTGGTGAGTGTATTTAATGCTTCAAATCACGGTGCTACTTATTTTAAAAGTCCAGAAAAAAACATACAGACAAGAGCATCATTTTCATATGATTTTGTCCATGTTTCTGAAGCCATTTCAGAGAGAGATGTGTAGGCGTGGGCTCAGTGCTACTGCAAGTAGGCATTTCCCCTTCACGTGAGGTGAGTCAACACCCACATCCCATCCACGAAGAGTAGGTAGGTCTGAGCATCCTGACCAGTCACCTAGGGGAAAAGGTTCTCTGAACTTCTCTTTGCCTCTGAAATGTGGCATACACGAGAGCCAGGCAGGAGAGAGAGCTCTGGACTCCTGAGCAGTGGAGGACACAGTGTGCCTGATGTAGAGTCTGGGTTGGTAGCAAGCAGGGAGGCCCAAGAAGTATGGGGGGGCCCACAAGAGGAAGACCTGAACAGGGAACTTGGACTTTATCCCAGGAGGCCTGGGAAGGCATCTGTTAATGCTGGGCAGGGGAGTTTGGGATCTGTACGTTAGAAGGAAATCACTCTGGCGGCCATGTTGACTGAACTAGAGGAAGCAAACGTGGCAGCTGGTGGCTGGGAAGCTGGAGGGGGACGTTGGTGGCCTGGGCTCTGGCTGTGGCAGAGGAGAGAGAAGTGAACAGATTCCAAAGATAGGAGGGAAACTCAACCCGACGTGATGACTGGATGTGGAGTTCAGGAGAAGGGAGAGGGACCGACCAAGGGACAGCGGTGGACGGGGGGAGGCAGATGGTGAGTCTCCCGGGAGGTAAGGAGATCTGAAAAGAAAATGGGAGCACTTTCCCTTCTATGCATAGGATACCCCTGCCTACATTAAGGAACTCCGAAGAAACCTTCAGGGTAAGTGGATCCTCTCTAATAAGAGAAAAAGTTGGTGATCGAGACGGGCGGGGGTGGGTAGAGAAAGAAGGGAGGGAAGAAACATTAATGTTTGGATATATTTATATATTTGGGGAGAAAGAGTTTATTTATCCAATGATCTTCTCTCCTGGGGTTCCAGGGTGACTAGAAGACCCTACAGAGGGCCTTTTAAGAGGCTGCATGTTGATAGCTTTCTTCCCAGACCTCAGGTCAGTACCTCAGCTCTGCACCTTCCTCCTTAATAAAGATGAAGTTCATGTGTCCTGGCAAAGTGCGACCAGACATTATATGTAAAAACAGACCACAAAATCTTTTTTGGAAGAAGCTTGCAAACCACAGCAAACACCTCATGCCCCCAAACCACCTTCAGGCACAACATAAATTTATCGTATGTTCTCGTTCTCCGCATCTCTTTGTTACTACCCAAAGGACTGTCCTCAGAGGAAGCATTCGATGCTTCTTGGGACTCACTGTTTCCTAAAATCCATTATCCTCCAAAGCATGATCAGCTTTCCTGGTGTTTCTCTCTGTAATTCCTAATTGAACAGATGCAAAAATGCTGTCTCACTGATCAGTGTTCCTTTCCTACCAAGAAAGCAGATAACACCATCCAACTTTCAGTAGTTTTAGAATGCCTAAAATTTCTCTTTCAGTTTTTAATTGCATTCGAAGAAATGTTTCACTCTGAACCAGCACTGTCCCTCTGAAATTACCGATACACCCATGAAATGCCTCCCCCTGTCCCACCCCTATAGCCTCGGGTCAGCGCACATGTTCGAGCCATCATTGGCCCGGGGCTCGGGGTCAGAACAGGTACAATTCAGCTCTAATTCGACAACACCCATGTTGCTCGGGTCCTTCTGACTGAGCTGTGCTACAGTTCAGATGAGGTTCCGATGTATTCCTGTCTACCTCCCTCTTAACTGGATGTCAGAGGAGGAAGGGTCTGTGAGATCAGGGACTCTTCACGCTTCCACCAATTTATTGTTGGTGGCTCGCGGCCAGAATATACATTTGCAAATGACCCTCCCTGCAATTTGACTTTTTCCAGAACAACTTCTCTAAGTGTCCAGAACTGTCCTCCCCGACTTCCCCCCAGTTTTGCGGAGGCTGTATGGGCTGCAGTGGGACATCTAAGTGGGACAGAATACATCCCAGAAGTACAGAGCCGCGTTGTACCTTGTAGTCCCATGGCCTGTGTGCGTTCTCCCCGTGGCTACCCTCTAGCATTTCTTTTTCTTCACTAAGTACATTTTAGGTTGTATTTGGAAAGCAACGGGACTAGGTCACAGTTTTATATTCAGACATACATATGAAACAGGAATCCTGTTTATGTAGAAAATGAAGTCCTGAGGCACCTGGGTGGCTCAGTGGGTTAAGCCTCTGCCTTCGGCTTAGATCATGATCTCAGGGTCCTGGGATTGAGCCCCGCATTGGGCTCTCTGCTCAGCAGGGAGCCTGCTTCCCATCTCTCTCTCTCTGTTTCTCTGCCTAGTATGTGATCTCTGTCTGTCAAATAAATAAATAAAATCCTGGAAAAAAAAAAGAAAAGAAAAGAAAGAAAAAAGAAAATGAAGTCCTAGTGTTTAGTGAGTAGAAATGAAACTCTTCTATTGCAGAAGACCTCTAGGGCCCCTGGGTGGCTCAGTCTGTTAAGCATCTGCCTTCTGCTCAGGTCATGATCCTGGAGTCTCTGGATTGAGCCCCACATCTGACTCCCCCCTCAGTGGGAAGTTTGCTTCTTCCTCTCCTTCTGCCTCTTTCCCTAGTCATGCTTTCTCTCTCTTGCTCGCTTGCTCTCTCAAATAAATAAATAAAATCTTAAAAAAAGAAAAGAAAAGAAAAAAAAGAAAGAAAGACCTTTACTGATGGACCTAAAATAACAAAACAGTGATAGAGGGGAGGGACTTTCATTTTGTCAAAACTTGCAAGAGAAATACTGGATTTAAAAAGTTTCATCATATTTATAAAGTTTTAACTATTAGATTTTCATTTTTTTTAAGATTTTATTTATTTATTTGACAGAAATCACAAGTAGTCGGAGAGGCAGGCAGAGAGAGAGAGGGGAAGCAGACTCCCCACTGAGCAGAGAGCCTGATGCGGGACTCGATCCCAGGACCCTGAGATCATGACCTGAGCCAAAGGCAGAGGCTTAACCCACTGAGCCACCCAGGTGCCCCTATTAGATTTTCATTGACTCTTGCCTCTAAGCTACACCTTATAAATGAGGCCTGTCAGGAATAGAGAAATTACAAGGCGCGCAGTTTCCCAGCTCTCTTGGGGTCCTTTTTGCTCTGCAGCTCAGTGCAGAGTTCCTGCTCCATTTCCCACCCCCCTTTTCTGTGGCTTCGGTGACTTTCCTACTCTCTCCCAGGCCCCCACTGGCACCACACCGCCTACTGCCTCTCTCCTGCTTTGCTTCAGCTCTTCCCACGGTGCAGAGGGCTTGGCAAAGTTTATCACGGAACAGGTGTGCAGACCTTCGTCACGGCTGCTGCTTATCTGCCAAGCCAACCAGAAATAGCTGGGTCCCTCGAGTTCTCACCCAGCCATTCTCTTCAGTGGGTGGCTCTTTCCTCTGGCTCCAGTTTGCCCGTCCACGTGCACACTCGTGTACCCAAGCAGACATCCTGTGCACACACACGCATGCGCTCCGGGGTCGGTGTGGCCGATGCACAGGGGCATATGTGTGTATCTACCTTCCTAGCTGCACACGTGTAGACCCCCAGGTTCTGGGGTTTCAGGCTATCTGATTAATTAGTCTTTTCCCCCCCCCTCCTCGCTGTGCTCTGAATCATTTGAGACACAGATGTAGGTGTCAGGTGGAGATAAAAATGTCTATTTTGTTACTGATCCGAGGATGAAGAGGTGGGCTTGCAACACTTGACCTTAAACTTATCCAGAAGAAGTACAGGAAGAGCTAGAAATCTGCCATCCAGCCTAGTAGGGATGCTTGCTTGCTCCCTGTGGGCAGGTTGGCAGCCAGAGAGAGAAAGGGCTTCTGTGGCCAGCTGGGTGCCTGGGCCCAGCTCCCGAGCACGGACCGCCCTTGACAGCTGCAAACCAGGAAGGGAGCGCTAGGGGTGTCAGAAGGATTCCTCCAGGGATGTCCCTTCCACACGGGGGACACATATTCTTAAGTCACATTCTTAAGACACATTCTTAAGCCAGGCCCCTGGCCCCTGGAGAAGTAGATAGCAGGACAAGCAATCCGAAAAGGGCGGAGAATGAGGACTGAAGGCCAAGACAGCAAGGGAATGAGCACTTGGGGCAGGGTCCCTCCAGGGCTTAGCCTTCACCTGCATCAGGGGTGGAGCCTGGAGCCAGCAGTGGAGCGGACAGGGGAAGAGGAGGACAGATGAAGGGCTTGTGTGGGGAGAGTGCAGGGGTGGGGGGAGATGCTGAGAAGAGCAGAAAGCTGCATTAGAGAGTGTACGTAAGGAATATTGCATTTGTTTATTTGTGTACCCCATGTTCCAAACAACGATGGGCTCCAGACAGGCACTGATGTGTAATTGGAGCGAGAACGTGGGAATGCAGGTACAAGAACTGTTGTAGGATAACACAAGGCCAGCTTTCTGTGGAGGGGAGAGTGTGAGACATGGTACTCCAAGGTTATCGGGGGGCTCCGAGTAACAGTCACAGCTGGGAGAAGGGCCCATAGCCCTCAAATTGACTATGTGCTGGAATTAGAGCTCCCTATCCCCACTTGCCCTAAATGGAGGTTTAAGATTTGTTTGGGGGGGGTCAGATTTTTTTTTTTTTAAGATTTTATTTATTTATTTGACAGAGATAGAGACACAGTGAAAGAGGGAACACGAGCAGGGGGAGTGGGAGAGGAAGAAGCAGGCTCTCTACCATCCCAGGACCCTGGGATCATGACCTGAGCCAAAGGCAGACACTTAATGACTGAGCCACCCAGGTGCCCTGATTCATGTATTTTTAATGATTGCCTCGACATTTTACTTTTTATCTTGAGGTAGCCCCAAGGTTTGATTCTTTGGGAGAAAGGATGGAGTACTAGATAATTATTATTACAGTAGCTAACATCTCTTGAACATTCACTGTGGGCCAGACACTGTCTAGAGTTCTTGGAATGTACCAGTTCACTTAATCCTCCTAGCAACCTGTAGGAGGTATATGCATTTTTAATATCTCTATTTTACAGATGATGAAACAGACATATTGAAGCTTAGTCATTTGTCCGAAGGCACACAGCTCATGTGCAGCAGAGCTGGAATGCGAATCCAGGTAGTCTGGCTCCAGAAGCCACACTCTGAACAACTAATGATGCAGAAAAGAGGGTAGAATCTGGCTCAGTCCAGTCTTGGATCTTTCTCGTATGAAAGGATCAGAACCCCATCAGGTTAGTTCTGAGTTCAAACCCTGGATTTGGGGTCTGCATTTAGCTGGGCCCTCAGCAAGAGTTAATAGCCTTCACCAAGCAGGCCAAGCACCACCTCCTGCTGCCAGACCACAGGTAGAATTTCTAGGCAAAGGCAGAGCCATTGCTATGCCTGACGACCCTCAGAATGTTTGGAGGTTATACCATGTGTTTCCAGTTGCCTCTACCAGTGATTTCTGGTTTCTAGGAGGGGTCTCGGGGCCAGAAACAAGAGGTCTAGGGCAGATGAAGAATTCCAAAAGGCTCAACACTGTTAGGCACTTCATTTAGTCACTCCCCAAATGTTTATTGAGCACCTACTAAATGCTGCACGTTGCCTTATTCTTCTTGGCGTGTTACTGTATGCAGACACGCATTACCATGTTCCTAGGAATGCCATACTTTTGTGGGGCCAGTGAAGACAGAGCTGCTCCTCCAGCTTCTGTGCCGGGTATGTAGCAGCCCAGATTGGAGGGCCCCCACGGATACGTGGACTGTGTTTGTTCAATAACGCTTGGAAGCACAAGTGAGCTCTGTATTACCACCCTCTCGGCAGGGGCGGCTGGAGAGCCTAGAAGCTCCTACTTCTGGCCCTACAGAGCCACAGGGACCGACCCAGAGCACCAGCCATCAGCTTTGTTCCTCAAGCCTCTGGAGAAAACCTTTGATTTCATGGGGATGATTATTTTTATTCTTGCCCACTCAAGGATGAAGCCCAAGAAACAAGAGGTTGCCCCTTTCAGAGGCATCACAATGGGTCACCTCCAGCCAAACCCACTGTTTTTTGTTTTTTGTTATTTCTGGGTTTGGTTGAGCCTCTCTTGGAAACCATTACTATACAACTTACTTAAAAGAAAGAGTGGAGGGATTGGGCATAAGAGACTCAGACAGAGGGGGGAGGAGGTGGGGGTCTGGGACTGGGAGGCTGGGAGTAATGTGTTGTCAGAGAAAGTGCAGGAAAGAACACTTTAAAGTCACAATCTGATTTGAATCGATTCCATTTTGGAGTGACATTTTTAATCTTTTGCAAAGTCAGACTATTCCAAGTTTGACTTTTGGCCAAGCCTGGAGAATTGGAACTTGAGATGAAGGTTTCTGAAAAAGACACAACACACACGCACACAGACACACACAGACACACACACACACACACACACACACACAGAGAGAGAGAGAGAGAGAGAGAGGGAGGAAGAGAAAGGGGAGGGAGACTTTTATCCTAAAGTCATTGTAAATCCAAAGCAGGGTTTTATCCTCCACAGTTAAATGAGAAAGAAAAAAAAAATCAAGAATACCAACATTTGAGGTACAAAGACTGTCATGGGCCAGTGGAAGTTTGCAAAATTATATGTAAATGACCAAAGTTTTTACTGTGGTGGCCCTGTGCATTCCCAAAGCTAATCCCAAAGAGAAAATCTACTTAGTAAAAGAAAGTTTTGTCTAATTTGGTTAACAGTTGAGAAGTGACAAAAATGCTGAATATATTAATAATTTATATTTCCAGGGTAACACTATATCTTTAATGCTTCACTGCCAAAGGGAATTCAGATTGGCTTAATGCTCAGAGAAAAAAAAGCCTGAAAGGCCTTCTTCATATTCTGTATCCAGCGCTGATGAAAATGGGTGTAAGACATGTGTTCCAATAATAGGCACCATGCATTCTCCCATTTCTGCATAATTCACTTCCATCCCATACTGCGCAATGTATGTTTGTGATCCAGAAGGCCTCCTGGCCTGACATTTGCTTTCAGGCTCCTGCTCTCTTAGTTCGAAAGGGGACAAGGTATTTTCATCTCACATTTTATAGATCAGTATTGTAGTGACGTGGAGTAGATATTAGGACAAGAACTCCTTACTTGCAAGAACTTTTCTAAAGTTTATCGATTTCCCGTGCCCCCTCCATGCGCTTTTAAATTTCACTTTATGGGCAAAGTAATGAAGACGGTTTATTTTTTGTTTGTTTTCTTTTCTTTCTTTCTTTCCTCCCTCCCCCCCCCCCCCGCCTGTCTCTGTATCAATCAGGTTTGATGGTTTACAAATTACAGGTCATCTATTCCATGACCTCAGTGAATAGTCTCCGGTCTGAGCTCCCTTAAACCCTGTCCGCAGAAATGGAATAAGTTAATTTATTGTCCTCCAGCTAATCTGGGAGAAGACAAGTCATTGTAGTTCGGTTAGATGGCCTCTGGAAACAGGAAAACATGCTACATGATTTCGAATTATTTATTTAAAGGGTATCGGAGCTAGGGAACAAAAAAAGGAAATACAGGAACAAAGGGGGAAAAAATCAATGAAGGAAAAAAATTCTCCAATCGCCGCAAACCCATCAGCCTAGCAGCTTGGATACCTTGTTCATTTTACCCTACAATAGCAGGCTCGTTTTGCTATTGGGGCCTTTAGAAAAACATTTTGGTTTGCTATTTCAAATGTATCGCTGTGTTGTGGGTAGGGCGCAGATCCGGTTGGAACTGAAAACCCTAATCTCCTAAAGATCACTGGCAGTCTCTCCTCTGGGCCCTGAAAATTTTCCTCACGACGTTCTGGGTTGAGCAGAAGGTTAAAATCCAGCCTCCCTCTCTCGGCAAGGGGGGAAAGGGGGCCTTTTTCTAACCGGGCCTGTGAACCTGGACAGACCGCCCAGCGTCCGGACCCCATCCAGCGGTGGATGGTGGGGGGTCTGCCGAGGCAGCAGCCCCCCGCGGAGTGCGTCTCTGGACCCGATCGCTGCCGGCTCTTCACTCGGTTGCCTAGAGTCCCTGAAGCTGAGCTGATCTGTGCGCAAAAAGGCAAGGCCAGCTTCCCTGAACCCTCCGGCGGCGCCCAGTAGTTGTCATCCTAAAGTAACAAACTTCGCCGTATGTTGTTTTTGATCCAAGGCTCAGAAGTTACTTCCTCTCCCTATTCTGTTTTTCAGAGACGTGTTACGGGCGTAAAGAGTCCCGCATCCCGGGGGTCTGAGCTGCGCCGCTCTCCAGGCCAGCCCGCGCGTACTGCGCGCGCGACCCCCGGCCTTGTCTCGCGGTAGGAAGGGCGACCGGGTCGCAGCTGGCGTAAGTCCGCTAAAGCCAGTTTGGGGCGGGTCCTCGGTTTGCATTTTCCGAGAGTCATGGACCTATTTCTTCGCGCGCGTCCTGCTCCGAGGCAAATGCCCAAGGTGCGCACCTGTCGCGTGCGGGTCTGGAGTCCTGAGGGAGCCACGACTTCCCGCCCCGAAACGAGGCTCTATTTAGACTTTCCTCCCTCCTCCTCAGACCCCGCGGCGCCCCCTACCCCCACGTCCTGAAGATCATCACCTTGGCCCTATCAGACTCGCGCCCTCGACACCTCCAAGCGTGGTTGTGAAGGAACAGACGGTAACAAAGAAATCCATCTCTTGGGTCTTTATCAGAAATTGTTTATTGGCAGGGGGGAGATCCTCCAGGAGACTAATTTGCTCTTGGCTTTCTCCCACCCAGTTTTTTGTTAGCACAATATTTACACCTGTACAATATACAGTATTTCTCCTAAGCAGAGCCCGAAGCTTGGGGAAATCTGGCCGGCGAGGCAGCGTCAGAGCACCGGGGGGTGCTGGGAGGGGTGCAGGTTGAGGGCGTTGGGGTGGGCGTGGCCGATCAGGTTGAGGTAGTGCCGGTCCAGCCCCTGCACTGGCGCTAGGAAGGGGCTGTGCTGTTGCGCAGGGCTCGGGAGCGGGACGGGCGCGCTGGGCAGGTAGGGCAGTGCCGGGCTGCGGGCGGTGCTGTGCGGCCAAGGGAAGGGCCCGGGGGCAGCACCCTGCGGGAACACGGAAGCCTCCCCGGGGCTGTGGCCCGCGAGTTCGGGCCCGGCTGGGTGTAGCTGATAGGAGAAATCCGGCTCCGGGAGCGAACCTAGCGGCTGGAAGGCGGGCTCGGCGCCCAAGCGGGCTTTGGACTGCAAGAAGGCGAGGATGCGCGCGTACTTGGTGTCCTTGGTCTCCATCCGCTCCACGGTGGTGAGGTAATGCACCAGGTTCTTCATGCACTCGTGGTAGCCGTAGTGGAAGTAGTTGGCGAACTCCGTTAGCAGTTCTGCTGGAGGGGCCAGTAAACCCGCAGAAAGGAAAAACAAAAACAAACCATGAGCAGCCCCTTCCCCACCGGGAGCCCGACATGTGTGCCAGGCACCTTCCTCCCGTCACGGTTTTTTTGTTTTTTGTTTTTTGTTTTTTGGCCAGAGTTCCCATTTGATGCTTGTCCTCTCCTACCCCAGTCTGGAGGCCAGAAAAGCACAAGCAAACGACCTCCTTCTCCTTAAGAACCAGACCCCACCCTTCCCACCTGAGAGCAGGCGACGGATCCAGCATCCCCAGAAACCCCCGCCCCCTTGCTTACGTAGAACCTCGCCCCCCACCCTTGGCCGCATCCAGAGTGGAGACCTCTCCTGCAGGCCTTCCCCACTGCCACCCCCATGTCTCTATGCGGCGAACTCTCCCTGCCCAGGTTCCCCTTTGCCCAACCCGCGCCCACCTTTTTCCCTTCCCCGAGGAAAATCAGCCGAGTGCAGGGCTCTCAGGTACTGAACGGTCATCTCCAGGATCTCCGCCTTCTCCAGCTTCCCGGAACTCTGCAAAAGGAGGAAGGGCTCCTCGCAGCTACCCCGCAGGCTCAAGCCGACCCCAGCAGTCTGGATGCGCGGCTTTATCTGGAGCAGTGAGCAGGGCGCCGCAGTGGACCTGCGCAGAGGGTCGCCTGGGGCTCACCGGGCGCTCGGGCCCCCAGAGTCTCCAGACCCGCTGCATCCCTGCCGAGAGTGGCAGCGGAGGATCCCCAGCGCCTGGCTGTGCAAGCTCGGCCTCTGACATTACCTGCTTCGCCAGGGCCATGGGCACAGTCTTGCCCAGCTCGTTCAAGCAGCGGTTAATCCGGTCCCTCCTCCGCTTTTCTATCACTTTGTGGGAAACGGGGGTTCTCTGCGAACAGAGGTTTGTACGTTTAGGATAGTGTTGCCTAGGGAGTCGTCAAAGGCATGGCTGTAGCTGCGTGTCAACCGTCTCCCCAGCCCGCAAAGCTGCCCAGGGGACCCCCCCCCAAGGGGTCCCTGCCCCTCCACATAAGGGTTAAATGAGCTCTGCCCTCCCACGCGCAGGCTGGTGCGCTCCTCTTCCAGCTGCCCTACCCGGCCGGGCCACGCCGTCAAGCTGAGCGCCAGGGCACTGGGGAGGTGGCCACCAGCCTCGGCGTGGGCTCCTCCTCAGTTAAAGTTTCCTCTCTCTAACCTCATTCCCTACTCAAACCACTCAAGGTTCCTCCGCACGAGAGTCCCGCGTGCCGCATCCCTGCCGTCTGTCCAGCCAGGTGGCAGCTGGGGGAGTCAGACGCCCCCACCACCAGGGCGCAAGGGCCGCCTGGGTTCAGCCGACTCACTTTGCGTTCCTTGAGCTTGTCTGACATCCTGGTCAGTACGCGCCCTCGGGAGAGGCGGTGGCGCGAGTCACCCGTCCACTTTCCGCCTCGTGTGCTTCCTCGAGTGTCCCAGGTAGACTGCCGCCTCCCAACTCCGAGGGACTGCCTTATAAAGCGGTCATCTAGGGCTCCAAGTGCATTCACGAGTTGAATTATTCCATAGGATTAGGGGAGCTGCGTTTGGGGGATGTATGCATTCAAGATCAGTTTTAAAGAAGTTAAAAAAAAAAAAAATTAGCAGCCGAGGGGGGCGAGCTGGGGGCAGATCAGCTTTGTTAATCCACGTGGCCCTTCAAAGGACACGTGATCGGCGGGGGAATAACATTTGCATGGCAACAGCCCAGGCGGGAAAAGGAGGCGGTAAACTGGGGCCGGCGGGCGAGCGAGCGCCTGCAGCAGGCGCAGAGCGCCGGAGCGCAGCGGCCGCGGGCACCGGGGGGCGAGGACCCTCACAAAACAGTGTCGCCTCCTTTAGTCCCACCGCTGAGACTCACACGATTGCCTGTTTACAAATCCCAGCAAGCCCGCAGTCCCAGCGCCGAGTGCGTTTTAAAGCCTGTCCAGAGTCATTAAAGTAATTAAGTAAGCCTTTAATAGGCTGTTCCGCCGGGTTCAAGGGAGAGCTCTTGGAGACGGAGGCGCCCCGTTTGTTCCCAGGCTTTTCTCACACGACTTGGTGACACGTCCATCTCCCCCCTTTTTGTTTACACCGCTTTATTTGTCCGGACATCCCGGCAGGTGTGGGGCTGCGGCTGGCACACGAGGCTCCCGCCTCGCCTCGCCCCTCCCGCGGGTCTTTGGCACGCGACGCTCCCCCCTACTCCCTGACCACGTCGCTTGCTTTCTTCTCTCCCCCCCTCGGGCTCTCTCTTCGCGGGGGGAAGAGGCTCAATTTGTAGCCTATTATCCTATACGAAAATGTCCATTGAAAAGTATGAATAGTTTCATTGGGCTAAATTTTAATAATGCCAGAGGGTGGGGGAGGAGAAACAGGCAGGCGTGTGTGTGTGTGTGTGTGTGTGTGAGAGAGAGAGAGAGAGAGAGAGAGAGAGAGAGAGAGGGGGGGGGGGTGGGGGGGGGGGGGGGGCAACATGGAGAGGAGTGGGCCGAGAAGAAAAGGGGGAATGCAGCTGGCCCAGGCGAGCATTATACGACGTCACCTGCGAGAGGGGGCGCCTACAGACCCCTATTCATTTGCCTAATTTTGGTCAATTTAACAAACTTCAGGAGAAATTATTGTGGCTTTGTCAGGGAGGGTGAAGCCTTCTGATCGAATTAACAGCATGTTTTGATCCGGTAAATGTCATTAGAAAGGGAGAAACAATCGCGCTTAGAGTGCTCTGAGTAATGCGCCCAAGTGGAGACGCCAAAGCGCACGGCTCACAAAGGGAGCAAGTAGCTGCCACAGGGAACTTTTGTACCCGCCCATCGCCCAAGTTTTGACACAAAAAGGCATTATTTCATACTTGAATACGTTTAATCCAACGATTGTCTATTTTCTGCAAACATATTTTCACAGCATTGTTAACTTTTTATGTCCCCCTTTCGCGGGCGCCTTTTCTTAACGTTTGGGGGCGGGAGAGCGCAGACACTTTGGGCATCAATATTTGTCACTGAAAAGGGCTCCGTGAAGTTAGGGAAGTTGATCTCTTTTTTATGGTTTTAGAGAGCGAATATATCGGGGGAGGAGGAGGGAGGGAAGGCACGAATAAGAAACCAGGGAAGAAATTTGCCGGACGGGCCCGAGGGGAAGGAGGGGGGCGGCGGCGGCTGGGAACTCTGTCTGCCTCCTGCGCCCCTGCGGGCAGCCTGGCCGGCGGCCGGGCGGGGGGGGGCCTCCTCCCCCACCCGCAGGGCTCGCTCGCGTTTGCAGCCTTGGACCCGCACCCCGGGGGTTCCAGGCGTGCGGGGTATAGGTGGGATGTGAGCTTTCTTGCAGATGGAAACTATAAAAATGACTTTGGTTTTACTACCTGCTCTAGAGCCACCGAGCTGTCACCTTTTTCTGATCTCTTCCATCTGAGAACAACGGGGACCTTCCTTGCCACCGATAGCTTTCCCTCCTTCTCTGCACCCCACCTCACTTACATTCTCTCTACTCTGCTAGGCCATAGCAGGGCCTGGGCTCTCCCTTTGCGGGTCGTTGGTCCTCAGGCGAAGTGACTAGGGGGGGGCCCCCGCTGGCTGGTGGGACCTAGGGGACTCCTAGGGCGCAGAGGCAGTTTGGGTGTTGTGCCTTGGGGAAGAGGGCAGCCCACCCGATGTGGCCTGGGAGGTGTGGGGCTTGGTCGGCCCGACGCACCCAAGGTGTCTCTTGGTCTTGCTTTCAGTCTCGGTGGGATGTTTCTTTTTTACATCACGCCAGCTTGGACACGACCCGCACCGTCCCGCAGGTCGCTCGGCCAGCCGCGGGTGCCCTCTCAGGGGTTGTCGATTTCAGTACATTCACTCGCACACAAAAGGATTAAACACAAACCCTTATCATCCAAATTAACTAACGTGAATGGGTAAAAGGGAGCGCGCACACTTCTCACCCCACCCCACCCCCCTTTTAAGCCAGCGGACTAGGCGTTGATCCTCTTACTGCTGGTGTTAACCGCCAGCTGCAGGCAGGCACCTTCCACGGGCCAAATTTCATTCTGTGCAAACTGTTTAGTTTCCCGTGTTTGCTCTAGGAGCTGGGCTCCCCAGCCTGCCCAAGCAAGGCTGTAAGTACCCCAGTGTGGCTTGGCAGGGGGTCCAAGTGAATGTGGGTGGAGGTGGGGTGCAGGCACGTGCTTGCTCAATGCGTCGTCCCCCCCGGGGCGGCAATCCTTTCTGGGAGAGAGGGTATGTCTGGCCTCACCCGGTTCAGAGGAGGCAAGGACTGTATTCTGTCCCAGCCTGAAAGCTCCAATCACACTGCCAGAAAGTGCCTGGCCGGGACCCTCATGGCCATCTTCCCTTGAATCCTCCTGGGCAGGATTGATAAAGTTGATAAAGTATTCCCTGACCTTGACCTGTTCCCACCCAGAACCAAGCTGTGTCCTCGGCTTTGAAATGGAAACCACAAGTGTATTGACTAGGCCACGAGGTGGCCTAAAATAAGACTGAAGTGCCCAATTCAGTGTTCTTTTGCCCAGAAGTTTGTCCTGCAGTGGCTCTCTGGTGATTCTGTTTCGTGGGTTCTGCACCTGTGTGTGATATTTTCATTCATTTCATGTTCTGTTTTTTTCCCCTCATCTCGAAAAGAGCTTCCCTCTCCTGAAAAGGCCACAGTACTTTCTCATGAGATTTGTTAAACTGACCCAAACTGGACAAACATTTGGGGGGGGGGGTGTTGGATACTCGTCTCTCAGGTGGTGTCACCTGTGCTTGCTGGCCAGCAGGGTCCTCTCCGTGTGCGGGAGACTGAAAAAAGGTCTCTAAGCACAGAAGTTTCTTAACATCAGAATCATTTCAAATGAGGCCAACATTAGCCTCAAAGCAAACCTAGGAAGACTACTTAGAAATTAGACAATGCTAACCAAATATTAGTCCTCACTTAGACTCCTAGCATCTGAAGACCTTTGTGGAGAACACGGCTGTCACAAGCAGAATATGTATGTTAGGGTTGTGATCATTGCTTTTTTTTTTTTCCTTATAGAGTTGACCTATAGGTTCCAAACACTGCAAAGAAGGACTCTTAGGGGTTTCTTCCCAATTCTAGAAACTGAGGGTTTATGGATTTGGGAAGGGGAAGAGGAAGTGAATAGAACAAGAAAATGTAGTGACTATTTGGTCATTTTAGCCGAACTGCTCTAAGACAAAGTGTTCTGGGTGGTTTCAGAGCTCTCCCTCCAACACTAACCTCTAATGCAGAGAGCAGGTTTTTCTAGTTTCATTAATGGGACTGGGGATTGAATCAAGTGAGAAAATGTGAGTCTTTGCCAGAGAGTGGAGAAGACGGGGCTCTGGCGGACCCTCCTCCACTTCTTGGGACCAGCAAGAGGAGGGACGAAGGGAGTCGAATTCCTAGACTCTCTTTCTGAGGTCAGTAGCGTCACAGGATGTGGGATGGCAGGTGGCAGGATGCTTCCTCTGAGAAGAAACTGAAAGACCATCAAATCCAGCACACCATTTTACTGCGGGAGTGTCTGAGGGGGTGAGGGGGAGACCTGAGGCTGCTCAGCGGTGCACACCAAGCTCCTGGCTCAAAGTGTTCCCCTGCTTGTGGCTTTGCTGTGTGGCCTCCAGGGCCAGCTGCTCTGGCTTCCTCTCTGTTACTGTGCAGGAGAGTCTAGTCAAGGGCGCTGTGACGTAACGCTGGCAAGCTTTCTGTAGGACATCCGGCTGCCTGCCGTTGGCTGGCGTGACTGTTACTGGAGGCATCAGCTGCGTCCTTGGTCCCACTTTGCGTGCTCCTCCTTCTCACAAGTGCTGTGATGGCAGCATGTTGTGAATCCCGATAGGAGCCAGAAGTTGGGAATACCCAGCAGAAAAGGACATGGCCCATGGGCTGGCACTCTAAGAAAGGAGAAAATATTCTACTGATGGCCCCAGTCCAGTAGCCTCAACACAGTGGTCACGACCTATGCCTATTCCAAGCAGGCATGTATCGGGTACCCTCTTAGGCTGGCAACTTCTCTGGACTTTTCCTTACTCAGCATCTCTGCTTCCTCACCCTGCTCTGATCACCAGTAGTATTCTCAGTTCAGTGATGGCATCCACAGGAAGTCAGTGGGAGGGTCAGTGCCTGTCCATGCAACCTGAAGATGAGGAGGGCCAGTGTAACTGCAGTCGCTCCAACCATGAAGATGCACGCAGAAGGTGCTGGAAGGAGTCCAGAGACTTGGGAAACCTGTGCTCATCATAGATTTCCCAGGGCTTTGTCCATATCTCCTTTGTTCTCGTTTCTGAAGCAGTCTGTTCTGTGCTTTCTGTTTTGCCATACAGTACCTGTCAGTCTTTGCTGACCGGGCCAGCAGCTCTGAAACCACACTTGCTACTTAGCACCACCCTTTATCCAAAGGCTTTTCCGCTTCTTTCGACCCTCATGGAAATCCTGACACGTCACACCTGCTACTGGAATCGCATGCCTTCAGAAGTTGGGTTGGCTTTGTTTTAAGGAAAAACAAAGTGCTCTAATCCCCTGCTACTCCAACTGTATGTCTCAGACCAGCCACCTGGGAGCTCATTAGGAACACAGAACCTCCGGCTCCGCCCCAGACCAAACTGAATCTGAATCTGCATTGGAACAAGGCCCTCTGTGGACTCCAGTGTACTTCCGAGTGCCCGGAGCACTGCTCCAGCTGAAGCCGGAAGCACCATTTGGTATTTAACAACTGACGGTGGCATGATGGCCCAATCCCAGGTAGGAACGGCTACCCCGGGTGGGCGGCAGCAGGAGAGCAAAGGAAGAGGGGACTTCCAGGCTGTTCTAGGTGGTGCACCTTAATTGCTAGCTTGAAAGGCTTCTACGAACAAAGGGGGCTTTGTAGCTCTGCTTGTCCAGATATTTTGTAGGGCATTTGCACTACTTCCCTTGAGTGAGGTCTCCTATGTGCAAGTACTTGTTTGCTTCCTGTCTATGTAGTACTTGAAAGTAGTAGATGCTCTCAAATGTAGTTTTCCCACATTGTTTTGTTGAATGAAGTAAAAACTGGGAGAGGAGTCCTGAGGATTATTTTGGCATCCGTGCTCCCCCCCCTCTCTCTGCCTGCCTCTTTGCCTACTTGTGATCTCTCTCTCTCTGTCAAATAAATGAATAAAATCAGGCTCCCCGCTGAGCAGAGCGCCCTATGCAGGGCTTAATCCCAGGACCCTGGGATTGTGACCCAAGCCGAAGGCAGAGGCTCAACCCACTGAGCTACCCAGGCACCCGGAGAAATACTACTTTTAGGAGATTGCAGGAGAGATGAGGCTGTTGCCTTTCATATTTGGATGTTAGCATTGCATCGGAAAGTGTGTTGCAGATGCCGTGAACGCTGTCCTTTATCTTTGGTTATTCTCAGCAACTGGCTTTCTTTTGGGTTGATAATTACAGCTTTTTGCTCTTAGTTAACTTGAGTGGATCCAGAAGTTACCCCTGAGCAGCTTTGCCTCATAGCTTTGGTGTTTCCTATAGCCTGAAGATTTCATCTGTTCTATGGGGTAAATTTGCACAGAAAACTAGAGGTATATGTTACTGAAGACAAGAAAGTATTGTAAATTACAATACATGACTGAGAACTTGGGGAAAAGATTCAGGTTGGGGAGACATGGACATTATAGCAATGTTAATAACAGTTCCATTGTATGGGCTGTAATCACGGAGGTCTGAGGGTAGGTCACCTGATCCCATCCATGCCTAGAGGTGACAGGCCAGCTCTTCCTCTTTCTCCTTGTCCTCTCCATTCATTCACCATCAGATCCAGCATTCACTGTGTGCCAGACATTGGATGCAGTGACATCCAAGCCACTGAGAAAGAATGTAGGGTATCTGAAGAGTCTGTAAGTTCTCACGGGTCAAAAGAAGGACCCTACTAAGGGGACAGCCCTTCTGGGGGAGACCTTCATTTGTAATCTGCCTGTTTGTTGTCTTCCACTTTCCCATTTGTACCCCACTGCTTAAGGTTTCCATCCACTCTATTTCTTTACATTAATCTTACCGATGAGACCTGAATTTGAGGAATTTTAGCTTTTTTGCAATGGGTTTGCAGCCAGAACACAGGTGTAATGAAAAATGGTGCTCAACCTAAACCAAAATGGGAAAGGAAAAGACTCAAATCAACATCATCATCCCTGGACATGTAGATTCCGGCAAGTCTACCACTGCTGGTCATCTGAGCTACAAACGTGGTGAGATCGACAAAAGAACTACTGAAAAATTTGAGGAGGAGGCTGCTGAGATGGGAAATGGCTCCTTCCAAGTGTGCCTGGGTCTTAGAAAAACCGAAAGCTGAACGTAAACACGGTATCACCATTGATACCTCCCTGTAGAAATTCGAGACCAGCAAGTGCTATGTGACCATCACTGATGCTCCAGGACACCGAGACTTTATCAAAATCATGATTGCAGGCGCATCTCAGGCTGCCTGTGCTGTCCTGGTTATTGCTGCTGGTGTTGGTGAATCTGAAGCAGGCGTCTCCAAGAATGGGCAGACCCATGGGTGGGCCCTTCTGGCTTCCACACTGGGTGTGAAAGAACTAATTGCTGGTGTTCGCAAAATGGGTTCCACTGAGTTGTCCTACAGCTGGACAGTATACAGTATGCAAGGAGATGGTTAAGGAAGTCAGCACTGACATTAAGAATATTGGCTACAACCCCAACACAGTAACTTTTGTGCCAGCATCTGGTTGGAATGATAACAAAATGCTAGAGCCAAGTGCTAACATGCCTTGGTTCAAGGGACTGAAAGTCACCCATAAGGATGGGAATGCCAGTGGAACCACACTGCTGGAAGCTGTGGATTGCCTTCTGCCACCATCTCGTCCAACTGACAAGCCCTTGCTTCCCTCTCCAGGACGTCTATAAAATTGGTGGGATTGGTACTGTCCCTATGGGCCAAGCGGAGACTGATGTTCTGAAACCCAGCATACTGGTCACCTTTGCTCCAGTCAATGTTACCACTGAAGTCAATTCTGTTGAAATGCACCATGAAGCTTTGAGTGAGGTCTTCCTGGGACAGTGCCAAGAAGACGTCTTCAGTGCCAAGAAGGTATCTGTCAAAGATGTTCGTAGTGGTAGTGTGGCTGGTGACAGCAGAACATGATCCATCCATTCAACCAGCTGGCTTCACCACTCAGGTGATTATCCTGCATCTTCCAGGCCAGAGCAGTGCTGGAGATGTACCTGTGCTGGACTGTCACACAGCTCATGTTGCTTGCACGTTTGCTGAGCCAAACGAGAAGATAGATCGTCGTTCTGGAAAAAAGCTACAAGATGGTCCCAAGTTCTTGAACTCTGGTGATGCTGCCATTGTTGATATTGTTTGTGACAAGTCTCTGTGTGTTGAGAGCTTCTCTGACTATCCTCCTCTGGGCAGTTTTGAGGTTCAGGACATGAGACAGACGGTTGCTGTGGGTGTCCTCAAAGCAGTGGGACAAGAAGGCAGCTGGAGATGGCTTGGTCACCAAGGCTGCCCAGAAAGCTCAGAAGACTAAATGAATATTCTTTCCAATACCCACCACCCAAGTCTTACTCAGTGGTGGGAGAACGGTCTCAGAGCCGTTTGTGTCAGTTGGCCATTTAAGTTGAAGAGTAAAAGACTGGTTGCTGATAACAATGCATCGTAAAAACTTCAGAAGGCAAGGAGAATGTTTTGTGGACCATTTGTGTTTTTGTGTGTGTGTGTGTGGCAGTTTTGAGTTATCAGTTTTTAAAATCAGTAGTTTGTAATGGAAACAACTTCACCAAAAATCTGTCACAGAATTTTGAGACCCATTAAAACAAAAGTTGAATGAGAGAGAGAGGGAAAAAAAAGAATTTGAAGAATTTGAAATCCCCTCCTTTAAAAATTTCATCGCCTCTTAGAGCATTAGGGACTGTCCTTAGGGTGAATTGATCTAACTCAACTTGGGTCCTCTGTAACACAAAAAATTAAAGGATGCTGTCAAGAAAATAAGTTTTGATTAACACTGAGTATAATTTTGGAAGACCTGGTGTATTCCTTTCATGTGGTTGCTGTAACAATCACCATAAACAAATTACCATAAACCCAAAACAAGAGAAATTTATTGTCTCACAGGAGGCCAGAAGTCTGAAATTAGTAGTGGTGGGGTGGGGGGTGGGGTATGGAGGGGCGGAAATCTGGTGTCAGCCAGGCCTCCCTCCCTCTGGAGGGCCTAGAGCAGGATCTGCTTCTCGCCTTTCCAGCTTTTTGGCCCAGCACTCCCTGACTTATGTTTGCTTTCCCCAATCTGTGTCTCCAGGGTCAGCCCACCTTCTCCTCCCCACCTGCCCTGCTCACCTAAGGATACCTGTGCTTGTATTTCAGACCCACCTCGTCAGTCTCCCTACCTTAGGATGCTTACCTTCATCAAGTATGCAAAGTCCTTTTTGCGGTGACATTTGTAACATTCACAGGTTCCAGGAACTGGGACGTGGTTGTCTTTTGGGGCCATTATTTAGCCTCTCAAACCTGGTGAAGTACCATAGTGAGAGCTCAGACAGCCTCTGCCCTGAGGCCAGAAGGGGCCAGAGGGCTGGACCAGAGGGAGTGGGGGCGTGGAGGAGAATAGAAAAGCACACTGTTTCCAACCTTAGCGGAGCTACCCGTCCTGTTTACCTTCCCTTTTCCCTTCTCCCTCTAACTCCTCCTCTTTTTTTTTTTTTAATATTTAATTTATTTATTTGACAGAGATCACAAGCAGACAGAGAGGGGGAGGGGAGGGAAGCAGGCTCCCTGCTGAGTAGAGCCCCCCCCCACCCCAATCCCCTCCATGCGGGCTCGATCCTAGGACTCTGGGATCATGACCTGAGCCGGAGGCAGAGGCTTTAACCCACTGAGCCACCCAGGCGCCCCCCTCTTCCTTTCTTATCCCTTCTCCATCACAGGACTACTTGCTCACAGGCCTCAGGATTAAAGCTGCTGTGTTTAGGGGCGCCTGGGTGGCTCAGTGGGTTAAGCCGCTGCGCTCAGGTCATGATCTTAGGGTCCTGGGATCGAGTCCCGCGTCGGGCTCTCTGCTCAGCGGGGAGCCTGCTTCTTCCTCTCTCTCTGCCTGCCTCTCTGCCTACTTGTGATCTCTCTCTCTCTGCCAAATAAATAAAATCTTAAAAAAAAAAAAAAAAGCTGCTGTGTTTAGGCTGCAGAATGAGTTAGGTCATCTCTGGTTTATAACCTATGCCTTTGTTATCGCACACACACGCGCGCGCACGTGCACACTCACACATGCGCACACGTACGCACGCACACACGCATGCGCAAACGTACGCACGTACGCACGCACACACGCATGCGCTCTGGCTCTGGTTCGGACCTAGCTAATTCAGACGCAGTCTTTCTTTTCCCCTCCCTCCTCGAACATCCTTCTTTTTTTTTTTTTTTTTAATTTTAAAAACTTTTTATTTGAACATCCTTCTTCTTATTGGCCACAGGTCTTTTGAAAACGCCGTGCTCACGCTCGCCAGCCCCTGGGATTCCGGGAGATCTGGATGTGAATCCCGACTCTGCGTTTGCGGAGGTCCTGGGCGAGACGCTGCCCCGCCGTTTCTCCTCCGTGAAGCAGAGCCGCTACCTCCTTCCTCGGCTTATTGAGGGTTCTCAGCGAGGTCATGTTCGGGAGGTTCCTGCCGCCGCGCCAGGCCCCGAGCAGGTGTGCCCGGGGCCGACCGCCGCATGCGTTGATCCTGGTAGAGCCCCTGCTGTCTTCCTGGGACAGTGCTGACCCTCGTGTGACGATGGAGAGCAGAACCCGGGCGCTGCCTCTCAGGAGTTTATTGAGTGAGGCAGACCCGGGAAGGGACTCTGACACAAGCTGGCAGGAGGCAGGTGATGGTGAGAGGAACTCCGGAGGACTTCCTGGAGGAGATGATGTGAGAATCGAGTTCTCAGTGGTGAGTGAGTGTATTGTTTCCTAGGGCAGCCACAAATGCGATCACTTCAAATAATGGAAATTAATTTTACATTTTGGAAGCTAGAAGTCCAGAATGGAGAGGTTAGCAGCGCCGTGGGCCTTCTGAAGGCTCGAGGGGAGATTTTGGCTCTTCCAGCTTCGTGTGGCATAGGCAGTCCTTTGGAGCAGCATAACTCTGGTTTCTGCCTGTCTTTACATGGTTGTCCACGTGACATTATAAGGACATTTGTCGTATTTGTCATTGGATTCAGAGCTCACCTGGATAATTCAGGATGATTTCATCCCAAGATCCTTAATAACATGTCCAGAGACCCTTTTGTAAATAATGGAACTACCACAAGTCTGGATGGACGTAACTTTTGAGAAACCACCATTCAACGCACCACCATTCAACCCTAAGGGCCTAAGGGCATGGAATGGCTTTCTAGTTTGGGGAAACCACAAGTTAATCTTACGAGACCAGGAATTTCAAGGAGGACTGAGGTAGGGAATAAGTCATGGATGGGCGACAGGCTTGGTGCAAAGCAGTTTAATTTCTGTCACAGTCGGAGGTAAAGATGCTGAGGTCCTGCATGGGAGGTAGAGATGGCTGCACGTGTTGGAGAGAGAAAATCAGCAGGACCTGGGGAAGGATTCAGCGTGGCCGGAGAAGATGGGGGGAAGATCATTGCTGGATTTCTGGTTTGGGCAATTGGCTACACAGTGACCCCACTGAGATTAGCAATAAGGGAAAGATGTAAGACGGGCATGGATACGGGGCAGGAGGTGCAGAAGATGACTGATTTAATTGGGGGCCTATAAATGCTAAGGCTTATGAACACCCATAACTGCTAGGATTACTAAGAGCCATGGTGCAGATGGTTCCAGAAGGTAAAGCATCTTTACCTCCGACTGTGACAGAAGGAGATACTCAGAAAAGGAGTGTTGTAAGCGTATCAGGTATTGAATTCAGACCACATGCCAGGAAAGACCTTCGTCCCCATAAACTACTGGGGATGGGGGCGAGGGGTGGGGGGGGCATGGGGTGTGTCCGTGTAGCACGGATCCACACAGAGCCCAGGCCACTGGCATCCTGCAGAGGGCAGTGGTGAGTGGTGTGCTGCTCTTCTTTCTCCTGGGTTAGTAAGAGTAATGGTCAGCACATAGCCAGCATTCCTCCCCTCCCTTCCACTAAGTGCTTTCCAGTCTCTGCTCATTGAATCCCCACAGTGAGATGAGTATCATGTTTATTTTATGGAGAGGTGTGGGGAATTCAAGGACACTTGACCCAAGGGCATAAAACCATTAAAGGGTACAGCTGAATACAAATGAGGCTGACCTAACTCTTTTGCACCAGCCCCCTTTCCAGCAGGATGCCTGGCTTGCTGTAGCCTTGATCCCTTTGAGATCAGAAGTCAGAGAAGAGCACTTCTCAGCTAATAACTCACACCCACCGTCCAACAACCAGATGCAGCTGCTACTTCACAAAGCAGGAAGGCAGTTCTCAGTATGCCCAGTGACCTTGTAGATTTATTCTCCTTACAGCCCCCAAAGGTGCAAGTTAACCCACAATCATCAGATGTTTGAATTCAGTTTTCTCTCTCTTCATGTCCACATTTCTGATACTCCAGTTACATAGCAATAACTCCTAAGCTCCTATGCACCAAAGCCTTTTTGATAACACACATCCTGGGGTCCCATTCCAGGCTTATTAAAAGGAATATCTGGAGTGCCTTGATCTCAGTTCAAATCTTAATCTCAGGGTCATGAGTTCAAGCCCCACATTGGGCCCTATGTTGGGCATGAGCCTACTTTAAAAAAAAAATTTCCCATGGTGTGGTCCTTGGATGTGGATCTTTGATTCTGATGCAGTGGTCCCTAACCATTGTTATACAATGGCATGTCAATGAAGTGAGGTTATGATGAGCATGGGTTTTAAAAAATGCTTTGTCATTGGTTCTGATCCATTTCTTATCTGTGGCCTTTCTTCTTTGAATTAGGCCAGTTGATTCTCTCTCCCCTTACCCTCTTCTTGGGTCAAGAGGAAAGTCTGTGTGATCAGTTTAAAGCTTGTTTGATTTGCAAGCCTCGTTTGAGGAAAGATAAACAGTATTAATTAGTATTAGGGATCTGCAACCACAATGCTGGGCTGGTTTGGACAGATCAGGGGTTGGCTGGTGCCCTCTAGTGGCTGGAACGATTCAACAACTTCTAGTTCCTGTTGACCCACGTGGGTTGCGAGTTTAAAAAGAAACAAGCCTGTTTGCCTTGGACTTGCTGTTTGGATACCAGCTGTGTCTTGCTAGGGTGCCTCATCTCTCAGGCCAGAGTATTTTTCTTTTTCTTTTTTTTTTTCTTTTTAAGGTTTTATTTATTTATTTGACGGACAAAGATCACAAGTGGGCCGAGAGGCAGGCAGAGAGAGAGGAGGAAGCAGGCTCCCTGCTGAGTGGAGAGCCCGATGCGGGGCTTGATCCCAGGACCCAGAGATCATGACCTGAGTCAAAGGCAGAGACTTTAACCCACTGAGCCACCCAAGTGCCCCTGGCCAGAGTATTTTTCTGTATAAATTGGAAGGGGCAGAGAAGGATATTAGTGAACAACAGGCCGAAAGCACGTACAAAGGGCTGGCTTCCCAGGGAGATGGGTCACATGTGAAGTGTAGGCAAGGGGGCAGGTACACCCAGCACGGAGCATCGTCATAGCCCCGCCACAGCACCCGCCGAAATGGGAGCTCTCTGAGATGGGGACTCTGGCTTATTCATCTTCGTGTCCTTAACATCTGGCACGAGGCCTGGCGTGGAGAAAGTCTACAAATAAATACTGAAAGAAGGGAGGGCAAAAGGAAGAAAGGCAGGTTGGTGAACTTGCTGCTCTTTGCTCAGGAGGTGGAAGGTCAAGATTAAGTCTCGCAAAGTGGAGCTTAGCCCTGCACCGCGCTCCCATCAGATACAGGACTGGGGTTGGGAGGGTTGTGCACAGCTGCTGAAGGGCCCACCCAGCCCTGCCCAGAAGAGGAATCAGCCCCTGGATCCTGACACCAGAGGTTTGCAACCCTTCTGAATGCTTTGTCTTCCAGCGTCGGTGGGGTTTCTCCTGCCCGCTGACTTCTCAGGCTGTCCTTATGGCAGTGTTGGGCACAGCTCCTGGCTGAGCTCTCCTGCCACGAAACCTGGGCTCTGGTTCCCGCTCTCCACTCCTCTGCGGGGCTGGGACGTGTCAGTCTCCAGAATCGCACATGCCAATGACTTACAAACATTGGTCTGTCGCTGCTTCTTCCGTGCGTGTGCAGACACGCACACACACCCCTATTGGTTCTGTGTCTCTGAACCCTGACCACTTCTCCTGGAATCGTGTTAGCTGCTGGGTATGGTGGGAAACAAACCTGAGAGGCTCGGCCACCTGCGAAAGCCCCTTGCAGTGAGGACTTAGAGGTCTGAGGATAGCCCAGTGCTGGTGGACGGTGGTGGCTGGGGGGCAGGGTATGGGCAGGAGGGACGCCAAGGAGGACATGGGTTAGGGTAGTCTGGGGAGAAGTGGCGTGGGCGGTGGGGCAGTCGAGGCAGAGGGAGTGTGTGAAGCGGGGCACGGAGGAGCCACGGGGAGGGTGGGCAGGCCGGAGAGATCTGCCTGCCCCGCCTTTCTCAGTTTTGGGGTCACTTGCCCTAATATATCGTCCTGGCAGCGTGTGCTTGTGTCATGATGCGTAATCACACAGGTGCTTTACAGTTGTTGAGTGACGACTTGGTAACTGATGTGTGATCTGAGTGTAGAGTGGACTGGAGGAGCTTGCTACTGGTGACGGGGGAACAGTGAGGGGCTCTTGCTGGAACCCGTGAGAGAAATGACGGGGTGCCAGTGGCGGTGACTGTGAGGGTGTTGGGACGGGGATAGACAGGTGGATGTCGAGGAGGAGGGTCTATGGGCTGCAAGGTCCTGACCATCTCTGCCGGGTTTATCATGATTTCCCTGGGACTTAGTGTGGCCTCTGGCACACAGTAGGGGCTCCGTCACCTTGGTTACGGGCTGAAGGGCCCCTGCCTGGCACGCAGTGGTGCTCCCTGCAGACTGGCCCAGCACCCACGGGAGTGCGTGGATTTGTCACACTTCCAAGCTCGTACCCCAACCGAGTCCTGGCCACCAGCACCCTGCTCTGAGGGCTGAGACCTCTGACTGCCTCCCGTACCCCACAGTATGTCCTGAAGACTGTGGTGTGAGCCACCAGACCATGTGCACACAGTGGGCGTCCGTCTCTGCATCACAGGCTGGGGAGACTCCTCCTTCCCCTTCCTAGCCCACCGAAAGCCCCATTCTCTTAGGGCACGCAGGCCGAGAGTTCTGCCCTTCCCCAGACTCGGGCCTGCTGAGAAGCCCTGTACGTCCCGGGAACGGGGCTAGGCACTTTACACGTATTCTTTGATTTAATGGTTTCAGTTCTTGGAAGTGTGACAGTCCTCATTTTCTGGGGGAGGACACTCAGGGGGGAAAGACCAGGGACTTGCCCACGGTCACCTGGCTTGTAAGGGTAGTGGGGGGAGGGCTGTGCTTCAGGCTCCGCACCCTCCTCTCGGGGCCAGAGGGTCTCATCCTGGCTGCCCACCCGAATCTCCTGCAGTGCTTTATCGTGACCTAGCCCGTTACTACATTGGAAGATCTGAGCCCAGGGCCCAGGCGTCGTATTTTTCACGTATTTTTCAGAGCTTTCCAGGTGTTGGCAGTGTGCCTCCAAGGTTGAGAAGTACTACTGTCAGGCCTCCTCGGGCGCAGCTCCCCACTGCCGGAGTCTTGTTCCACACTCCTTGGCTGTCCCAAACTCAGGATGTTCAACACAGCTTACTGCCCTACTCTCCTAAATTTGCACCTCTTCTCATAGCGTTGCTTTAAAAAAAAAAAAAAGAAAGAAAAAAGAAAAGGAAAGGAAAAGAAAGAAACCTGCTGTTGAGTCTCTCATTCTCTCCTGTCCACGACTCCCCTACCACAGGGTCATGAGGGGACCACCTTCTCAGCCCCACAATTCCACTTCCAGACCACCGTAACTGTGACCCAGAAGCTCAGTGTGTGTGTGTGTGTGTGTGTGTGTGTGTGTGTTTTCACTTCTTTACCTCTGTGGTGCTCTCTCCGCTCTGCCTCAGCCACCAGTGGCAGCTGCTCTGCCTTGGGTCCCGTTATCCCTGGGGAATATTCCAAGAGCCTCTCTGACCCTCCTCCAGTGTCTCCTAGGCCTTCCAGCTCTCTCCTTCCACGTCCCACAAAGATTTAATCAGCACCTTCTATGCTCTAGGGACTCGGCGAGGCTCTGAGATGTGGCGGTGGGCAGGCCAAGGAGACACGGTCCCTTCTCGCTTAGAACCCGGACCAGTGGCAGGAGAACAAGCAAACAAGGACTTCATGGTGTTCCGAGGCGGGTGCTGTGAAGAAACGTCCTGCTTCCCAAACCATTCTCATCACCGTTCTGGTCTCCTCGACGTTCTCCAGGCATGATGAGCCCCTGCTTATCCCCACCTGTGTCCCGAGCTACATCATTCAAGTCCTCTCTTACCAGCTCTCCCAGCTTCTGGCCCCTTCGTCGGCAGACCGACAGGCATGGAGTCACACCTGCTTCACATCTGTCTTCTGTTCCGCCGGGCTCCTGAGTCACCCGGGTACTCACAAAGCAGCATGAATGGGTGTCCTCCCCCAACCCCCACTTTGAGGACATCCAGCCCCAAATGGACCCTTAGGGCTACTCACACATGTGTCTACTCTCTCGGTTGTAATTCCAGACTCTCTCAACCCTCTCCTCTGGAGAGGTCTCTGTGTCTTACTTCACAAAGAAAGTAGTTACTGCCAAGGCAAACTCTCTGCCCCTCCTCTCTACCCACACCCCTCCCGGGTTGCATTCCTTCTTCCCTCCTCCCCACCCCTGCGAGAAGGAGCCCATCCTCCCGTCAGGGGCTAGCTTCTCTTCCCTTGCCGCTCACCTGGCCCCTGCTTTCTGGATCCCATTAACCTCCTGCCTCTAAGACCTTGCTCCATGGGTCACCCCTTCCTTTTCCATGTCATCCATCTCCTTCCCCCAGCATAGAAACCTACCCAAAATGTCCATGTCCTGAAACAGACGACAACAATAAAAACTCGCCCGCCTCTGTTTTTTTTCTAGCTCTCTTTCTCTCAGTCCTTAGCCAGGCACCTAGCAAGAATGGGCTCCGCTCTCTGTCTCTCCTGTCTTCGCACTTGTAACCAGCCGCCGTCCCCTGAAATCCAGCTTCTATGCTCACTGCCCCCGTAAAACCGTCCTGTGCATCTTCGTGCTCAAACCAGGTGGACATTTGGCTTCTTCTGGCGTTTGGTGCAGGTGTCACCCTCCTTGAAGCTCCCTCCTCACTTGGTTTTTGTGACCCTACTCTCCTGGTCTTCCTGTGATTTCGGACCCGTCCTCAGTCTCCTCTGTGGGTTTTTCTTTTTACCTCTGCCCGTCCTTTCAATATGGATGTTTGCTGGATCTTGTCACTCAGCTTGAGTGACTGCACTCACGAGCATGTTTTCGGCTGTACCCACAGGCTTAGCAGGTGAACATGTCTCTCTTCCTCTAGACTTTTCTCCTGAACCCCTGCTTTGTCTCTCCACCTAGATGCCCCTTGGGCAGATCAGTTACACTCAGCCTTTCGGGACAGAACCATCATGTTCCGCGGCATGCCCGAATGCATTCCAGTATTCCCGTCTTCCGTTTCACGTGTCCAGCGATTGCCACCACAGTCGGCTGCCTGGACCGTTCAGAGCGTTGTTGTAGGGCCTCCTTCCCCCACTTGCCAAGCACCCTTCGTGATTTTTCTTAAATCTCTTCACCTCTGCTCTCTAACCACCCCCTCACCTCCCAGTCCCCCATCCCACTGCCAAGACCTTGTTCAGATGCAGTGGCCTTATATTAAGCATTTCTGCTCCCATTCGCTCTCCCTCTATGCCAACCTCCAAAAAGGGTCTAGAAAGATCTTTTATACAAAATTATTCTTGAAGTGTAATTGACATCCAGTGGCATGCTAGTTTCTGGTGTACAACATAGTGATTTGGCAATTCTGTACACAACTGGGTGCTCACCGTGCTAAGCATGGTCCGCATCTGTCACCACACAGTGTTATTACAGTGTTACCAACATATTCCCTATGCCGCACTGCTCATCTCTGCGATTCTGTTTTATAACTGCAAGTTTGTATCTCTTAATCCCCTTCACCCGTTTCTCCGGTCCTCCTACCCACGTCCCCTCTGGCAACCACCAGTTTGTTCTCTGTATTTAGGAGTCTGGTTTTTTTTTGTTTGTTTTTTAGATTCCACATATGAACAAAACATGATTCTTATCTTCCTCTGTCTTGTTTCACTTAGCATTACCCTCCAGGTTCATCTATATTGTTGCAAATGATGAGATTTCATTTTTTATGACTCATATTCTAGTGTGTGTGGTTGCGTGTGTGTTTCTCCCACCAGCAGTACCCGAGGTTTCCTTTTTCTCTACACCCTCACCAGCACCTGTGTCTTCTCTTTTTAATACTAGCCATTCTGACTAAAATAAAGTGACAGCTCACTGTGCTTTTGATTTACATTTCCCAGATGATTAATGGTGTGCAGTATCTTTTCATGCTCTTTTGGCCATCTTTATGTCTTTTTTGCAAAAATGTCTATTTGGGTTCTCTGCCCATTTTTTTTTTTTAAAGATTTTATTTATTTATTTGACAGAGAGAAATCACAAGTAGATGGAGAGGCAGGCAGAGAGAGAGAGAGGGAGGAGGAAGCAGGCTCCCCGCTGAGCAGAGAGCCTGATGCGGGACTCGATCTCAGGACCCTGAGATCATGACCTGAGCCAAAGGCAGCGGCTTAACCCACTGAGCCACCCAGGCGCCCTCTCTGCCCATTTTTTAATTGGATTGCTTGCTCCTTTGGTGTTGGGTTGTATAAGTTCTTTACATATTTTGGACATTAACTTCTTACCAAATATATTATTTGCAAATATCTTCTCACATTCAGTAAGTTGCCTTTTAGTTATGTTGATAGTTTCCTTTGCTGTGCAGAAGCTTTTTATTTTGCTGTAGTCCTCATAGTTTATTTTTGCTTTTGTTTCCCTTGCATAAGGAGACCTATCCCTATGTTGCTAAGACCAATGTCCAAGAGATTACTGCCTATGTTTTCTTTTAGGAATTTACGGTTTCAGGTCTCACATTTAAGTGATCTTTAATCCATTTTGAATTTACTTTTGTATATTGTGTGAGAAAGTGGTCATTCTTTTGCATGTAGCTGTCCAATTTTCCCAGCACCACTTATTGCACATAATGTATTTTTCCTCATTTTATATTCCTGCCTTCTTTGTCAAAGATTAATTGAGTATAGATGCATAGGTTTATTTCTGGGCTCTCTATCCTGATCCCTTGAGCTATCTCTATTTTTGTGTCAGTACCATATAGTTTTAACTGTACGGTGCTGTAGTATGTCTTAAAATTTGGGATTGTGATACTTCCAGATTTGTTCTTCTCTGTCATAGTGGATTGACAACACTATACATAAGTCAGTGATCACCATGAGAGTGGACTCATCACCAGTCACCATATAGATTGGGCTATTTGAAGTCTTTTTTTTTTTTTAGATCTCCCTTTTTTAAAAGTTTTTTAAAAATTTATTTATTTGACAGAGAGAGAGAGAGATCACAAGTAGGCAGAGAGGCAGGCAGAGAAGGGTGGGGGTATCAGGCTCCCTGCTGAGCAGAGAGCCTGATGTGGGGCTCGGTCCTAGGACCCTGGGATCATGACCTGAGCCGAAGGCAGAGGCTTAACCCACTGAGCCCCCCAGGGGCCCCTCTTTGAAATCTTTTGTGGTTCCATACAATTTTTAGTATTATTCTTTCCAGCTCTGTGGAAAATGCTATTGGTATTTTGATAGGGACTGCACTGAACCTATAGATTGCTTTGAGTAGTATGGACATTTTTACAATGTGAATTTTTACAATCCATGAGCATGGCATAGCTTTCCATTTGTTTGTAACACCTTCAATTTCTTTCATCAGTGTTTTATAACTTTCAGAGCACAGGTTTCACCTCCTTCTTTAAACTTATTCCTAGGTATTCTATTCTTTTTGTGCAATTGTAAATGGGATTATCTTTCTCATTTGTCTTTATGTTACTTCATTATTAGTGTATAGAAATACTACCAATTTCTGGGTATTAAGTTTGTATCCCGCAACTTTACTGAATTCATTTATCAGCTCTAATAATTTTTTGGTGGAGCCTTTAGGATTTTCTGTATATAATGTCATGTTATCTGCAAATAGAGACATCCTTACCAATTTGGATGCCTTTATTTCTTTTTCTTATCTGATTGCTATGGCTAGGATTTCTAGTACTATGTTGAATAAAAGTAGTTGAGAGTGGACATCTTTGTCTTTGTTAGGTATTTTGTCTTTTAGACATCTTTGTCTAATTTTAGAGGAAAAGCTTTCATTTTTTCAGCATTGAGTATGATGTTAGCTGTGGTTTTTTCATATATGGCTCTTTTGTTATGTTGAAGTATGTTCCCTCTAAACCCACTTTGTTGAGAATTTATTATGAATTGATGTTGTATTTCATCAAATGCTTTTTCTGCATTTATTGAGATGATCATATGGTTTTTACTTGCTGATCTAATGTGTCCTATTGACTGATTCGCAAATATCAAACTATCCTTGAATCCCTGGAATAAATCCCACTTGATCGTGGTGAATGAGCCTTTTCTTTTCTTTCTTTTTCTTTCTTGAGAGAGAGAGAGAGAGAACAAATTGGGAGTGGGGAGAAGGGCAGAGGGACAGAGAGAGAGAGACTTTTTTTTTTTTTTTAAGATTTTATTTATTTATTTGACAGAGAGAAATCACAAGTAGATGGAGAGGCAGGCAGAGAGAGAGAGAGGGAAGCGGGCTCCCTGCTGAGCAGAGAGCCCGACGCGGGACTTGATCCCAGGACCCTGAGATCATGACCTGAGCCGAAGGCAGCGGCTTAACCCACTGAGCCACCCAGGCGCCCCCTTTTTTTTTTTTTGACAGACAGAGATCACAAGTAGGCATAGAGGCAGGCTGAGACAGAGGAGAAAGCAGGCTCCATGCAGAGCAGAGAGCCCAATGTGGGGCTCGATCTCCTGGGATCGTGACCTGAGCTGAAGGCAGAGGCTTTAACCCACTGAGCCACCCAGGCATCCCCTAGGGAGAAACTCTTAAGCAGGCTCCATGCCCAGCTCCATCTCACAACCCTGAGATCATGACCTGAGCCAAATCAAGAGTTAGACACTTAACTTACTGAGCCACCCAGATGCCCAGTGAATGATTCTTTTAATGTACTGCCAAATTTGGTTTGTTAATAATTTGTTGAGGATTTTTGCATCTATTTTCATCAGCAATATTGGCTTGTAGTTTTGTTTGTTTGTGGTGTCTTTGTCTGGTTTTTGGTATGAGAGCAATGTTGCCCTTGTGGAATGAATTTGGAAGTTTTCCCAGAAAGATCTTTCTGTCCCCCAAGTCAGGTAATGATGCTTTCCTCACCAGAATTTGCCGATGGCTCCCAACTGGCTCTAGGACAAAGCCTAAAATCCCTTGTACTGAAGGCCTTCACAGAGGCCCTTCTGAGCTGCTCCCAGGCCCCCAGTCTGTGCTCCAGCAACACTGACCCGATTGTCATGTTCTCTACAGGGAACACCCCTCCCTTCTCTTTCCCTCGACCAAATGCTTTTTCTCCCATAAAAACTGCTCAGACATGCCTCCTGAGATGCACCAAGGAGATAGATGGCGTACCTCTCCCACTTCCCTTTCATCCTACCTCCAGTGTAGTAATTATCCTATAGTATCATCACTCATTTGTAAGTCTGATAAACTCCATAGTGCCTCTGCTCCTATTCATATCCTGAGTTTCCAGCGCATTTCCTGGTACCTCCCTTCTTCTCAGCTGATAAGCCTTTTGTTTGCCAGTGTTAACTCTTGTGCTACTTCCTGTTCTTGGTTTCAGGTTCCTTCTTCAGATAATTACCAGGAAGAATAGGAGGATGGACATTTTCCACTAAGAACTAAATTATAAGATCATGGTGTCCTTCCTTTTGGTGGTGTGACACCCACAGGGAGAGAAGTTAGATGTGCCACGGGCCTATCCTGGTTTCATGCTCATGTCCTGGACTTTTCTCCAGAGTTCAGTGATCTCCCATGTACCGTCCTGCCCCAGTTTTCACCAGACCTTTTTTTTTTTTTTAAAGACTTTATTTATTTATTTGTTGATTTATTTATTTATTTTAGAGGGAGGGAGCGTGTGAGTGGGGGGAGAAGCAAAGGGAGGGGGAAGGAATCCCAAGCAGACTCCATGCTGAGCTCAGAGGCTGACACAGACCTCCATCTCACCACCCTGAGATCACGACCTGAGCCAAAGCCAAGAGTCAGATGCTCAGCCGACTACACCGCCTAGGAACTACCAGACTCCTACTTTTTAATCTCCGTCAGTTAGTGACAAATTTTCTGATCTCCAAATTGGGACTCTTGACATAGATTTTTTTTTTTATTTGTGAATTTATTTGCTTAAGAGGGCTTAAGAAACATGACAATGATCTTGCATTTAAGTGATCTCTATACCGATTTTACTGAAAAAGGATAAAATGACACTAAATTGGAATCGTTCCAGAAAATATGAAATGCAGGCTGCTAGGGCAAGTGAAGCTATTGCATAAAAATAAGATGAGAAAAGGACAAATTGTGGGTTCTGTTTTAGCCAGGATTTTAGCAAGAGATTTTATAAAGTTTAATTCGGCCAGAGCTGCTTTGGCGTCAGTCAAGTGTGTTGGTATGTCTGACTTACCATTGAAAATTATTGTTCAAATATATTAGAAAAAGAGAAATGACAAAGGGCATGGGAGAGGTCACTTACAGTAACAGTCATTGACCATCAGTGTTTGGAAAGTGAGGGCAAAGGTGGTGTTAGGGGTTAAATTGTGTCCTCAGAAAACATTTGTTGAAGTCCTGATTGCTCAGTCCTAACATTATTCGGAAATACAGTCATTGCAGATGTAATTAGTTAAGATGAGGGTCCTATGCCATATAGAGATAGAGATATTTCTATATTAGATAGAGATATTTCTATATTAAATTTGTATCTAAACTTAATCTTATTATTTGCCTCAAAAATTTAGGTAGCAATTCTGAAATTAAAGTAATTATTTTTAAGTGCTTAAAAATTTTAAAAAAGCAAAGAAAAAAATAAAAGCTATTAAAAATTCAACATAAGGGTGCCTGGGTGGCTCAATGGGTTAAAGCCTCTGCCTTTGGCTCCGGTCATGATCTCAGTGTCCTGGGACTGAGCCCTGCATCAGGCTCTCTGCTCAGGGAGCCTGCTTCCTGCCTGCCTCTCTGCAGATGAGAGTTAAGAATGTGTACAAGTTCCTCTACATCCAAATAAATTGGTTTAATGTTTATATTTTGCTCACTTCAAAAAAAAAAAAAAGATGAGGGTCCTAATCCAATATGACTGTTGTTTTTAAAAGATGATGGGACACCTGGGTGACTCAGTTGGGTAAGCAGCCAAGCGGTGATTTCAGCTCAGGTCATGATCTCAGGGTTGGGAGATAGAGCCCCTCCTCAGGCTCCCTGCTCAGTGGGGGGTCTGCTTAAGGATCCTCTTTCCCTCCATCCCTCCCTCTTGCTCTCCCTCTCTAAGATAAATCTTTAAAAAAATTTTTATATATAGATAGATATTTATATATAGACACGTATCTATATATAAGGATGATGTAAGGACACAGAGAGGACACCATGTAATACAGGCAGACTGGAGTTCCGAAGCCTTGAGCAAAGTCATACCAAGGACTGCCGGCAGGACTAGAGGCCAAGAGAAAGGCATGGGACAGATTAGAGCCCCGCCCTGCCGACACCTTGTCTTCGGACTTCTAGGCTGCAGAACTGTGAAAGAATACATTTCTGTTGTCTTACCCAGGTTATGGTAATTGATTACAGCAGTCCTGGGGAGGACTGGAACTAATGAAGGCAGGAGATGCCCAAGGCTACATGCCATGCGACTTCTAATAAGGGTGACACATGGGCTCATTTCTGGCCTTACTGGCAGCAGTGTCTCCTTTGCATTTCGGGCGGGTTCGGCCACCACTCCCTCCCTTTGAGGGAGGCATTTGTGATAACTATTGCAGGAGAGCTCAAGGCTGGATCAGGGACAAATGAATTGTTCATGATCTACGGTCAGTTCATACAAAACGTGACTGGTCCCATTGTAATCTGGTGCCTTTTATTTGCAAAAGGATGGAGCGGATATAGGTTGATTTTAGGTAAATGCATTGAAAACTGATTTGCCAAAATTCGATTTTGTGGAAATAAAACTTGCCTGCTGATGAATTCATTGAATTTGCCACCTTTGCTGATTTACTAAATTTATCATTTGATTTGAATGGGAATGACTTTCATAACAAAATGTGTTTTTTTTGGTTTTTTTTTTTTTAAATAGCAAACTGTTTTCTGGAAAGATTTTTTTAAATTTTGTTTTTAAAGATTTTATTTATTTGTTTGACAGCTAGAGATCACAAGTAGGCAGAGAGAGAGAGAGAGAGAGAGAGGAGGAAGCAGGCTCCCTGCTGAGCAGAGAGCCTAATGTGGGGCTTGATCCCAGGACCCTGAGATCATGACCTGAGCCAAAGGCAGAGGTTTTAACCCACTGAGCCACCCAGGCGCCCCTGTTTTCTGGAAAGATTTAGTTAACTGGTTTTATTTTGTCAGTTCACTCTAACAGTATTGAAATAAGATTCAATTTTCCAGAAAACTAACAATCATAGATCATTATAGCCCTCTTACGGACTAAATATATTTAGGATCTTGTAAAGCATACTTTATCACTAGGAACCTTGATTTCAGGGTTTTATATGGAAACTTTTCTGTTAGATTTCGGTTTGACTAACTTTTTTTGAAGCAGTTTTAGGACCATTCCTAAATTTAAATTTAAATTTAATTCCTAAATTTAAATTTAAAGTTAATTTCTTAACTACTCTATAACCTTCATTGATAACTTCTAGGCAGTAATAGTCAAATTTTAGTATATTATATGATTTTTCCTGTTGCTTCCTGGCTTATTTTTTATTCTACCCATTTTTCAACCTTAAAAAAAATTATTTTAGCATTTTACTTCTTCATTCACACTTTCGTACTTATGGTGTGGATATTTTAAATGTGAGGCATTCACCAGACCTTGTTTTGTAATAATACCTTGGGGCATCACCACTCTGAAAGGTTTTGCCCATTTGTCTTGAAGCTTTCTGCAAACCACAACCAAACCTATATATCCCTGTTGCTCCCTGTTAAAAACCAAAATGTTAGCATTTTCAAAAAATGAAGCGTCTATCAAAATACAAAAAAATATAGCTGTTTGCAAAGTCAAGAATAAATTTGTGGTGCTTCTGATAGTTTTACCAGCTTTTAAGTCTGTTTCGCAGTTTGGCGATAATTAAGAAGTTTTGTTGTCACTTAAAAAAGTAGATGTTTCACCACATCCACTCTGTAGCCTGCTCACTGCACGTCAGTCCCGTGTGTCTCTCACACGGTAGATTCTGAGACTCTTTTTCTTTTGCATAAACTAGAAACCAACTACTCATTCAGTGACCTGTTTTAACCAGTCTGTGAATCTGGGGATATCAAAATGTGATGGATTAAACTGAAAACATGTTACCGCAAGAGAGAAAACTCCAACTTGTCATTTATAAGGTCCTGGGTACTTGAGAAAGCGTCAACATTTGGAACTTGAGATATAGAGGGGACTCTCGTTCCGCAGAGCGTATCTCAACCCAGAAATCCCTGGAATATATGGAATTCCGAGTGGGCCATGGCTAGGGAGAAACGAAAACTCAACTAGAAACCAAAACCCAACTCAGATGTGGGGCGCGGAGGTGGGAGATTTGGAAGACAATGTCATCCTGTTCTGCACATCTTTTGATGGGGGCCGGTGGGGAATGCTTGCTGTTAACTGGCCGGCCTCTTTCCAGGTAAGGTACAGGCTGGGTTCTGGCCAAAGGACTGACTTCACTGGAGAGGTCCCACCGGTAGGCCCGGCTGGTAAACCTTCCCCTGCCACTCCTTCCGAGTCTGCCTTTGACTGGCTCCAGCGGAGACAAGTCCCAGCTGGAGGACGTGGAGCCATGAGACGGAAGGAAGCCTGGTCCCTGCAAGGCATCCCTTGGAGGGCTGCTTGCCTGCCGATCAATGACACAGGCTTTCATTTCGATTTCTCCTGAGCAAGAAGTAGGGTTCTCCTGTGTCAAGTCAACAGCCCTTGGCGATCATCTGCTACAGCAGCTAGCCTTCCTGATCATAACATAAAGCTTATAGAAACTATCGATTTTAAAACTTGGTCATTCAGTAGTGACCTTTTATGGGACTCCTTTGCTTGTCTTCAATAGTAAACTAATAGCCTTTATTGAATGTTTTTTTCCAGGCGCTGTTGAGACATGAACACAGACTGAACTGTCTTGTAGTCACCACAGCCCTGTGAGGTAGGTGGTGTTTATTTATTTATTTATTTATTTATTTATTTTTCTCAATTTAGACTGAGGTGGAGATGTGTAAGTAGCTGGCCATGGTCACGGTCACGCAGCTAATAAATGGCAGAGCTGGAATTCCAGCCCGTGCAGCTGGCTCTGTAATAGACTCTCTTCATTGCTCTCGAGGGACCAAAACCTCACCGGAGACTCGGGCAGATCTCTTTGACAGGAAGAGCATTCCAGGACCCTGGAAAACCAGTCTCGGGCCACTGAATTAAGAGGTTTCAGTTGTACAACTTAACACCCTCAGATGCCTGGTCCCAGCCCTGAGGGGCCTGGGGTGCCTAGGTCCCTTCTCCCTGAAGCCTGTAGGGTTTTGTGCATTTGTCAGTCCTGAAAGAGGAGCAAGAAACAGGCCAAAATGGTGTCCTGCAGGCTGTGGCAGCAGCGGCCCATCCCACATTCTTTACCCTTTGTCATGCTTCCCTTCTGGTGATGGGCCTAAAGCTGGGGCCTCTGGGTGGCCTTTTATGTGTCGTTCGAACCGCTTATAGTGCTGTGGACGTGTGTGGACTTGAGGAGGATCGCTCAACCCGCGCCTCCGTCGGTTTTGCTAGCGGGGTGGCCTCATGGAGGGTCCCCCTGCGCCGTGCCCTCCCCTCCAGCACCCACTTCAGGAGGTCATGGCGAGGCCGAGCCGCCTGCAGCAGCGGCATCACGGAGCTGGAGTTCTGCCCGCTCGGTTAGGTGTTGCCCCAGACCCGCTCTTCAATGAACAAACTAAGAGCTAAGCCAGACACACTGTCTTCGGCGGCCTTGACCTGTGCGAAATTTCACTCTGACTCGCGTCGTGTCTCTGAGACAGCTTCCTAGGCCTCAGATTTGATCTGGGGGCCTCTCGTGTTAAAGCCCCTGTCGGGGCCTCGCGGGAGTGATCAGGGTGTCGAGAAGCGTTCCAGAGCATGTGGGAGTGAGCACAGCCTAGAAGTGTTGAAATGCTCCAAAAGCAAGTGGAGCCCGTTCCAGGCAGACTGAACTTGCTAGACTTGAATGCTGCCCAATGGCTCAATTGTGATTCTGCCAAGGAAAGCCGTCTCTGGAGGCCATCAGGGGAAGGTGTGTCCGAGATCTGTCACTTACCGGCTTCTTGCAGGAGGGACGGGTTACTGATGCCACAGGAGGCCAGGACGTTCTTATCTCTTCCCAGGGAAGCTCAACGCCTTCCCCAGGAAGCTGTGTGAGGGGGCGTCTCTCGGAGGCGAGCTCTGGGTGGCTGCCAGCCGAGTGGGGTGACTGAGCCACACACCTGACCCATCGCACCACCCGGCGGGCCATCCCCAGCGCTCTCCTCATGTGGGTGGTGCTGCCTTCCCACAGTGAACCGGAGTGTCGTCATCTAACTGCTGATTTTCTAATGCTGCTGGAATAAATCTCCGCAATGGAGTGCCCTCAGACAACACAAGTTAGTTCTCTGGAGATCGGAAGTCCAGAATCACTTTCCCTGGCCTCTGTGAGTTGCAGACAGGTCTGGTTCCTTCTAAATGCTCCAGGGAGAATCTGTTTCTTGCCTTTCCCAGCTTCTAGTGGCCGTGTGTCCTTGTGACTTGAGGGTTCTTCCTGTACCTTCATCATGAGCATGGAGCCTTCTCCGCTCTGGAGCCAGACCCTCTGGAGCCAGACCCTTGTGATTGCATGTAGGGTACTCCTCTCTCCCGGCTAATTCTGGATAATCTCCCCACCTCAAAATCCTTCACCTAAACACCAGCAAAGTCCCCTTTGTGTAGGAAGTGACATCGACAAGTTCTGGGAATTGCAACACAGATAACCCTGGGGACCATTGTCCAGCCTCTCACTGTGGGTCCCGGCGTGCAGCCCTCCTCCGACACAGACCTGGCGCGTTCTCAACTATTCCTGAGAACATGCGAGGGCAGGAGAAGGCCAGGCTGGGGTTTTGGGGGGAGGAATCATCCACTTTAGGCAAGAGCACCTCTCTCAGTGCTGGTGCCATCTCTCCGACAACACACACACTCATGCATTTTTCATTCTTTGTCTCTGGAAAGTCTGCCTTAATGTTTACAATCTGGGTCAGCTTCCTTCTCTGAGTAGAAAGAGCAGGATCGCTAGCGAGTGTAAGTGGAGGGGAAGGCGGGGGAGAAGCAGCCAATTCCTCAGGGCTCGATCCCAGGACCCTGAGATCATGACCTGAGCTGAAGGTAGATGCTTCCCTGACTGAGCCACCCAGGCGCCCCTCAACTCCCTTTTAAATTTGCTTTTACTACCAAAGTATTTCTTCAGTGTCTGCCAGGAGTTTAGCCCTGGAATTGAAGGCAACACAGGAGACTCTGAGAAATGTAATTTCTTGTGTTTTGGGTTTTTTTTTTAACCTTTCCTCAGAAGCCGGCAAAAGGGAAGGAAACAGCCAAGCCTTAGCCTCGCACAGTGGAAGGACCTGTGCTGCCCCATCTTGGTTAATCCTTTGGAACATTCTGTGAGGCAGATATTCCCCTTAAGGCATGAGAAGCTCAAGACAGAGGGAAGTCAAGTAACTTGGCCAAAACCACACATCTGCCTGGTGGCAGAGTCGGAGTGCAGCATTTGCATGCCGGCCGAGAGATCCAGCTCCTGGTGGGACGCGTCTGTCCCCCGGGGGAACACAGGGCTGCGGGCAGAGCCAGCTTGCATGCTAGAGGAGAGACAGAGACAAGCATCGGGGTTGGAGGAGGTGAGTTTTACTGAAAGCGAGCAAGGGGAACCAGGGGCGGGATGGCCCTCTAGATCATAGGGTTGTCAGGGAAGGCCTCCTGCAAAGATGGCATTTGAGCAGGCTTGAGGGAGACGGGGGAGTGAGTCAGGTGGGTCCCAGCAGGCTGGCAGGCCGAGCAGAGGAGCCGTCTGCGCACGGGTGCCGAGCTAGGAAGGGTTCAGGGACCGGCAAGGGGACCAGCAGTGAGGTTGGGGGCGGGGGGCGGGGAGCAGCACAGTAGAAAGACATGAGGCTGGTAAGGTTGACCTTGCTTCAGTATGCCGACACTCGGGGAGAAAATTTAGTGGTATTGTAATTCTTTGTGTTTAGTAACACCATTAGAAAATTCTTTTTTTTTTTTTTTTTTTTAAAGATTTATTTATTTGACAGAGAGAAATCACAAGTAGGCAGAGAGGCAGCCAGAGAGAGAGAGAGAGGGAAGCAAGCTCCCTGCTGAGCAGAGAGCCCGATGCGGGACCTGATCCCAGGACCCTGAGATCATGACCTGAGCCGAAGGCAGCGGCTTAATCCACTGAGCCACCCAGGCGCCCCCATTAGAAAATTCTTAAATGGAACATTTTATTACTTGACCCAAGATTCAGGAAGATGGGGCCTTCGTTCCTGGTCAGGCTCTGTATCCGAGAAGTCAGCAGCCTCCCCAGAGTTGTGCTTTCCTTTTCCTGGGGACCAGCTCTCTCTCCTCTCTCGAGGACATCTGGGGTCTGCTTGTGACTGGGGCATGCACAGAGCAATGACCTTTAACATTCGTCACAGTTCTGTGTTGTCTTCTATGCCTTTGGTGAATACTGACTTGGAAACCTGTCTCTCTCCCTCTGGATGGGCGGGGTCATGAATACCTTGTTTCTTTGTTCTCGATGGGATGTTCTGATTTAGCAATAAGCTAGCTGTGTGATCTGGATCCCGTCTCTTAAGTCAGGCTAGGTGTTGTTTCCTTCATCTGGAGGTGGCTGGGTGCAGACTAGATCATCTGTAAAGGCCTTTTTCATCCCAAAAGCCCATGTCTATGCTCTCTGGCAAACAACATTCCTTCTCCAACCTTATCTCCTCTCAGAGGTCAACTCAGCAATTACCCCCTCCCCTTTCATGCTGTGTGTAAGACATGAATAATTCATAAGTGGGATTGCAGAATGGGACTGGAGGACCCTTAGGCCAGTTCCCTTGCACATAACTAGTGCTCACATACCAGAAAGGTTACTGGGACAGATTCTAATTTTCTAGCACTTTCAGCCTCTCAAGCCCCCAAGAGCTCTGAATGATAGTCCATTGCATCACCTGTATTTATGCAGCTTTACAGTGGGAAGGAAGCTTTGAGGTCTGTAGTTAACCATCTTCGTTGGGCAGCTCCGGTAGCTGAGGCTCAGGGCTCGCTTGATAGGCAGGACCCATGGGGCAGAGCAGGGACCAGAATCCTGTCCCGCTCCTGCTGGCCCTTCCCCCCACCTCTTGTTACCGCTATTTGGCCAAATGCTAACCCTGCCCCTCAGTTAAGGGATGTTTGAAATTACTTTGGGTGATAATGAAAACATACTTTGAAAGTAAGAGTTTAGTTTTTAGAGATACACTCGTGGACCCAAAGCAGTTGAAAGAGGGGGTGAGGCCAGTTCCCCTAGAGACGCCAGATTTAAAAAATGTCGTGAGGCTCCGATATACAGCCTCTACCTTCAGTGGTACTATTTACAAACCCTAAGAAATGAATGAAGACCAATGAGAGACTCATAATAATATCCTTAACCTCGGGGCGCCTGGGTGTTTCAGCAGGTTAAGCCTCTGCCTTCGGCTCAGGTCATGATCTCAGGGTCCTGGGATTGAGCCCCACATCGGGCTCTCTGTTTAGCAGGGATTGAGTCCCACATTGGGCTCTCTGCTCAGCAGGGAGCCTGCTTCCTCCTCTCTCTCTGTCTGCCTCTCTGCCTACTTGTGATCGCTCTGTCAAATATATAAATAAAACCTTTAAAAAAAAATAACCTCAAAGGACACAAAGTTTTCCTTTGGCTGGATGAAATAGTTGTAGGGATCTGTGTGCAGCAAGGTGACTGTAGTTAACAATACTGTGTTGTGTACTTACGATTTGCTAAGAGAGCAGATCTCGGATTAAGTCTTTTCACCACACACACACACATACTCTCTCAAAAAGAAAAGGAACTTATGTGGAGGCAGTGGATATATTAGTTAGCTTGATTTCAGTGGTCATTTCACAATGCATATGTATATCTTAACATATACAATGGTTCTATGTCCATCATACATGAATGAAATTGTTTTAAAAAAAAAAGTTCTGAATCCCTTGTTATTGTAGTTTATCCCTTTCACCACTAGGTGTCTCCCTGGCTAGCAAACAGCAGCCAGAATGGGGCTTTCCTGCACATCCTTTGTGGAGTGACAGTGGGTAAAAGGCAAGAGTCTCCTACAAATCCCATTATTTCCTGCCTCAGGAGGAGGTGCAAAAAAAAGGGTGGGTGGGGTCTTTTGAAGGGGCCTTGTGTTCTAGCAGATCCATTCGTCTAATTCAGGAAGAGTCCTCACTGAGCTGAAGACCCTGGCTGTAATGAGAATGAACAGATTACATGTGAAAGGAACACTGTCCAAACCTCATTTCCACCACAGGAAACGAACGTGGCCCAGAATAGATGCGGAGCATGACTAAACGGCAGGAGGGGCCTCTGGAGAGAGGGCGAGTTGGCGTCTGTCCAGCTAGGAGCTGCCCAAGGCCCCACACTTGGGTCCCTCATCGGGTCAGATCAAGGGAGGGTCCTTTACAGATGAGACAGAGTAACAGCATGGCATGTATTTTGGGATGGGTCTTGCTTAAACCATCCAAAGCCATTTTTATCAGTTAATGCCAAGTCTCTAGGGAAGATTCTGGTAGCCACAGCCCAGGGCACTCCACACTCAACCCAAACTTAATAATTGGTCAGTTGGCTGGATCAACAGGGTCCTAGATGTTTCTGCTTCGTATGTGGACTTAGTGCACACGTACGAGGCACCCGGTAATCAGTAGATGAGACTCCAGATAGGAAGAAACTTTATTCAACCAATCAGAATGCCATTTCCAGTGAACCCACCCCCTGAGTGTTCCTGCCCAACCAGCATGTTTCCCCCCCAACCGCCGCTACCCCTAAACTGTGACAGGTTCCCCAAGGACACTTAGCCACACCACCACTGTTGGATATCAAAGGACATATTCTAGAACACTTGCTTTGCCAGTATAGTAGTTGAGAGACTGGGCTTTGGGCCTTGGGCCCAAGACTTGGTTTCTCTGAGGCTCAGTACGCTGTAGGACCTGGTTTCCTGTAAGATGTGACAGTACTCCTGTCTTCCCAGACCCATGGTGAGGATCCGGTGAGATGATGTAGAAAGTGCCTGGCACAGCGTCTCACACCTGGCACAGAAGCTTAGTGAGTGGGATCTTGTGTTCAGGGGCTTTCTCCTCCACGGTCTCAGCCATAATGGGACTGGTCAAATCAGCATGGACAGAACTGATTTTCCAGGCCAAGCCCTGAACATCTTTCACACTCTATTAGATGGTGTGCCCCAGGCATGAGTTTCCTGCCCACCCCCCAGGAGCTCAGAGTCTGGTGGGAGACACACACATGCACACACACACACATGCACGTGCGCGCGTGCACGAAACATGATATAAGGCTCTGAGAGGTGTGGCTGTTAGGGGGCCTTGGGAGAGCTTTATAGGAGAGCCTCCAAGGATGAGGGAGTTGAGCAGGTGGGCAGAGGGGTAAGGGCTAGGGGTGAAGCGTGCACCTGACCAGGACCTGAAGCCCAGCTCAACGGGGCTGGCACACGGAGAGTGTGCGGGTGGATAGGAGAAGGCGTGCCAAGCTAACATGGAGGCCAGAGGCTCAAGGGTGTTGTCGGCTCCTTTGGAGAGCTTGAATTCTATCTTTTGAAAACCTCCTGATCAGTCTCAGGAGGACAGTCGGGCAGAGAGGAGAGCAGAGAAGGTGGAGCCTGGAGACAGAAGGCCAGTGGGTGGGTTGTTGCAGGAACCCGGGTGAGCAGGAGGAAGCCTGATCGGCCAGGGTAGCACCTGACTGGTGTTTCTGACCCAGCGCCCACGGGCGTGGGGCTCAGGTGGCTGGGGATGAAGGAGGGCTGGGGATGAAGGATGTGAGTTTCTCAGCTCGCCGGATGCCGTGGAGGTTTCTGTGGGAGAGAAGGGGCCAGAGGGGAGGCTTTGAGCTGGAGGTGCACACGGATGACCGAGGCGGGGTGTCTGGGGTCCTGTGGAGGCAGAGATGCGGAGGCCGTTGGAGACCAGGGCCTTGTTGAAGCTCTTGTGATGCACCAAATCAGTTGAATCTCTCAGACCTTTGAAAAGATAAGCGAGCTATTTCAAGTGTGAGCTGCTCACCAGATCCGAACGCCTCCGTGTCAGGTGTGACAAAGTGCGCTCGTGTGTTCAGTGTTAACCGCTCACTTTGTAGGGCTGACGACATACTATTTAACTCATCTCTAAGGTTTCAGCTGAAATCCAAACTTTTCAGCTCGCAGAACCAAATATTGTGCACAAAATACCGCCCCCCCCCGCCGGTTTGGGACAGAGACCGATGCAAAGGGTTTCTAGCATCTGTCTGTGGGGGTTCACACAATCGCCCCGTGTCTTCTGCAGCCTGGGTTCTGGTGCCCTTTGGTGTCCTCGGGGCACCCCTGGGATGTCACAGACCCGACTCGTCAGAGGAAGGCCAAACAACACCCAGGAAAGCTTCACAAAACTGTCACCTCTTGCCTTTCGGCATGTGGAAGATTGGTCACCTTTTCTGAGAATTCCTCCAGGTCACAGTTCACCTGTTCACGACCTGTGTCGGATAATTGCTGTGGGTCCTGCAACCGGGGTGTGAACTCAGTCGGAGCCTTCCGCTCCCCAGTCGGGTTTTAGGACACATTCTGTACCTAAAGAGAAGATGCCACGTTTTGCTGGCAAAAGAAATTCGGTTTGATTATTAAACATCTTCAGACGGCAGTGGGACTTAGAATGTGTCGTCAAGTATCACATATGTGTTTACCCACATTTCAGCTAATCGTTTTAGCCTCAGAGGTCTGATACTAAATGTTGAGCTGCTGAGGGACAAAGTGGTAGATGACAGACTCACATAAGATTTTTATGGCTGTACTTTAGCAACCTCTTTTAATGGAATACTAGATTTTCCAGACTACTGCCCACCCCCATTATTCTTCAGTCTTCTCTACACGGCAGGAGGGGCCCAGCGGGGCCCTCTAGGATGTCCTGAGGCAGGGGTGCTGTGCTCTGGTCAGTGAGGCAATGAACACGGACAAGCGATGACGTTGCTGTGTTTCTCCGCACCACTCGTGTTCCAAAACGTACTGCAAATCTGTGGTTTCCTCTAACAGCTTTTTGCCATCACAGCCATATTAGCAACGAACTGTGTTAACCCTATGATCATTGACAAGATCTCGTCATTTTTGGAGACTGCTCCCGACAGCGGGGATGGAGAGGGTCGGATCGGCAGCCCCTCTTCCTCCGCATGCCTCCTCTCTGTCCGCTCAGCCCTCTAGCACACCTGGCGTAGGTGGCATTTAGGAGGAGTCCCACGGGGTGAGGTCGGTTCTCAAAGACAAGGTTGTGACTTGAATGAAAGATTCAGAGGAGGGAGGGGCAGGCCGATGCCAGCTGAGTGGAACGTGGTTTCCGGAGCACTGGGGTCCACCCTGTGAAGGGGCCCAAGGACAGGGTGGGTCCCCGGGGGGCTAAAGAGAGCGGGGCGGGGGGACAAAGCGGGGGGAAGCAGGAGGGAACTTGAGCAGGTGCCGCAGCAGGAAGGGCAAAATAGGAGCCCTGTCCTGGCACTGCAGCATTGGCGGGCACCCCACAGCCGGGCTGACGGGACGCTGGGCACCAAGCTCCTGCCCCTTCCGTTTCTCCTGTCCTCAGGGATCAGATTTGTCCCAGAGCAAGGCTGTCTGGTAGCCTCGCCGTAAGCCTCGTGTGGCTAATCACCTAGACTGAACATTTAAAGAGAAATCTGAAATTTGGTCTCTCATTTGCACTAGCTGGATTTCAAGAACGCAGCTCAGTGTGGCAGGTGGAGGGGACACTCAGATGCAGACCAGTTCCCACAGTCACAGGGAGTTCAGCTGGACGAGCCGCGGGACGCTGCATTCTGGCTTCAGGGTGGGATGAAGTTCAGAATTTTCCTGAAACTTTATTATTTTTTAAAAGATTTTATTTATGGGGTGCCTGGGTGGCTCAATTGTTAAGCGTCTGTCTTCAGCTCAGGTCGTGATCCCAGGGTCCTGGGATCGAGCCCCACATCGGGCTGTTTGGTGGGGAGCCTGCTTCTCCCTCTCCCACTCTCCCTGCTGGTTTCCTCTCTCGCTGTGTCTCTCTCTGTCAAATGAATAAATAAAATCTTTAAAAAAAATACTTTATTTATTTGTCAGAGAGAGCATGAGTAGGGGGAGCAGCAGAGGGAGAGGGAGAAGCAGGCTCTCCTCATTGAGCAGGGAACCCTGACTTGGGGACCTGGGGACAATCACAACCGACTGAACCACCCAGGCGTTCGTCCTGACACTTTAGATGAAGGGGAGTGGAGTGGTTCTGTGGTCCCCCAAGCTGTGTGTGTGTATGTGCGCGGGGGGGGGGGAGACATCAAGGCAACAATAGTACTTCTCCCCCAACTTCTGTAAAATACTTGGGTGTGCCACCTTCTTACTCCCATCGGTGGCTTCCATGTGCCAGCCACTGTTTACATCCAGATACAATACAAACGTGGTTCCTTCCCTCTTCTCCTACCAGCAGCTGAACTCCGTCTCTTCCCCTTAATTCTCCTCCGTGGCTCCTGCGTGTGCCCGATTCCGGCCGCTGCCAGCTTTTATTCATTTCTTTCCTACCCTACATCCTTAGGCAAATATCCCCCCTCGTCCACTTTTCTCGCCTGCGTGCCTCACGCTGAAGTTCCCCAGGAGAGAAGATCTGTTTGTTAGCTCACTGAGTTACAGTGGCCGCAGGGTCTGACTTTCTCAAGAGCCCGCCTCAGAGACGGTGGCCGGCTCACGGTTTGGCTGAACCCTGCGGCAGGTGTCCACCCCGGTCCGGCCGGCCTTGGCTGAGTGGCAGAGCCACAAGGCGCGCACGCGGCATGCACACCGTGGGTGAGGAGCCCCCAGGAACGACTGCGAACGTGGGGGCCCCCACAACGTAACAGATCGCTTTGCAATGTAATCTGCAACATTTATATGTTCTTTATAATGGGCATCTGTTACTTTTCAAATTGGAGCACAAAAGGAGTAGAAAACAGTATCTTAGAGGAAAAAAAAATATTTCCCATGAAAGATAGCGGACCCTGGTGTGTCCTCACTGATTATATAGCAGACATTAATGCACCCACGCTGGCTAACTACCAAGGAGCAGAGGGCAAGTTTATAGAGAATGGGTTCTCTGAACTTGGTCTGTGAGAAGGCATCAGAGAGACAGACTGACCCACGATGGACCTGGAGCCCTGAGATTCTAGGAAGGGCAGAGCTAGGGAGGAAGATGGGAGAAGGAACTTACTTCTTGCGTTCTTTGGCGGTAAGACAGCCCTGAAGATTTGAACCTGAGGGAAAATGGGGCCACGTGACAGAGGCCCCAGCAAACCAGATGTGCTGTTTTTTAAAAACCATTTTTTACAGAGATTTACACTTCACACCTTCCATACACACAAAGAACCCTTTCACTTGAAAATGCCCACTATTTGCCTCTCTTATTTTTCCTTCTTATCACTGACTAAATGTGATTGTCCATGGTACCATGGTACTTCCTTCTCTGCACACACACTTGCCATGTGTTGACACAATCTCCACGTTTATTATTTTCATGACTCTAAACTCTTTCAAATGGATGGTACCACAATACCCTAAAAGTTGGGCATAGGGATGGTTAATAATTTTTTTTTTCGCTACTATGAGAAGGATAACCAGAAATAATTGAAAATTGCGCTTGTTCTCTTTGGGTCAACAGTAACTACCTTTTTAAAAAAGATTTTATTTATTTATTTGACAGAGATCACAAGTAGGCAGAAAGGCAGGCAGAGAGAGAGGGGGAAGCAGGCTCCCCGCTGAGCAGAGAGCCCGGTGTGGGGCTCGATCCCAGGACCCCGGGATCATGACCTGAGCCGAAGACAGAGGCTCAACCCACTGAGCCACCCAGGCACTCCAAGAGTAACTACCTTTATTCCTAAAAATTATTATGTTTTCTTTCCTATTACAAAGCTGAACCATGTTCATTAGAGAAGTTTTAGGAAGTAAAAGTTGCTTGGCATGTTTACAACCTACCTGTGGACTCACTTTATATCTTTTCAGCTGATTGTCTGAGTCCCGGAACGTGGCCATTGGGCAGCCTTTCTCCTCAATTGCCTAAAAATCCCGAGGGGCCAGAAGCCTTGATTCTTATTCTAGACACAAGATGGAGAGGCTGTTGGAGAGCGTAGCTGGTCACCCGGGTGATCTGCAGGCCTTATTCTCTTGCTGGCTGGAGTATCGTTACAGAAAAGTGGTTTGAATCCTAGAGTACCACATTCCCATAAATTTAGCCACACTCATAAATTTACCCTTGCTTCCAAAAATGTGTGCTAAGTCTGGAAGGGAGGGCTGCCTGAGCCACCCCTAGGTAAGGGTCAGCCATTCTCCAAAGAACTATTGGATCCACTTGCGGAGCCCACATCACCAGTCCTGACTGGACTGGAGCAGTCATGAATTGCAGCAGTCCTGATCCACCCAGAATGTTCTAGTAACGTTAATCTTTGACATAGAGCCTCAGTGACCCCTATACAGATTTTCCTTCTCTCCCACCTGGTACCTCAGAGCTTTATACAACCTAAAACTCACCCTAAACTTCTCTACTTCCCAGTTGTTCACCTGCCACCAGATTAAGGACCCAGTTTCAATCCATGAGACATTAGGGAAAATTTTCTGTGGAGATTTCTGGAAAAATTTTTTTTCCTCATAGAAAGAGGCAGAAAATGCCATCCTTCTTTCCATGTTCTTAATACCTAAACAAAAACATGCAGCCATTATGTGACCATGAGGGGACAAGTGTGAGAGAACAGCAAAAAATTTTCAGAGAGCTGGTGATCAATACCAATAATTACCTACACCCAAGCTCTTGGGTAGCTTTAAGCAGTTTGAAGTTGGGTTTTCTGTCCGTTGCTGCTGAATTCATTCCTAAAAGTTATTTTTGTTATTAGAAGCAAGGTTCTAAACAATAAGCAACTAATGGTGAAATCTTCACACACATTCTTAACTACTTTTATGGGATAAGTTCACAAAAGAAAAGTTGGGAGATGTTATAGGCTGACCTGTGTTTCCCCCAAAATTTATATGTTGAAGTCTTAATGTCATTGGGGATGAACTCTTCCAAGAGGAAACGGAGTTAAAACAAGGTCTTTAAGGTGAGCTCCATGCCAGTGTGACCAGTGTCCTTATAATAAGAAGAAATCAGGACCCAAGTATATACACACAGAGAGAAGAGAACATGTGAAGACCCAGGGAGAAGGGAACCATCTCGAAGCTAAGGAGACAAGCCTCAGAAGAAATGAATTCTGCTGACACCGGATCTCAGACTTCCAGCCTCCAGAGCTATGAGAAATAAATGTCAGTGGCTTAAGCCCCCTGGTCTGTGGTGCTTTGTTATGGCAACTCTAGATAACCAACTCAGGGAATCAGAAGTATTTTTAATCTGTAAAATAAGAATAATTAGGGATTCCTGGGTGGCTCAGTCTGTTGAGCATCTGCCTTCGGCTCAGGTCATGGTTCCGGGTCCTGGGATGGAGACCCATGTTGGGCTCCCTGCTTAGCAGGGAGTCGGTTTCTCCCTCTCTCTCTATCCCTCCCCCTGCTCGAGCTCTCTCTTTCACTCACACACCCTCTCTCTTTCTCAAATACATAAAAATTTTTTTAAAAAAGTGATTATATTTGTTGATAAAGTGGCCAAGAGAATGGAATGAAATGATGCCCATAAAACATTTGGCTTGATATCTGATGTTGAGTAAGCATGCAGTAAATGATGACTATTATTACCGTGAAGCCTGACAACAGAATTTTCTGGGCAAATCTCTGTTGTAGGGTCTGCAGAGAATTAGCCAAAGACCTTTCCGGTCTCAGAGAGGGTCACTGAGCTCGAGGTATCCATTACGATCCTGTTGCAGAGACCATGCTCTGTGATGTCCTTCTCCTGGACACTCAGGAAGGGGTTTTCGCCTCTGGCAGCTAGGTGGTGTCACGTGACTCTAAACAGATGCGAGATGTCATCTCCAGTCTGAGACTGTTCAGACAGGGGTGGCTTTTCTGCTCTCTCTGTTCCCCCCACAGTGGAGGAAAGGTGTGTGCTGTAGTGACATCCCAAGAAAGAAGGTGGCCCCGAGTCACTCTGTGGAGGTCGCCATGCGGGAGAGCTACTTGCCCGACAAGGGCAAGAAACCAGCCTTAATTGGATTAAGTCACAGATCTCTCAGGAGTTATCCTTAAGGTGGTTACCCTCATTTACTCTGACCAAGATGAGCAAATGTCAGCTTCTGTTAACCCAGGACAGCAGCAACACTGTTAGAGTAAATGAGGCATTCAGGGGGAGAGAACAGCACGGACTGATGGTTGACTTTTGGTCAGTCAGCTGCAAATTGCTGTGGCCTGGGGCCAGTGGGAAGAACAGTTGATCCAGTTGTTTGGGGCTAAGAGCAGGTTTATAATTACATGAAGAGGATGACAAGATGTGGACACAGTGGCTACCTTTATCCAAGAATCCACGTAAGGTCTGATAGGTATGGGATCTCATTTGTGATACTGGTGGTTTTCACTTTATTTAATCATTTTTTTAAGTGGGCTCCATGCCCAGCATGGAGTGCGATGTGGACTTGAACTCATGACCCCGAGCTCAAGACCCAAGTTGAGATCAAAAGTCAGACACTTAACCTAATGGAGTCACCCAGACTCCCCATTCATGTCTGTAAATGGATGTTAGCAAACTCCACACAAAGGCCCCCACTTGCCTAGTGCAGACTGAGGTAGAGGAGTGGGCTGGAGGCTGACTGTGGCTGTGTCATCCTTGGTTTGAGCTGCTGTAGCAAATCTCCCCAGACCGCAGAGCTTGTATACGACAGGAATTTGTTGTGTACAGCTGGAAGTCTGAGACCAGGGTGTCAACATGGTCACGTTCTGTGGAGGGCCCTCTCCTGGGTGGCAGATGACCCATTTCTTATTGTATCATCACATGGGAGAGAGGGCAAGACAGTTCCCTGGTGTCCCTTTTAAAAGGGGACTAACCCCATTCATAAGGCCCCACCCTCATGACTTAATCACCTCCCAGAGGTCCTACCTCCTGATACCATGAACTTGGGGGCTAGGATAGAATGCAAACATTCATCCATCACAGTTACTCTGCCCCAAGTGGTCTTGAGCAGGCAGAGGTTGATGAACCCAAGAGTTGGGTCTGGTGTATTTCCACCCATGATCTCCTTAGAGTCTTCCTGTGATAGCCGTAGTTCTTCTAGGCAGTTTAAAAAAGAGGTGTTTTGTTTGTTTGTTTGTTTTGGTGGTGTGTACATACAACATAATACTACTCAGCCTGGAAAAGGAAAGAAATTCTGACACATGCTACGTCGTGAATTTATCTCAAAGACATGCTGAGTGAAGTAAGCTAGTCACAAAAGACAAAGACTGTATGATGGCACTTCTATGAGGTCAAGCAGTCAACTTCATAGAGACAAAAGCAGAATGGTAGGTGCCTGGGGGCCTGGGGGAGGGGTGCTGGAGGGAGATGTGGAGCTCATGTCTAATGGAATGGGGTTTCGGTTTGAGGAGATGGACAAGTTCTGGAGGTGGATGGTGCCGATTGTTGCACAACAACGTGAATGTCCTTAATGCCACAGGACCATGTACTTAAAAATGGCTAAAATGCTAAATTTCATGCTGTGTACGTTTTACCACAGTTTGCGAAGCCTCTCTTAGGTGCAGGAAAGAGATCTGGAGAATGGGAGGAACAGGAGAAGTGCTGTGGGGACACACAGAAATGCCCTCGGGTGGTTTATGCTTTGCTGGGGGGGGGGGGATGGAGTCAATGACATTGACCGACAAAATGCGAATCCAAAGGGAGAGAAGGAAGGAATGAGTATAAGAATTCAGAAGAGGGCACTATCGGGATGTCTGAGGCGTCAGGGCTGGAAAACTGTGGAAGAAGGGTCCCTCCACCCCAACGGCCTGGCAGGATCTCGAGTTTGGAAGGAAGGTGGGGGGAGGCAGAGCTGAGCATGTGGGTTTCAGAGCAGAAGGCTTGCTGGGACGGGGTGGTGAGGTCTGGAAGACCCACCAGGTCGAGTGGGAGGGTTCCCACTGAGATGCGAGGAGGTAGGTTGGGTGTCCCAGTAGGAAGTGGGTGGTGTAGATGGTGGGAGTTGTTGGGATTTCTCTTTTTTACTAAATAACCTTTTTATTTTAGAATAGTTTTAGATTTACCAAAGGGTTGTACAGATAATACAAAGAGTTCCCACATATCCCTCACCCAGTTTCCTCTGATGTTAAGATCTTCTATTACTACAGCATGTTTACCGCAACTAGTGAGCCGATATTGATACAATGCTATAAACTGAAGTCCATTCTTTACTCAGAGTTCCCCTAATGTCCTTTTTCTCTTGCAGGATTTTTTTAAAAAATTTTTATTTATTTATTTGACAGAGAGGAAGATCACAAGTAGGCAGAGAGGCAGGCAGAGAGAGAGGAGGAAGCAGGCTCCCTACTGAGCAGAGAGCCCGATGCGGGACTCGATCCCAGGACTCTGAGATCATGACCTGAGCTGAAGGCAGAGGCTTTAACCCACTGAGCCACCCAGGCACCCCATTGTGGTCAAGATACAGTTTGTCAGATTCTCCACCATAAAGTTGCTTTTTCCCTGGTTTCCAAACTCTACCCTTTGGAAGTAAGCATCGGGTAATTTTGAGTAAAGAAAAGGACTTAGTGAAAAGAGTATTTTGGAATGAAATTCCATGTATGGCTGACGTACTGGGAGAGGACATCTTACCTTTAAGGGGTACTTACTGCTGGTTCCGATGCTTTGCATGTGTCGTGAGTTTTAATTGTCACACTGACCCCATTTTGTGGGGGAAGAAACAGAGGCACCGGGAAGTTAAGTCATGTTTTAAAGGTCGCAAAACCAGTAAGTGATCACCCTGGGATCTGAACCCAAGGTGTGTGCAGCTCCGAGTGTGCTGTCACCATGCTGTCCCGGATGGATTAGCACCTCGAACTCAGAACGTGGTCAGACATGGGGATTTCAGCTGGAAGGCACATACTCCAGGGCCACCTCTGAATAATGATGCATTATACCAGGGCTGCATCAAGCCCCGGTCTCCCGAGTTCTAGCAAGTCCCCTGGGACACCCTGTAGGTGCAACCCATGGTTTTTAATTTTAAAACCTAGCAGTTTTTAATCTACTGGGTTCAAGAATAGAGAGGCAAGAAGCTGAGCCCTTTCAGGACGTGCTAGAGATGGGGGCTCACTAGGTCCCAGAGGCCTGGCCAGTGTCGCAGTGCAGGGAGAGGATGGCGGAGAGGGGCACGCAGAGGAAGGGCTGCGTGGGGGCATGGCCACCGACACACGTGGGCATGGGTGAGGGGCAAGTGGTCCTGGCCCTGGACCACAGAGGAAATCTCTGCATCCGTGACAGAAATCCAGAGTCCCGCAGGGGGAGCTGGTCGGAAGAGAGATGCTGAAGTGGAACGCTGTGTGGAACCCCGGCGGGGTCTGCTCCAGACTAGGGGGCACTGAAGAAGTCCCAAACATCTGAGTTTTCTCTGTGACAAACAGGGGAAGGGATAGAGCATTGACAAGTGCCCCTTAGAGGGGGGCGAGGCAGGGGAGAACCCAGGGTCAGTTCCCCTCTCCCTCACGACCACCAAGGGCAAAGGGAATCAGACTACCCCCCTGTTTAGCCTGTGCGCTGAACGCCATCAGTAGTGGGGGAAAGACAGGGTGGGAGGTGCTGGGCTTGGAAAATGTTCAGAGGGACAAGGAAGATATTCCCAAGTCCCATAAGCGATGTCATGTCACCAAGGTGACCCCAGGCGCCTTCACGGGTTTCAAGGTTAGAGGGTGAGTCTGGCTCCGTACTGCCCTGAGACACAGACATGGGGGAGCAAGACAGCTAGCTAAGGAGAGGGTACTTGGCCAGGGCCACCCCTGTGCAGTTTCCCTGCCTTGGGTTCAGGAATGGGCTCCTTGCATCAGAACTTGAAGGAAAACTAAGTTCCAGTCTGAGTCATGGCCAACCCTGAGATGCTTATGACCTGGAGGCCAAGGTTCTTGGCTCTAGAAATCATCTCCTTCAGCTTGTACAGTCCCTGCACCTGCTCGGACTGAGCTGGTGCCAGGACTTGGTTTAGCATCTCCCTCCTCACTGCCCTGGGATAACCTTTACCCTGTTTCCAGAACCTGCTCTGTCCCTGGGGCGGGGCTGCTTCTGCTTGCAGAACGAGAGAGGCACCTCTTCCAGCCGGTGGTTCTGTAAAGAGCCAACTTGGGTGAGTCCCTGTGGTCATGGCTTCTGGCAGATTCTGTCACAGATAGAAGAGAAAAAAGCCCAACCCCAAACTTCATCACCTTCTGCTGTAAACTAGGCCAGATGTAGAACTATCTGAACAGGTGAACAGTCTGGAAAAAAGGTTTCAGAAAAAGCAAGGGAGGATTGTCTATTGATTTTATGCAAGTTCCAAATGGTTTGTATCAGCACCTTGATTTGGTTTTAGTATGAATGTCAAGCCATTAGACTTGAAGGCACACAGCAGCAGAAGGCTGGTTGTTGAGAAAGAGCCAGTACTTTTTGACAGCTTGTCCTTAAACAGGAACAAGTGCCCTGAACGTCATCCTGCAACCAGGAAACATTGTTCTCAAGAGCCTGCGGCTTGCTGGGCGCATAATGATACACCTGATCCTGGGTCTCTTAGCATTTTGCACCCAGAGGGAGTGACAGCTCTTATTCAAATAATCACACAAATAAATATATGTAATATATGTCCCATCACAGATTGAAATAAGTCCTGAATAAAAGGGAGAGTTTCATAAAAACCTAGTTCAAATGGGGCACCTGGGTGGCTCAGTGGGTTAAGCCTCTGCCTTCTGCTCAGGTCATGATCTCAGGGTCCTGGAATCAAGCCCCGCATGGGGCTCTCTGCTCAGTGGGGAGCCTGCTTCCCCTTTCTCTCTGCCTGCCTCTCTGCCTGTGATCTCTGTCTGTCAAATAAATGAATAATCTTTAAAATTTAAAAAACAAACAAAAAAAACAAAACCTAGTTTAGAGTAGAACTCAGGAAGAGTCTGGATCATATACATTGAGTGGAAATTGAGATTCTCAGGCAAAAAGAAACTAATTAATGGAGCTTAAAAAAAAATAAAGCTTCATATTGTCAGTATAGTGATATTTAAATGTTAGCATAGATTAAGATTCCTGCCCTTTCTCCGGGCCCAGTAGGGCCCTTACGTGGTAAATGGAAATAAACATAATAAGCAACTCACAGATGGAGACTCTGAAATAGTCTACTGTTCTACAAGCACAAACTCATCTGCTTAGGGTCCTGCCAGTTAAATTACCTCCCAGCTATCTCTGAAATGAAGTCAGATGACACGTGCTGAACAGGAGCTCAGCTCTGGCTGTGCGGCAAGCCTGGGATGCTTCCAAGGCTTGGTAATGGTGCAAATGCTGACTGCTATCTAGGTAAAAGGTGAGGGTAATTTCCTTTGTTCAAGGTTTTCTGAAAGACCGTGGGTAGCTAGCTAAAGCCAGAGTTAACCATCACCAGGGACGAAAGGGAGGCAGGCAGGCAGTGCTATAATCCGTTTATAAGAAACCGTTAGATTCTGTTAAAATTCAGTTAAATTCAGTCAATGCTATGAGAATATATTATTTAAGCATTATGCACAGTTTTTTTTAAAGATTTTATTTATTTATTTGACAGAGAGAGATCACAAGTAGGCAGAGAGGCAGGCAGAGAGAGAGGAGGAAGCAGGCTCCCTGCTGAGCAGAGAGCCCGATGCGGGACTTGATCCCAGGACCCTGAGATCATGACCTGAGCCGAAGGCAGTGGCTTAACCCACTGAGCCACCCAGGCGCCCTTATGCACAGTTTTTAATGTTAGATCAAAAATCTGACTCTCAGCTCTCTTCATATTCTCCAGGTAGTTCCAGTGGATCAAAGCTATAGATACCAAGAAGTTTAGAGCAGACCCAGGGAACTTAGAATGTAGATCATCTAACAGTTTCCAGATTTCGGAATTTCACAATTTTGTGGAATTTTGATAAAATTCCACAAAAGGATTCAAAAGACCAATATAGAATTTGCCAATTCGTTCTTCACTCAGATAAAGAAATTAAAGCACCTGTTATTCACTATCATCCCCACGACATCACACTAAAGTGAATTATAACAAAATATAACTTAGTGTGTTAACAGAAATAAATTCGCTTTATGAAGAACTCGTTACATTTTTAGGGGGTGTTTACTCATTCCCGTGAAAAACAAAACTTCTTCCCCATCCCATACTGGCTGTTGGGTGAGGATTTCAGAACAAGCTAACTTCGTTCACATCTCTCACCTGTTTTACCAGTGGGGAAACTGAGGGTCCACGGGACCATAAGCATGGCCCAGTCTCGGGCGCCAGCTCCCAGCTGAGGAATAGCCCTGTGCAGGGAGAGCCTTTTGAATCCAAGTTCAGCGTACCTGTCCGCCCCACCCCTGTCCGTCCACGGATGGGTAACAGAGTCCTGGGAATGGCACCAGCAAACTGAACAGACTGCCATTTTTGTTTTGTTCTTGTTCTTGTTTTGTTTTGTTTTCCTTTGCCCCTTTCAGGAGTCTGCCCTTGATAGGGCCTGCATCCTGCCCCACTCCGCAAGTGCCTTGTAATGCAGATGGCATATGTCCTCCTTGTAAGGGACAAAGAGATCACGCTATCTTCGGAGTGTTCCAGCACGGTAGGTCACAACAAAGGAGTGACTAGGCAGGGTGGTGGCAACACTGACTCCAAAGACCTTAACACCAAGACCCATGAGTGCTGGGAATGAGTGACTTATGAAGGATCCCTGGACCCTATCCTGGTTCTGACCAGTTCCTGGATACCTAAGTGGACACGCGCACCAGACTACAATCGCCAATAAAAACCCCAGGCCCCAAGCAAAGAAGAGCTCCATGCTCTTTCCTTTCTGAGTCTCCTGGATGATCCATCCATCTCTCTCTCTATATATATATCCATCTTCAGTCAGCTCTGCTGGCTTGCATCTGATTTCCATCCTTTGCGAAGCCAAGGACCCTCCTGGACCCAGCCTGGGCCTGCCAGCATGAGGAACAGTGAGGAAGGATGGGTGGAGGAGATGGGGGAGTCCCAGGGGGCCTCTTCCTCCTTGAGCCTGTCTTCTGAGACCTGTATGCCGTGGTCTGGACTCTTCCTGAAGCCTGGCACTGCCTGAATTTTAGGTATCCATTTAGCTGGGGCATTGATTCTTCAGCCCATTGGGAAAGACTTGGTATACAGCAAATTCTTTACAATGTCTATTCCTCTGCCTCCTCCAGGAAGACTGTACTTTAGGTAGTAAGAACTTACTGCTGATGTTTGTAGAGAGCTAGAAATTACGGGAAAGCACACTAGTATGTTTGTTTTTTGTTTTTTGCAAGATCAGGGTTTAATCTAAAATAAATACTATTTCTCCCATACATGGTGCTGGGTATAATGCAAGTAGGAGACTTTCATTTGGGAATTTTAGTTTTGAGCAATAGGAACCAACTCAGGTTTACTTAACAAGAAAGAAGCTACAGGAGAAAGGATATCAGGTAGTTGACAGAATTTCCAGAAGGACCAGACAGTTAGGCTTGGGAACCATGTGGCCAGAAACAACCACCAAAATCATAGCCCAGAGCCTCTCATGTCCCTACAGGGACCAGAGACTAGCCACTGGAAGTGTTTCTAGAACTCGTACGGCAGCCACCATCTGGCATTGAAATGCGTCCTGTCTTGCCCCTGCCTTCTCTCGTCAGTAGCTTCCAGTGGAAAGCCTGGGCTGGGACCCTGACAGGCAGGGTGTGTGTCACTGCCTGAGCTGCAAGGGAGTCTGGGAAGGTGAGCCTCTGGCATTTTCTTCCTTGAGAGCACAAGGCAAGCTTTGTCTGAGGAAGGTGGGGGGATTCCTGAAACGTAGACACTTAGATGTGGGGCGGCCGAAAAGCATAACAAGAAGACTCGTTTCTGTTCAAACTAACTTCTCAGAAAGTTGGGGCAGCAGAAAATATGTTTAATAGTGGTAAACAAAATCTATTGACTTGGATACAGCTAGGATATTTTTTCTGCTTTAGAAAATCTCATCCTAGGGCTCAGTCGATTGTCTGCCTTCATCACAGGTCATGATCCCGGGGTCCTGGGATCAAGTCCCTCGTGGGATTCCCTGCTCAGCAGGGAGTCTGCTTCTCCCTCTCCCTCTGCCCCTCCTCTGTGCTTGTGTGCACGCTCTCTCTCAAACAAATAAAACCTTAGAAAAGAAAATCCCATCCTAACACATGCTCAGATGGTGTCGATGACCCCCTTAGCACAATTCATAGTGACTTCTTAGAATTCTTTATCTTCGGGAAGTGTGTTGAAGCCCAGAACCCTACTGAGGCTCGCTGAGAGCCGATGGGGGGTGAGGGCGGCGGAGGGGGGCGCCATTCTCAGGCCCAAGAGCAGTATGTGGAGGGTCTGTAAACCACAGCGGGGATTTCTCCTTCTGGGCTCTCACTGATGCACGTCAAGTGGTTCTGTTTCCTTCTCCTACTCAACGTCCCGGCCCCGTCCCTGTGTTTGAAGTGTGCCTGAGTGGAGAAGAGTGATCTGTCCCACAGCGAGCATTTCCCATCTGTGAAAGGCCTCCAGCCAGGAGGAACACGACCCCGGCCTTTCCCAGTGTGGGAGGTTGGCAACTGTTGACTTCGTGTCAGGTTACCCAAACCCTTCCACCAGAATGCTGCTGAAGGCTGGAGGACCCGGCAGTGGGGGGCAGCTTAGCCGGAGCAAAGACAAAACGTTCTTTGGACTCAAGATTGATCTCTTCCAAGCACACAGCTGGGAAGGTGCCCGCCGGTCTAGCCATCCATGTACAACCCACGGCTTTTAGAACTTCGTGTTTTACCCCTTGCCGCTGAGAAGTTGCCAGCAGTTTTCTGCCTGGGGGAGGTGGAAGCTCCCAAGGCCCCCGGAGAGACTCCTTGTTTTGAGCAAACAGGCCAGGAAGGAGCTTTAGGTCAGCGAGTTGAGCGCGTGCTTGATCCTGACCCCCTGAGGCCAGTCTGTACCAGCCCACTGCACCCCTGCAGAGTTAGAAGAATTTTTTTTTTCTCCTCAAATGTGAATTTAGCCTGAGCAGAAAAGTAGATCGCTCTTGGGAAATGTTTGTGAACCTCTCCAGGCAAACATGCTCTCAGGAGGGCTGAACTTGGCTGGAGGGCCCTGTCCCCGCGTCGCTTGCGCCGGAGCAAGCTGCTGGCAAGAGCTGTCCAGCCCCGCATAGTGTGACCTGGGCTGATTCTTTCTGTTTTTATGGGAAAATAAACCTAACAGAAAATGCATTGTCACAACCCTTGAAAGAAAGCCCAGCTCGATACTCATTCACACTGTTGTGCAACCATCACCGCCAACCAACTCCAAACCTTCGTCAACCTCTGCAGCTGAAACTCGGGCCCCACTAAGTCTCACCTCTTCGTCCCCCCGACCCCCACCACCTCTGCTTGGGGCGACCCCGCTCTACCCCGTCTACTGAACCTGAGTACCCAGGCTACCTCCTGTGAGGGGAATGACACAGAATTTGCCCTCCTGGGCTGATTTCTTGCCGGCATTGGAGTCACAGTGGGCTGAGCTCTGAGGAATGGGCCATCTGTGACTCTAGGGACAGGTGCCGACTGGTGGTCACCAGGCCCCATGGGTGGCGATGGGTGTTTTCCTCTGAGTAAACAAACATTCATCTTCCTGAAAAGAGTTTAATTCCAGAGTAGGGAGGGAAGAGGAGGACAGAAACTAGGAGAAGTAGGACTTTTCTCTCTGGGGCTTATGAGGCCTTAATGACAAGGGGCAAAGCCACCTGGGGAGCCTCACGGCTGGATGGCAGGTGCTCCCATAGTGCCCTGTGCCCCAAGGAAGCCCATGGATGGCTGTGTGGGTGACCGCGAGGGTGACTGAGCATGGGCTGGGTGCCCTTCTGGTCGTGTGGCCCTGTCACCCCCTGAGTGGTGCCTCAGTTGTCCCCAGTGACACTCAGTTGACAGGCAATGCACCATCTTTGAGCAGTGGGGAATGTGAGGAGGCTGATGGCAGCTGGCACTGGCGGCCACCCGCCAAGGATGGGGTGGGGGGGCAACTATCTCATGAGACTGTAGAGATCCCAGACTGCATCACAGCAGCACCTCAGAGGGAAAACAGGGCAGCAAAAGCAAAGTGATCTGTCCTAGAAGAGCGGGAGGCAGCGCCCTTGGGAATTCTTCGAAATTCCAGCAAGAATCCTGGTGTGAACCCACGACATCCACATCTTGGTGTTAGAGGAGAATTGTAATTTCCTTTTTACACAAAGGCTTGTGGGATCAGAGACACCCAGTGAAGCATGTTTGACTCACTGTGCTGATCAGATTTAATACTTGTTCCCGAGAACTAGATCTGATGCCCGAGGAAGAGTCGGGGTCTCCATCACCCCCAGCACCCTTGCTGGAGGAAACACAGAACTGGGCTCGTTGCAGAAGGCCATTCTGATGCAACCTGGGGGGCTCCAAATATGAGAAAGTTTGATTTTAAAGTGTGTCATATGGGGGCACCTGGGTGGCTTAGTGGGTTAAGCTTTTCCTCTCATGCCGGGATCCCAGAGTCCTGGGATCGAGCCCCGCATCAGTTCCCAGCTCAGAGCCGTCTGCTTTTCCCTCTGTCTCTGCCGCTCGCCCCCAGCTCGTGCTCTCTCCCTCTCTCTCTCTCTCTCTCTCATGTAAAATGAATAAAATCTTTTAAAAAAATAATAAAGTGTGTCATAGGTTCCATTTTTCTGTGGCTTAAGTCAGAACACACATTCTAGGGACCCTTTTCTGCAAGCCAGGGCAACCCCAAGCATGGGTTAGGAGCCACTTGGAAGGAGATGCAGGAATTTAAGCACATAGTGAATATGCAAGCTGAAGCATGGAAAATCAAACCGTGGAAACTGGGTTTTAGTTGCTGCAAGACCTGGTGGGTTTCTGGGGCACCTGGATGACTCAGTGGGTTAAAGCCTCTGCCTTCGGCTCAGGTCATGATCTCAGGGTCCTGGGATTGAGCCCCATATCAGGCTCTCTGCTCAGCAGGGAGCCTGCTTCCCCTCCTCTCTCTGTCTGCCTCTCTGCCTACTTGTGATCTCTGTCTGTCAAATAAATAAATAAAATCTTACCAAAAAAAAAAAAAAAAAAGACTTGGTGGGTTTGAAGGTAAAGTGCCCACAGAGAATTCATAGCTTCCAGACGCTTCATGGTGCTGGGATACGGAGGAACTGGTAATTATGTGCTGCCAAATCATAGAGGTCCTAGTAACGAGAGCCTTTTCCCCTTGTTCCTTGGTATCCCAACCATTATCCCAGCTACTTCTGCCCCTTCCCCCTTACCCCAGGCCTACGGGAGAGGCTGACGTAAATTATTCTCCCTCTTTTCTCAGCCAAGAAATTAAAGCTCAGAGAGAAGCCATGGTGTGCCCCCAGCTCCGCAATTAGTCCATCACTCAGGCAAGATGAGAGCTCCTGCCCCTCCTTTTCCTCCATGGTGGTCCTTCTCACTTGGAGAGCGGTAGGTACCAGGCCTCTCTGGGTTTGTACAACTTTGCCAACCTCATAAACAACCTCAAAGTCTTCGTAAAGCCAGCTGGTCTACTCCTTCTACACCTTCTGTGTCTTTTCTCAGAACCGTATCTTGCCAGAAAGCTTCTTTAACCACATGAGCCAGATAGACTCTCCCCAACTCCTTGATAAAATTCCTCTACACCTGGAATGGGCACCCCACCCCAGAGCACATAGTGATGCATTTTCTAGAATCATTGGCTACTTGCTTGCCAATTAGAGAGTGAATTTGCTGAGGAATGGACACCCAGCTACACCCTATGCTCCTTTAGAGTTCTCTGGACTCAGGTCAGGCTGGAACGAGCGATGCTATGTCCTGGGTGCCCCCCTCCCCCATACCAGAGATTCTGATTTCAGGGTTTGGACAAGGCCAAGAGCCTGCACTTTGAACAAACATCTAAAGGGATCATGATGCACCAAAGGGAGTGTTGGTTTAGACATTCATTCATCCAAGACACATTAACTGAGCACCTACCATGTGTCCAAGGAGCAGGACAAGCAAGAAGGGCATTGCTGTCCTAGAGTTTACACCCTAGAGGGGGAGGCAGCCATAAACATGCAAACAAGCAAATCGCAGAATGCGGCAGTAGCAAGAAGGACTATGCAGAAACTGCAACGCAGCATGGAACAGAGAGGGTTTGGAACAAGCAGCGGAGACTTCTAGCACAAATACGCTCTCGCCCTGCACTTGTACACCACAGTGTCCACGTCACTTGGTGGCGTGGGTCTTCGGCTCAGCTCTTGCAAATACAAACACCTGCTCTTACCGTGGCAGCTGCCCTGCCTTTCAGTGATGTGATATCTAGATTCTAAAGAGGAAAGATAATTAAAAAATAGCTTAGGTAAGTAAGCTGTATCATATTTAGGCTTTGTGTAAGGAAAGAAATGGCTGTTTCCAGCTAGGTGCATCTTAAACGTATGTAGGAAAAAATATATATATAGTTAAAAAGAGGGAGACTCTAGGGTAGTCTTCTACAGTCATGTAGAACAGTTACTTCAAGGGAAACCCCTTCCTTTGGAAAAAAGGACGAGAGCACAAGAGATAGGGCCTCTCCTTTGTACCAGAAAATATGTGGGTGTTAAGCTGACCAAGCTGACATCTTGCTCTTGGACCTTCCAGCACTGTGAGAGAACTGCTTTCTGTCGTGTAAGCCCCCCAAGTGTGGCATGTGTTATGGTGGCCCTGGTGAACCAACCCAGGCATCTACCAAGGAGCCTTGGTGTCTGTCAGTCTGTCTTTTTTATCTTTTCACGTGGGAGATGTGCTAGGTCTTCATCTGGCTTGAGCTACTTGGGGACAGTGTCGTGCCGTCAGCATCCCTCTGAGGATCTCTCCCGGGCCTTGTCTCCTGGGAAAGTCCCAGCTTCAGTGATCCCTTGATGGTGACAGCGCCCAGCTCCCCAGCTTGGACCCCTGGGCCTCTGCATCAGTTCTCCCCTGCAGGGGCCTATTGTCACCCATTAAGTGAGCTTCCAAACCTCCTCGTTCCTGGGAGCGGTGTCACATTCTCTCCTGTAGGTGTGAACGGGCAGCATCTTCGGGTGTTTTCTCCTTCTCCCCTCACCCCTCCTCATCTCCCACTGAACACCTCACCGACACGTTGGGCAGTCTCAGTTTCCTGAAAGTAATTCTTGGTCCTTTAGAAGCCGCAGGCAAACTCCTGGCGGTTCAGTTGTGAAGTGATGAAAGTACCTGTAATATCGGCCGTCTTTGCTCAGGCACATCTGCCTGGGGGCACAGAGGCCGGTGTGTCCCAACCTTCCTGTTGCAAACGCAGTCTGCAGCAAACCTACGAGCTGGTATACCGGAGACGCCCAGCACTTTCTCGTTACTACGGGCGTCTGTGGCCTAAGCTCCCCCAGATCCCTGCAGTTGGAATTTGTCGTCATTCTAGAGTCTACAAGCACAGGGGCAGCTGAAGATCTGGTCTCGGGGGGAGCCTTGTTGGCCAGAGCCACATTCTTTCACCAGAGGTGGGGTGCTGTCTCATCAGAAACAGATCTCCAGCCCCGGAGTGCCTGCCTTTCTGGAAATTATAGAATGGCGTCCAAACTGTGAGCTGAAGATTAGTTTGCATGACAGTGATCTCACCTGCGTGGAACTGACTGGCCCCCAGGCCACAGCCACCAAGTCCTACATCGTCCGTGCAATCATGGGCTGGATTTTCGTCTCTGTCTTCCCCCTCCCACTGCCTCTCCCTTAGGTCCCACCTTTGCTTCCGTGTCACCTGATGCTCACAAGGCCTTCTAACAGGGCACCTTCTCCCTGTTTCGCCTCTAGCCTCTTCATGCCTCTACCAGAAGAATCTTCCAGATTTGCTTCCAAGTTTCTGATTATAGGCAGAGTAAAATCTGACCCCTCGGCCCAGCGTCCAAGGCCTTCCAAGTTCTGATCCTACCTGATCTTTCTGATCCTGTTTTCTACGCTTCCTCTTCTCCTGCCATATCCTTTAGCCGACCGTAAGCAGGTGGGCTGGGGGCCAAACAGCCTGGGTTCAAATCCTAGCATCGCCACTTAGTTGCTGTGTGCTGGGATCAGGGTGGGGAGGGGGGAAATCATCTCCTGCTTCTCCTGTGCCTCAGACCCTCGAATCTTCTCACCCCAGGTGGGTCCTCTCCCTCGGCCCCCGCTCTGCCCCACAAAAGCATTTGGCACTTTCATATCATAGCGCTTTTTCTCCCCCTCTATTTGAATATAGATTTGTCCAGAGCAGGGATTGGAATTATGTCTTGGTCATATTTGCACCCTACAATATAGCATCGAAATGGACACTTTGTAGAAATGGAGACTGAATAAATGTTTTTTTGGAGGAGGAAAGGAAGGAAAGAATTTTCCGGTTGGCTTGTTAGTATAGCGTTTCTCCCTTCTGGGTTACGAATGACGTCATTCTGTCTTGCGGAGTGTTCAGTTCCATCTAGTGCATCGCAGTGCCTGCCACACCCCTGGCTTCTTCCTGTCTCTCTTCCCAGGGATGGGGCCTAAACGTGCTCCATAAGCTGTCACGGCCAGTGTCACAGATGGGAAGTGACATAAACATATCCTTCCAGCCACAGCTGATTGATACCTAAGCCAGAGGCAGCCATGTGCTGAGATGGGCCCCGGAGAGCCTGGCTGCATCCCAGACGATCTAGAGCGATTCTGTATTTCAAATGGAAAGGTGACAAATTAACCCAATCAAATGCTTGCTCCTGAAGAATACACATGGCAGGGCACAAAGATCAAGCAAACCACTTGGGCCTGAAATTTCAATCCCAAATGATGCTGGATTAGTAAAAATATTAGCCGTCAACACTTAACAACGTGCTACTTTGCTAAGCACTTAGTATTCATGATGATGTACCCTCACGCTTCTCATTTAAGGGACAGGGGATTAGGGAGGTGAAAAATCTAGCCCACAGAGTCTTGAATTCCTTGCCTCAGTACAGCTCTGGGAGTTTTGGTCCAGGCCCCATGCTTAGATGGGCAGTTGGCCTCACAGTCCTAAGCATCCTGGCTGTGAGCCTTCATCCTTAACAGGGACCCGGGTCCATGAACCCACCCAGTCTGAGGCCCCACCTCAGACTCCCAATCTGTGGGTGGATCAGGCAGTTCCTCACCAGGGCTTACTATGAGGGCCCTTGGGAAGTAGGGCTGTGTACGAAGTATTTCTCCACTAGCCTGTCACAAATGCCTGCTTTTGCTGTCATGATTGGATTTCTTTGATAGAAAGATGTAGAAGTGTAAAGCACAGTACTTTGAGGGTATCTTAGAGTTCTGGCCTCCTATAACTTCACTCCCTCTCCTTTTAGACCCTCCCACTTCAAAGCAGGGATTCCCCCTCAAATTCTCTCTTCTCTCATTCCATGGCCTATCTTCTTCTCACTCTTGGGTCTCTGAATAGAGAAAATAATTTTCTGTTCTCTTGTACATTTGCTTTGGGAATCACAGTCTAATCCAGAAGTCCACCAAGTGTGAAAACTGCTTCTCATAGAAGAGACCTTCCATTTCTGTTCTAACATCATGAAAGATGAAAAGAGCCCCCACTTCAGTGATCTCCAGACACCCCTAGGAGGGGTAACACATTAAAATACTGTCACTTAAGTACAACCGTGTTCATTGAGTCCTTTCCAGAAGATGCTTACCTAAGAGTATGAGTTCACTGTAAACTAAGAGACACAGTAGGCAAGTTAGTGTTTGGGGACAGCCTAAAATCATGTGCCATTCAGTATAGTTGCAATGTGGTAATTGAGTCTGGGTCCTACCTCTGGGGGCCTGTGCAAAAACCACAGTAAAAGAAAAAGAAGTCTGGCAAGGGAGTGGAGGGGGAGTGAGAAGGCTCGGGATCATGGGAGGAGATGAAGGGGGAACTTATTCTGTGCTGGAACCAGGACCAGGACCAGGAGCAAAGTAGGTTGTTCTGCCGAGCTCCTCTGGAGATCTGTGGCCTCTCCCCTTTCCACGCATGGGCTCATCTTTGTTTCTGTGATTGGAAGGACAGATGGGTGGGAAGACATGAAGGAAATAATCAAGACCAGCAACACCCACAGTAGCAAAATAAGCTGTAACTCACAAATTGCCCTTAAATGGCCTGAGGAGTGATTCCAGACCAATGTAGATCATTGTAGAGCTGCTGATAGAACACATGCAAACCATTTTTCATATACATCTGGGGCTCATCTCTCTGTCACGTGCCTTCTGAGCGGTATTTGGGATAATCCTCGTGGTGGCTGTGCATAACGTGAAAAACTGATGCCAGCTGGGATGAAATTGAATTGAAGCAAGGGCTCTGCCAAGTCAGCAACTGAAACAGCCGCCCTCCCTCCCTCCTGCCTTCTTTGAGAAGATCGATTTAAGACTCTCTAGACAGATTGATGAGGGTAAAAAAGAGACAACGCACATCACCAATATCAAGATTGAGAATCCATCCTTGCAGATTCTACAGATGTTTAAACATTGGTTCTCTACTGGGCATTATTCTAACCCCCACCCCAAGGATATTTGGCAATGTCTGGAGACAGTTTTTATTATCACAGTTGGGGAGCTGGGGGATGCTACTGGCATGCAGTGTAGGTAGAGACCAGGGACACTGCTAAACATCCCACAAAGCACAGAGTATGCCCCCTCAACAGACTTCTCTACTCCAAAATAGCAATAATTCCTAGTCAGAAGACCTACATTAAAAGGATAATAAGGGAATATTGTATATAACTTAATGTTAATAAATTCAACAACTAGTTGAAATAAACAAGTTCTTTGACAGACACAAACCACAAAATCTTACACAATAAGAGACTGATAACCTGGATAGTTGTATATTTACTAAACAATTGCACTTGTCGTTAAAATCTTCCCACAAAGAGGGGCACCTGGATGGCTCAGTTGGTTAAATGTCGGCCTTTGGCTAAGGTCATGATCTCAGGGTCCTGGGATTGAGTCTTACATTGGGCTCCCTGCTTAGCAGGGAGTCAGCTTCTTCCTCTCCCTGTGCCCCTTCTCCCCATTCATGAGTGTTCTCTCTTTCTCTCTCAAATAAATAAATAAAATTAAAAAAAAAAAAAACCAACTTCCCACAAGGAAAAATCCAAGCAAGATGGCTTTACTGATTAATTTTATGACACATTTATGGAAGAAATTGCTTCAATTCTATCTAAACTCTTCCAGAAAATTGGAAAGGTGGAAAACTTCTCAACTCTTTCCCTGAGTCAAGCATTGCCCTGATACCGTATTCAGCCAAAGATGATACATGAAAACCACAAGCCAGTCAAATCCAACAATATATATATATATAAAATAATACATTATGACCAAGTGGAGTTTATTCCAGGAACTCAAGTTTAGTTTAATGTTTGAAAAATTAATGAATATAATTTATCCTATTAATAAGCTACCAAAAAATCACATGACCATCTTAATAGATATAGAAAAAGGATTGACCAAATTCATCATCCTTTCCTGATAGGAAAGGATGAGCACACTAGAAATAGAAGGGAGCTTCCTTAACCTGATAATCAGAATCTATGAAAAACCTACAGCTAACATCATAATGTCAGAAGACCGAATGCTTTCCTCCTGAGATCATGAACAAGTCAAAGATGTCTGTTCTCACCATTTCTATTCTATCATCATTGCACTTGATGTTCTAACGAGTGCAATAAGGCAAGAAAAAGAAATGAAAAGTAGCTAGATTGGAATGGAAGAAGTACAGGTGCCTTTATTCTCAGACAACATGATCATCCATGTAGAAAATCTGATGGCATCCACAAAAAGCTACTAGAACTAATAGATGAGTTTTGAAAAATATGGATCAATATACCAAAGTCATTTGTATTTCTATATACCAGCAATGAACAGTTGGAAATTTAAATAAAAATATATTAGCAATAGCATCAAAAATATGAAATACTTAGGAATAAATCTGAAAAAAAGATGTGAAAGACCAGACCTGTGTACTGAAAACTATAAAAACAATGCTAAGTAAAGTTAGAAAAGACCTAAAGAAATAAAATGATATATTATGTTCATGGATCCAAAGACCATTTAGGATGTAATTTCTCCAAATTGATCTGTAGATCAACATAATTCTAATAAAATCATAGCAGACTTTTTGGTGCAGATTAAAAAAATAGGTTTTCAAATTTATATGGAAATTCAAAGGGCTAGTGTAGCAACAATAACTTTGAAAAAGAACAAAAGTTGAAGTACTAGCACTACCTGATTTCAAGACTTATTATAAAGCTATATTAATTATAATATTGGTGTAAAGAGAGACAGAAGATTGGTGGAATAGAGCATAAAGACAAGAGACACACCCACACAAAAACTGATTTTTTGACAGAGGTTTAAAGCCAATTCAGTGGAGAAAAGATAATTTTTTCAACAAATGGTGCTTAGACAACTGGATATCTTCATGTGAAAGAATAAACTGGGCCCCTTACCTCACACCGTACACAAAAATTATCTCAAAATGGATGATAGCTGTAAATGTAAGACCTAAAACTATAAAACTTCTAGAAGTAAATATGAGATAAAACTTTTGTGAATTTGGGCTAGGTAAAGATTTTTGAGATATTATAATAAACGCACAATCCATAAAAGAACTACTTGATAAATTGAAATTCATCAAAATTCAGAATTTCTGGTCTTCAAAAATCACTGTTAAGGGAATGAATAGGTCAGCTACAGACTGGCAAAAATATTTGCAAATAATTTATCTAATAGACCAATTGTATCCCACATCTGTGTTTTAAACCCTCAAAACTCAATAATAAGAAACAACCTCATTAAAAAAAAAAAATGGGCAGAAGAGCTAAAAAGATACTTCAAAAAGATAGAGGGATGGCAAATAGGCCCATGATCAAAAGATGCTCACTGTCAATAGTGAATGTCATTTAAAATCACAATGAGATACCACTGCCCACATTATAATGGCTGTAATTAAAACGACTGATCACACTAGGTGTTGGCAAGGATGTGGAGCAGCAGGGACACTCTTATACTGCTGGTGGGAATACAAAATGTTACAGCCACTTCATTAAATAGTCCACCAGTTTCTTAAAAATTAAACCTATACTTACCATACAATCCAGTCATTCTACCTCTAGGTATTTACCCAAGAGAAACAAAAGCATGTGTCTAACGAAAGTCTTGCATGGACTTGTGCTCCAGTGTTCCCAGCAGCCTTATTTGGAATAGCCAAAAACTGGAAACTCAATCTCCCTTCAACATGTGAATGGGTAAACAAACTGTGGTACATCCATACAGTGGAATAGTACTCAGCACTAAAAAGGAATGAACAACGGATACTTGCGATGACATGGATGAATCTCAGAATAATTATTCTGAGTGAAAGAAATCAGACAGAAAAGTATATGTACTGTGTGGTTCTATTCACATAAAATTCTAGGAGGTGAAAACTAATGTACAGTGATAGAAAACCGATGAGTGGTTGCCTGGCGATGAGAGTGACTGGGGGGAGAAAGGACCACAAAGGTGGAGGAGGAAGCTCTAGAGGTTGAAGGATATATTTATTATCTTGATTTGGGTGATAGTTTCATAGGCATATGCATGTGTCCCAAAGTTATAAAATTATACAGTTTAAATACATACCATTAACAGTGTGATAATCATATCTCAATGCTGTTTTTAAGAATGCCTGTCCTGACCTCCATGACAGTAGTCTGTGTTTTGTCTTACTGTTAACCAGCTTCCCTCCACCTGCCCTTCTTCACTCCTTGTCTCCCCCCAAAGCTGGGGTGCTAACCCCACCCCAAATCCTCTTCATTTCATTCTCCTCTTTACGTGAAACTTGTTAACAGAATATTCTCTATCTCCTGCCAATCCTCTCAGATCTTTAACCTCTCACTATATCAGTTTATAGATTATCAGTGATCTCACTGTCAAACCCAAAACATTTCCCTCAGCCTCGATCCTCTCAGCTTTCCCAAGGTATATGAGATTGTGGATTGATTCCTGTGTTCAGATCCGCCCCCCCCCCCCCCCCCAGGGACTGCTCTTGGGGCTGCATGATGCCATCTGCCTCATGTCATTCTACACTGTGGTTCATCATCAGGCCATAATATTGGCAGGTTATGCTTCTCTTTGTTCAATGGGAGGTTAATTCTTGCTATACATACAAATCTTGGTTACAGCCAACCCTTGACATTTGAGGAGTTGACGTTTGTTTCCCAATGTCTAAGAACAGCACCAAAGGGTTATGAATGTAGTAACTTAGCTGCTGAATTTTTACTGGGGACATTATGAGACCAGTGAACAAATGGGTGTGCTCCCGTATCTCAGCATCACTGTGTGTAGGCTCCTCCTTGTGCATTTCCTAGGGGTAATTGTGTTCTGTGTTATTGTTTGCAACTTGGAGAATATGGAAAGTTCTCAGGATGTATTTCATGAAAAGTTAACTGCTATATGGTAGTTCTATGGAAGGTTGTCCCTTTCAATAGAGTATGTAACATATCCAAGGAGTGTAAGGGCTCTTTCCAGAATCTGTGTTCTTTTCCCTCTACTGGGTTGTTCTGGAAAGGGTGTAATTTATACCATTTTTACCTGAAAGAACAGGAGCTTTTGGACCACTTCCTACCTGATCCCTTTTGATCCCCTTGGACTGAAGCTGCTGATAGGAGGATGTGTTTCTTTCTTTCTTTCTTTCTTTTAAAGATTTTGTTTATTTATTTTACAGAGAGAGAGCACAAATAGGCAGAGAGAGAGAGAGAGAGAGGGAGAAGCAGGCTCCCTGCCAAGCAGAAAGCCTGACTAGGGCCTTGATCCCAGGACCCCGAGATCATGACTTAAGCCAAAGGCAGAGGCTTAACCCACTGAGCCACTCAGGCGCCCAGGAGGATGTGTTTCTGATTAATTGGCTAGTAACTAATAATTCTGACCCCAAAGATTGACCAACACAGCAAACTCTGGTCTTCTGCAATGAGCTGTGGATTTCCTGTAGAATGCTTAACCATTTCTTGTTGTGGTGATAATCAGATGAAAGAACATATGGAAAAGGACTCTAGATATTTTAGGTAAGAGCATACATGCAAATGCAAGACACTGTCTTGGTAGCCAGGATGCCACTAGCCTGACCCCAGACCTAAGAAAGCAGGGCTTCTGTTGTGAATTGAGTACTAAACAGAGTACCAGGATATCCAATAGAACTTCTGTATTATGGAATGGATGGAATCTTCTGTATTATGGAATGGAAGGAAGAAGAAAGCGAACAAAGTTCTCCTCCACTTCCAAGGCTGTTTTTCCTCTTATGCCCTGAACTAGCCCTTTTCCTGGGTGCGTGTAGGTGAGTAGGGGATTAGGTGAATTGGTCTTATGGCTATTGGTGTTGAGAAGCTGTCTGTTGCCTTTTCTACCTGGTAGTGCCTGGTGCCTTGACAGGTGACCACGAGGAGATCCTGTCCTTTGCATGGGAACTTCCATGCCATGATCAAACCCGTAGAGCACATTGATGATTGTAAGTCATTGTTTCATTTGAGGGGGACGGGAGGTGCAAGCTAATTCATTGTCTTATTCTACACTCAGGATTCCATGTTGGAAGGGGGTGTTCTTGTGAATATTCCTTCTTTCCTTAACCCTTTCTCCCCTAAACTTCCTCTTTCTCCTCCATGTTGTCTTTTTTTAGGCCTTCTTCAAACCAGCATCCATACCCCTCCCTCCCTGGAAAGTTCCAGTCCTCTGTACAAAGTAAAGGGGCATGCTCCCCATTGTCAGCTTGTGAATTGCACATTCCAGCACTGCAGGCTTTGGCTAGATCTCAGTGAGAATTTTCCTCCGTGCAGGCTTCTGCTGGCAGTGAAAGCATATGGGTGCCCCCGTCCCATAAGTGGGGAAAAATAGCAGAATATTTGGCTCTAATTTGTTTTCTTTCTACCTACATGACTGAAGCTGGTTTCCTCCTCAATTTACCTAATGGAAAGCACACTTTATCAACATATGCAAGAATTTTCTTCTAAATACCAACACTCTAGTCTTAAGAGAAGCATTCATGTTCTTCCTGTGAATGTAACTTTGACTCTATTTCTTGCAAAAATAAAACCCCTGACATCATGGTGCCAAAGGAGCACTTGTCTCCTTCCTGGGATTAATTTCCCTGTAAATGCCTGAGCCATCGAGGTTGTGTGGGCTTACATGGGGAGCTCAGTTAATTCCATCATACTTGTAAGACTTGATATTCCTTATGTTTGGAAGATCCTTGGTTCTAGAATATAACTGGGCCCAGAGACAAGGGAACTTAGGAGTGGCAATTAAGGACTGGCTCTGGAATAAGGTTAAGGGAAGGTATCCTTGGACATTCTACGTAGCCCACCCTAAGGTATTGAGAGTAACACACAGGTGGTTTTCAGGGAGCAGCCAGGGAGCAAAGGAGAGTGAAAACTTCAGGGAGAATTAACTAGAAGAACTTCCACTTCTGGGAACTGCCTAGTGAACTCCATAAAGATAATAACCTACATCCCAAGGTGCATTATATATTTATTTTAATTGCTGGATTTACTCCCTCAGTGCAAAGGAAGTTTCATTGGTTCAAGGTCAGAAGGTTTATCTTTACAGCTTTTAAAGTTTTGATAAGATTCAGTTGATATTCCAACATCAAGAGAACATTTTTTTCTACAGCAGGGCTCTGTATTATTCTGATTCTTTCTGTGGTTTGTTTTGTTTTCTTAAGCAACTAACATGAGTTACATGGTGGGGTCCATATAAAAGTAGCAGGTGGAACTGCCTCTCTCATCCCTTTCTCCTGACATCTCTCTGAAACCTCAACGGAAGAGAGGAGGGGAGAGTAGGAGAGGAGAAAATCACAGCATACTTTTGGAATCTGGAAAGCAAATAAACAAGTGCTGATTTCAGCAGATATAAGGAAGCAGAATTCTGAATCAGCAGTGAGGAAAGTGGATTGACACACAGATTCCCTAAAAAAGCTATGACTTGGTAACACAGCCCCTCTGGAAATGGGAGTCGAGGGAGGATCTAAAGAAGGAGGATTTGGCAGAAACTTTTTAAGGAGCAATTTGATCCCCAGACAACCTCCACCAGTTTGTGTAGTCAGACACTTGGCCTCCTCCACACTCATGGAGTTAGAAGTTTATTCCCTGCAGAAGAAAACAAGGTTTCTAGGTTGGAAGACAGTAGGCAGGGATGGAGGTGAGAGACACAGTAATTACAATCTTATTGGCTTCTGAGACCCCAGTCCTCCCTATCTCCTTGGCTCTCAGACTACTGGCAGCCAGGTCACGGTCTTTCAGGTTGGGGATGGGAAGAGTCCTCTCAAGAAGAAAGTCTTACATGTACTGATTACACCTTCCCCAGTGAAACAGCTCAGCCAGTTGACCCTTGAGTGAAGTTCACTGTTGAAAAGCCTCAGCCACATACTCATTCTTATGAGCATAGGATCAAGATTTACACGTGAGGAAACCCTAATGTGAAAGATCCAGACTAAGACAAATCAACATCAGCCTTGAAATAACAACAAAATGTTAGATAAACAGAACTTTTGAAGAAAAAAGAGCTTTAGAACCTTCAGAAACAAAACCGAAATTTTGAGAAACTTAATAAGAGGATAAAATTGAAGCTTTTCCCAGTAATAGAGCAAATGACATAAAAGAGGAAAAAAAAAAAAAACAGAGGACAAATTCACATGGTTTAATATCTAGATAACAGGAGTTTTGGAAAGAGTGAACAGAAAAAATGGAGTGCAAAAAAATCCCACAAAAGATTAAGTTAGAATGTGATCAGTTTTCTCAACAGTAATACCAGAGGCAAGAGGGTGAAAAAGCACTGCCTTGGACACTGGGAGGAAAAACCACTCCTGTCTTAGAATCACAGAACATCCATTATGTATGACTACATAATGGGTAGACTACAGACATTTTAGAAAGGCAGTGTCTCAAAAATTGTATTTCTCACGTGGCTTTATCCAGAAGCTACCAAAGGGGATGCTTCACCAAAACAAGGGAGTAAACCAAGAAAGAAGACTCAAGATTCACAATACAGGAGATCCCACAGAAGGGAACTGAAGGGAATCCTCAGGAAAATGGTGAAAGTCAACCCCAGGGTGATAGTTCTACCCCCGTTGTGGAGAACAACCAGTCCAGACTAGAACATGGCAGAGAAGGTGGAAGCATTTCTTCAGGGTCAGATGGGTAAAATATGGGGTGCTCTAAATGTTTTGAGAGGCTGTTTACATAATTGAATGAGAGTTTGTGTTTGAGTTCCTGATGATTGCTGCTACTACTTGACTTACTCTCCAGGGAAATGAAAAGGTGCTCAGGATAGTCAGTCACTGTAGATCACTATGTAGCTTAGTAGAGTAGCATTTATGTGGTCATAATGATAAGAATTATAGTTACTGAAGAGCTCTGACAAAAATTGATGACATACCTGTCTTGGGAAGATAAGGGGATGGGAAGGCTGTGTGTTTCATGGGGTAAAGGCAGGAGAGCCAAATCCCTAACTTACAAAGTAGTGATTCGGTAGCTAATGCCTACAAGTGAAAAATCAAGAACACTGTAGAGGAGGGAAAGTTAGTTTCCCTCTTCTCTTCTGAGCTCCACTGGGAGAGAAGATAAGCCAGAGAAAAACCAAAGCTGATTCACATGCATACATCATGGATACATGGGAGACACCCAAAGACATAAATGAGTAACTCCCACAGTGGCTTAAGAATTCCAACTTAAGGGGCACCCTGGTGGCTCCGTTGTTTCAGCATCTGCCTTTAGCTCAGGTCATGATCCCAGGGTCCTGGAGTGGAGCCCCGCATTGGCAAAGAATTCCAACTTAAATGCCATCTTCACAGGGAAAGGGGAGGGGAAGATGGGCTTCTTAGGGGAGAGGAAATGATTTTTAGGAAAGATCAATGGGCCCTTGGAAGAAGAGATGGGAGGTGTTGATCATTCAAGACCAAGTGTGAAGTGTGTCTGGCTATGGGGTTGACTTCTAGGCCCCACTTCCGTAACAAGACTCAGTTCTCTCTGATGATGCTCCTGGGTTGGGATTTATGACTGGTGAGTTTCCTTTGGAAGATTTGTCATTAGGCAGATGAGGGGAGTTCGGAGAAAGCCTCTCCCTGCATTTCCCTACACAGCTCAACATACCCAAGCAAGGTATTTGGCGTGGCATGTCCCAGAGCCCTGCTGTCCTATCTTGGAGTCACGTATCGTGCTTATCCTCGAGCATTTTATTTAGAGATGGAGAAAAAAATACATCAGCTCATGAGCGTAATAGTGGTTCTTCTGGAGGAGAGCTAGGGGGGGGGGGGGGGGGGGGGCACTACTTACCAAAACAAACATTGTAGGACTGTTTGGCTCCTTAAAATTCATGCGGTATTATTTTAATAAAAATTAAGGTAAAAAATACAAAGGAACACCCAAGGTCCACGCAATACGCCTCTCCGATAACTGCTTTATAGCATGACCCCCGCCAACACCATTTGATGCACTTGAAGCTCAGAGCCAGAAAGTTCCATCCTTAAGTGGGAAGGGAAGTTCAGCACTCATCCTACGACAGAGACAGACCCGGACAGAGGGGAAGCAACTCCCCCCAGTCCCAGGAGGTGGGAGAAGGCCCAAGCCAGGTTGAGATTCCATCTTTATGGATGGTTAAACACCAGCTGGCACCTGGCATTTCAGTGTTGAATGTTTATAGGCAGGGATGCTGAGAAAGAAATTTTGAAAACCACGAAAAGCCGATTGAACCAGTAAGTGGCTGTGAGAAGATGAGCTGATGTTTCTTAAGGGCTGTATGTTTATAACTTCAGAGTTTAAACTGTCTGATGTAGAACCAAGGCAAAAATAACAGAAAGAAAATATTTAGCAAGAGAGAGGTGACTTGGCGTTCAAAGTACTTGACCTGCGCTGCACCTGGCCCCACCCATTTCAGCTTCAGTGTTGCAGAAATTCTGGTCTTAGCCTATTGTTGGTACACCCAGGTGAGAAAGCATTCAACAAAGTTAGAGAGTTAATAAATAAGCCTGCTAAAAGAGGCTCTTCGGAGTGGGGTAGGGTAGAGTGGCATGGAGAGCAAACATTATCACATTCCCAAACTCCAACCCAGTTCAAGAACTAAGGCTAGAATCTAGGGAGCACAATGTATCTGAGCCGCTGTGAGAGCTGTTTGAGAACGTTTTCAAGAAAACGGAGAATGAGTTGATTCCTGAGCTTTTTCTTCTTTCTTTCTTTCTGTTTTGACTAAAACCCTCTTTTGGTTTCATGTTCCCATAATCTATTCGGACTTTAATTCCATGGTATAATCATTCCGCCCTCGGTAACCACCCGGCTGTGTTTTGAGCTCAGTGGGTCACTAAACCAAATGCCACCGAAGCTTCTCATTTGTACCGCCATAATCTAAAACACGGGAGAGATTAAATGTAAAATTCAGCCTGTACTTAATCATATGATCTCCGGGAATGGTTTCCCCCTTTGAATAGTGTTGCAACTGACGTTTCAGTTGGGAAAACCAAATGTGTAATTTACGCAAAAGTAATCACAGTAGTTTTTGGAATGGAAGTGAGGTTGTGGGCCTGGGTAGCTTGGTTGTGCATCCGGACTCTTGATTTTGGCCTGAACAGTGATCTTAGGGTCATGGAAGCCTTTCATATAATCCCCAGAAACCACCAGTCTCCTCCATCCCTAAGTTTTGTCTTTTCTAGAATGTCACACCCATGAAATCGTCCAGAATGCAGCCTTAACTTAGCATCTTGTACTTGGGACTCATTCATGTTACTGTGGGGATCATATATATGTGTGCACATGTGTGCACGTGTCAATACATCTGTGAATAGTCTTTGCATTTTGACATAATTACAGTTGCAGCAAGTTGCAAAGATAATGGGCCAAGTAGTCCTTTGGACCCTCCAACCAGTTTCCTCTGGTGGTTACATCTTACTATTTACGTCTAATTATAGCACAAGGTCAGAAAGAAAGGAGGGACCCCCCCCACACACACACACACGCCTCTCATTCCCTCATCCCAGATGGAAAGTAGTTATCCATTCCCACATACAGGAGAAGGGACTAGAATCTTGGTACCTTTGAGCTGGAAAAAACCTCTGACTTTTTACAGATGAGGAGACCAAAGCCCACAGCTCAGGTCAAAGGGCTGAACTTGACCTCTTGACTCTTATACTCTTTCCCCTATATTAAGCTGCCTCCAACTTTTCATTTATATCTCTTCATTTTAAATTCTGCAGGCTCACAGAGTACCCCAAAATGATAAGAGGGAAAAAAGCTTCAGAGCGGCACTCTAGAAGAGGAGCGGCTAGGAAAGGGGCAAAATAGATTTCTCCCAGTCCCTCCTCTCTTCTCTAGTTCAAGGTGGCTGTGTCCTGTCCTTGCCTTCATCCTCATCGAGGGACAACAGCACATGGCTCGGTTTGCGGGCTCGTCCCGGAGGAGACCGGCAGCACCCACAGCCTCACAGGGAGAGACCTCAGATGGGGGCCAGACCCAGGAGGGCAATCTGACCTGGTCAAAAGCGTCCTGTGAGTCAGCCCGGGATGCAGGGGAGCCCGGGGAGCTGTGAGGAAGCACCAAATACAAACAGAAAGTCCTGTGTGGTGGGAGAAAAAGAGGCAACCTGCGCTCCCCCTCAGCTCACTCTCAGGGGACAGAGGAGACTTGGAAGGAAGAGGGAGTGTGTTTTGCAATGCAAGCGGACACAGTAGGTACAAACCTCCTCCATTAGAGGAATGTACATTCATCAGGCTCTGGCTTTCAAAAGAAGGCAGCACTTAGGGTAATGAGGCCAGTCTCAGAGGCTCCCCCCTGTTCCCGGGCTGGTTGCTGGTGGAGAGGCTGCTGTGGAAACAAGCACCCCACAAAACTCCTCTCGCAGAACGTGAGCGTATTCCCCGCTCGCTCACAGCCAGCAGAAGCCAGACCGACGGGTGGCCCTGGCCCCAGACCGCAGAGTTCCCCAGACCCCAGAGGCACAGGAGCCTGGGACCCCGTGGGAAGTAAGGAAGGGGCTGGATGGTGCCACTGTTATTCATAGTGGTACTTACCAGGAAACCGTTCATCTTCTCCCATCTTCTGTGTTTCTCCAGAGAAGGTTCTGGTACCTGGGCCAGATGAGATGTACCTGTGGGGGCACTGGAATGCACAGCAGGTAGAGGTATTTTCAGGAGAGGCCAGAGTTCCTCAAAACATCTTCCTATTGAGTCCTACTGCAGTGGTCTCCTCTGGGGAGGCGGGGTGGTGGGGGGTGGGGGAGATGAGCTTCCCAGGAGGAGGGAGACTTCACCAGAGGGTGAGTTCTGCCTGAGAACTGGAGTATTTCCCCCCCAATGACTAGAGCAAAGACAGCAGAGTTCCACATTTCATGGGTTCAGGGCCACCAAATCTGGTCTGATTCCAGCCAGTACCAGACATATAAATCTGCAAGACTCTCAGTTGGCTCCATGATACAGAGTCCTTCCAGTTCCAAGGAATCCCTAGGGAGGCTGGGATTTGAGACCGGTCCAAAGCACATCGCAACCCTGAGGCATCCTGAGTGCCATCACGACTTCCTAGGGAGGCCCTCCAGCCAGGGCCTGCTGGCCCACTACAGGCTCATTTTGAAGGAGAACCCACTACCCAACCCTCACCTCTTTCAAGCCCAAGTTTCTACGATCCTGCAGAAGCACCTGCTGAACGACACCCCCCCCCCCCCCCCCCCCACCAGTCAGGGTTCTGAGAAGCCTTGTCCATAAGATAGATGAGAGCTGACTCTATTTTAAGGAACTGGAATGCGTCATTTGGTCACAGAATATGATATAAATGACCCTTCCGTGGTAACATGATTAAGAATAGGCAGTTAGGGGAAATTTTTCAACTCTTGAGAGATTAATTGATGTAGATGTAAAAAATAGAGCTAACTTCCTTCATCTTCCCATTGGTGATGTGTGTGGGCAGACACGGCTACTTTTGGCTGCCTCCATGGACAGAATACTCCCCAAGCATGGGACGAAAGCATTTTTAGCCTAATTCTTCCCCTAGAAAGAGGTGGTCGCATCTTTGCATGGTCCCGAGAGACTGGCTCCCCCGCCCAAACCTTCAGTGTGTTGCATTCATTGGGTTTGGTGGCTGGAGTTCCACGGAGCAACAGGAACAAGCTGAGTCCTTCCTTTCTGAATTCTAGATGGAGGATCAGCGAAATTTTCCCATGGAGAGCAAGATAGTAAATATTCGTGGACCGTTTTCTGAGGCAACTACTCAACTCTTCCGCTGTAACATGTGTGGGAAAGCACCCACAAATAGCATGCCAAAAACTGGGCTTGGCCATGGTTAAAATGAACCTTTATTTACAAAAATAAGTAGTGGGTCTGATTGTGGTCGGCAGGGCGTAGTTTGCCCACCCCTTTTCTGGACTCAAAGAGATGAAGTTCGCCTTCTTTCATTCTCTTCAGGGCGTGCCTGCTAATTCTGTGATCATTCATTCAACAGATATTTATTGCAGAATCTAGTATTATACCAGGCTCTGTTGTGTGTTTGGGATACAACAGAAAATAAAGCCTACAAAGATCCCTGCCGGGTAGAACTTAACACCATAGCAAGGAGGGGCATGTTCTAGGGACAGTAAGACCAGTGTGACTGGAGAATGGGGTGTGAGGAGGCTATCAATGGCAGGAGACGAAGTTGGGGAGGTAATGGGAATGGATCTCACAGAGCCGTCTGTGCTATTATCTAAGGACGTTAGCTTTTCTTCTGCATGAGGTGGGGAGCCACTGGAGAATTGTGAATGGAGAAGTGACATGATCTAACTTACATTGAAAATAAATATAAGTTGGATTGGTAGTAGAATAAACGATAGTTTTAGGGACCCCTATTAGGAAGGTGTAGCAGTGATCCAGGAGAGAGATGGTGGTAGCTTGAACTCGAATGGTAACAAGGAAGACAGAAGTGTTTAGATTCTGGGTATATTTTGAAGGTAGAACCAAGATGACTTCCTAATGGCTGTGTGATATGTGTGAGATATAGGAATCTGGAACGTCTTCAGCCTAGCAATTGAAATTTGGAATTGCCACCAAACGAGATGAGGAATACTGAAGGTGAAGTGTGTTAAATATGTTACTTAGAGATTTCTCTTAGAAATTTCTCTTAGAGATTTCTTAGAGATTTCAATTTCTCTTAGAGATTTCTCTTATCCAAGTGACTATATTCGTGCTTGGCCTTTAGTAGGAGAGAGGTCTGAACTGAAGATGTAAATGTGTATGTTGTCAGCCTGGGATAAATACATGGTATTTCAAACCATGGGATTACAGGAGATCACCAAGGAAATGAGAGTATATAGAGAAAAAAAGGAGAGCCAGATTCTTGGATACTCTAGTGTTAAGAAGTTGGGGAGAGAAGGAGGAACCTGCAAAAGATACTAAAAAGGAGCGATGAGTAAGGTGGGAAAAAGAAACCAAGAGGGTACAGGTCCAAGGAGTTTTGCTACAAAGGAGAGCAGGTTAATGGGGTGAGAGTTGGCAAAGGAAGTGGGGTTAAAAAAGGGTTTTTTTGTTTGTTTGTTGTTGTTGCTGTTTATATGCAGAAAGTTAGTGCATGTTTGTGTGGTGGGAATGATCCAGTAGAGAACAAAAATTTGATAACGTGGGAGACACACTGGGAAGAACTGCCACAAAGACATCCTCCAGTAGGTGAAAAAGATGGGATCTGCTACACAAAAGGAGGTTTTGGCTTTCGATAGTCACATAGAAGACATCAATTCCTGGCATGAAGAAGTAATTGGTACTAGAATTCCCATCAAGATCTAGAACACTGGGAAAGAATGTACGCTCTGAGGGAAGGGAAGGGAAGCAAATGAGTGAACCCTACAATGACCTAGACTGTTTGCCTGGTGGCACTTTCTGGTGTGAAGGACAAGGGTGAAGAACTCAAGCAAGGTAAGGCAGTCTTGCTCAGCTGAGGAGATAGAGATCAGAGTTTGAAGAGGTCAGGGCATCTAGAACAATTTGCTGGATGGAGTGTCAGAAAGGAGAACACCATGAAGTTAAAAGGCTTCGTAAATCTGCGTAGCGATTCTGATGAATCTTTGACTGAATACTGAACCGTGGATGCCCAGTGTGGACCTCCACAATCCTGGACAAAGAATAACTATGAGGGAATGATGAATTAAAGAATTCTCAGCATTCGTACAGAGCTAGGAAATGTTTGAATCCCAACTAGTTAGAGTGGTAAGCCCTCGATGAACACTCAGAGTATTCAACAGAGGCCTCAGGAGGGTCGTACCTTAATAGTAAGGGTCAACTAGCAAGCCTCAGTCACTTACAGACCTAAATGAAAGCTACTCTAGACTTGTTCTTGCAGATCTTAAATGCATGGCATAAAAGGATCAAACAAGTAACTGACTGTCAGAATAAACTCCAGCCCTATTTCTTAAAAGACAACAAAATCTATACTCTCAACACAAAACCCAGTCAAAAATTCCTGGGCAGGCAAAGAAGTAGAATGTTGTGACCCATAACCATAGGAAAAATAAATTGATATAATCAGGACTGAAAAATGGCAGAAATGATGGGATTGGCAGACAAGAACATTAAAATAGCTATTATAAAAGATCAAGAATTAAAGAAAAATATGAATATGGTGATAGAAATAGATATTTTTTAAAAAGAACTATAGTGGCGCACTTGGGTGTCTCAGTCATTAAGCATCTGCCTTCAGCTTAAGTCACAACCCCAGGGTCCTGGGATTGAGCCCTGCATTGGGCTCCCTGCTCAGCTGGAAGCCTGCTTCTCACTCTCCCATTCCCGCTCCTGTGTTCCCTCTCTTCCTGTGTCTCTCCCTGTCAAATAAACAAATAAATCTTTTAAAAAACAGAACTATAGTTTCTATAGTTAAAAATATACAATATTTTGAATGACAAGTTCACTGAATGGGCTTTGTAGCAAATTAGACTATATAAAAGGAAAGATTAATTAATTTGAAGGCATAGTAATAGAAACCATCCAAACAGGAACACAGATGGATGGATTGATTAATTAATTAATTAATTAATTTGGGGGTAAAAAAGAAACAGAGCCTCAGTGACTGTGTGACTATATCAAGCAGTCCAACATACTTGTTTTTTTATGTTAACATCTTACACACTATAGTAAATGACCACAATAAATACATTAATATTGAAAGAATATATGAATTATACCACAGACCTTGCTTGGATTACCTCTGGTTCTTTCTTCTTCTGTTCTTTGATCCAAAGCAGGATCCCACATCACATTTAGTTTTGCTATTCTTCTTAGTCTTCTCCATTCTGTGCCAATTTCTCAGTCTTTCCTTGCCTCCATACTCCTAAGGAGGACTGGCCAGGTATTTTACAAATCATCCCTTAGTTTGAAATCACCTGATATCTTTTTTTCTCATTAAATCGAAGTTATTAAATTTGGGCAAAAAAGGCACAGAATTAATATAGTCTAATATAAACTATGATATTGTTACATTTATAAATGGTGATTTTAATCTTTAAAAAAAAAAAAGGTTTCTTGTTATGTTAGTCACCATAAAATACATAATTAGTTTTTGATGCAGTGTTCCAAGATTCATTATTTACGTATAACACCCAGTGCTCCATGCAGTATGTGCCCTCCTTAATACCCACCACCAGACTCACCCATCGCCCCACCCCCTACCCTCTAAAACCCTCAGTTTGTTTCTCGGAGTCCACAGTCTCTCATGGTTCGTCTCTCCCTCCAATTTCCTCCCCTTCACTTTTCCTTTCCTTCTCCTAATGTCCTCCGTATTATTCCTTATGTTCCACAAGTAAGTGAAGCCATATGATAATTGACTTTCTCTTTTTTAAAAATTTTTATTTATTTTTTAAATTTCTTTTCAGTGTTCCAGAATTCATTGTTTATGCACCAGTCCCAGTTCTCCATGAAATGTATGGCCTCCATAATACCCCACCACCAGGCTCACCCAACCTCCCACCCCACCTACCCCTCCAAAATCCTGACTCTTTTTCAGAATCCACAGTCTCTCATGGTTCATATCTCCCTCCGATTTACCCCAGCTCACTTCTCCTCTCCATCTCCCCATGTCATCTGTGCTATTTCTTATGCTCCACAAATAAGCAAAACCATATGATAACTGACTCTCTGCTTGACTTATTTCACTCAGCATAATCTCTTCCAGTCCCATCCATGTTGTTACAAAAGTTGGGTATTCATCCTTTCTGATGGAGGCATAATACTCCATTGTATATATGGACCATATCTTCCTTATCTATTCATCTGTTGAAGAGCATCTTGGTTCTTTCCACAGTTTGGCAACTGTGGCCATTGCTGCTATGAACACTGGGGTACAGGTGGCCCTTCTTTTCACTACATCTGTATCTTTGGGGTAAATACCCAGTAGTGCAATTGTAGGGTGATAGGGAAGCTCTATTTTTAATTTCTTAAGGAATCCCCACACTGTTTTGCAAAGTGGCTGCACCAACTTACATTCCCACCAACAGTGTAAGAGGGTTCCCCTTTCTCCACATCCTCTCTAACACACATGGTTTACTGTCTTGTTAATTTTGGCCATTCTAACTGGTGTAAGGTGGTATCTCAATGTGGTTTTGATTTGAATCTCCCTGATGGCTAGTGATGATGAACATATTTTCATGTGTCTGATAGCCATTTGTATGTCTTCATTGGAGAAGTGTCTGTTCATGTCTTCTGCCCATTTTTTGACATGATTATCTGTTTTGTGTGTATTGAGGTGGGGAGTTCTTTATAGATCCTGGAGGTCAGACCTTTGTCTATATTGTCATTTGTGAATATCTTCTCCCATTCCATGGGTTGCCTCTTTGTTTTGTTGACCGTTTCCTTTGTTGTGCAGAAGCTTTTGATCTTGATGAAGTCCCAAAAATTCATTTTCACTTTTGTTTCCTTTGGCTTTGGACACATACCTTGAAAGAAGTTGCTGTGGCCGATGTCAAAGAGGTTAGTTACTGCCTATGTTCTCCTCTAGGATCCTGACGGATTCCTGCCTCATGTTGAGGTCTTTTATCCATTTCAAGTTTATCTTTGTGTATGGTGTAAGAAAATGGTCACGTTTCATTCTTCTACACATAGCTGTCCAATTTTCCCAGCACTATTTATTGAACATACTGTCTTTTTTCCACTGTATATTTTTTCCTGCTTTGCCGAAGATTATTTGACCATAGAGTTGAGGGTCCACATCTGGGCTCTCTACTCTGTTCCACTGGTCTGTGTGTCTGTTTTGATGCCAGTACCATGCTGTCTTGGTGATTACAGCTTTGTAGTAAAGCTTGAAATCAGGCAACATGATGCCCCCAGTTTTTCTTTTTCAACATTTCCTTAGCAATTCAGGGTCTCTTCTGATTCCATACACATTTTAGGATTGCTTGCTCCAGGTTTTTGAAAAACGCCAGTGGAATTTTGATCGGGATGGCATTGAAAGTATAGATTGCTCTAGGCAGTATAGACACTTTAACAATGTTTATTCTTCTAATCCATGAGCATGGAATGGTCTTCCATCTTTTTGTGTCTTCTTCAATTTCTTTCATGAGTATTCTGTAGTTCCTCAAGTACAGATCCTTTACCTCTTCTGTTAGTTTTATTCCCAGGTATCTTATGGTTCTTGGTGCTATAGTAAATGGAATCTATTCTCTAATTTCCCTTTCTGTATTTTCATTGTTAGTGTATAAGAAAGCAACTGATTTCTGTACATTGATTTTGTATCCTGCCACATTACTGAATTGTTGTATGAGTTCTAGTAATTGGGGGGGGGGTGGAGTCTTTTGGGTTTTCCACGTCAAGTATCATGTCATCTGCAAAGAGAGAGAGTTTGACTTCTTCATCGCCAATTTGAATACCTTTTATTTCTCTTTGTTTTTTGATTGCTGTTGTTAGGACTTCTAATACTATGTTGAACAAGAGTGGTGAGAGTGGGCATCCTTGTCATGTTCTTGATCTCAAAGGGAAAGCTGTCAGCTTTTTCCCATTGAGGATGATATTCGCTGTGGGTTTTTCATGGATGGATTTTATGAAGTTGAGGAATGTTCCCTCTATCCCTATACTTTGAAGCATTTTAATCAGGAATGGATGCTGGATTTTGTCATCTATTTTTTGCATCAATTGAGAGGACCATATGGTTCTTCTCTCTTCCCTTATTGATTTGTTCTATCACATTGATCGATTTGCAAATGTTGAACCACCCTTGCAACCCAGGGATAAATCCCACCTGGTCATGGTGGATAATCTTTTTAACGTACTGTTGGATCCTATTAGCTAGGGTCTTGAGAATCTTAGCATCCATATTCATCAGGGATATTGGTCTGAAATTCTCCTTTTTGGTGGGGTCTTTGTCTGGTTTGGGGATCAGGGTAATGCTGGCTTCATGAAAAGAGTCTGGAAGTTTTCCTTCTGCTTCAATTTTTTGAAACAGCTCCAGGAGAATAGGTATTATTTCTTCTTTGAAAGTTTAGTAGAATTCCCCAGGGAATCTTTCAGGTCCTGCGCTCTTGTTTTTAAGGAGGTTTTTGATCACTGCTTCAATCTCATTACTAGATATGGGCCTATTCAGGTTGTCAATTTCTTCCTGATTCAGTTTTGGAAGTTTATAGATTTCCAGGAATGCATCCATTTCATCTAGGTTGCTTAACTTATTGGCTTATAACTGTTGATAATAATTTCTGATTATTGTTTCTATTTCCTTGGTGTTAGTTGTGATCTTTCCCTTTTCATTCATAATTTTATTAATTTGAGTCTTCTCTCTTTTCTTTTGGATTATTTTGGCCAGTGGATTATCGATCTTATTGATTCTTTCAAAAAACCAGCTTCTAGTTTGATTGATGTGTTCTACTGTATCTCTAGTTTCTATCTCATTGATCTCTGCTCTAATCTTGATTATTTCAGCCTCTAGAAATTTCCTTCATTTTACATGAAGTGGCATAATACTATTGTAAACCCTAGAATAAACACTTCAAAGAACCCAAGCAAGTATAAGTAATTGCCAATAAAGAAGATAAAATAGTAAAAAATACTCTAAATTGGGAAGAAGGAAAACAAAGATCTGTTGGAACAAATAGAAAACAAATATGAAGATGATAGATTCCAACTCGATCACACTGATAATTATATTAAATGTAAAGGGCCTGAGTACTCCATTAAAAAGACAGAGATAGAAGGGCAAGATCCAGCTATCTGCTATCTATAAGAAATGCATTTTAAATATACAGATATAAACAAGTGAAAAGTAAAAGGGTACAAAAGGACATGGTAAGAAAGGGCTAATCATAGAAAAGTTAAAGTGGCTATATAAATATCCCACAAAGGAGGTTTTGGGATAAAGAATGTTGCTAAGAATAAGGGAAATATCTCCTAAGGATAAATAAACTAGTTTATAAAGAAAACAGTACACAATTCTAAATGCAAAGACATCTAATAACACAGTTGCAAAATACATGAAGAAAACCCTGATGGTATTGAAAAGATAAAGAAACAAATCCTCACTGAGGGCCAGAAACTTCAATACTCCTCTGTTGATGACCTTAGGACAGACATCTCTGGGATAAAGAATACTGCCAAGAATAAGAGAAATATCTCCTAAAAATAAATAAGCTAGGTTGTCAGGAAGACAATACATAACCCTACATGCATATATATGTAATAACAGAGTTTCAAAACACATGAAGTAAAACCTGATGGAACTGAAGAGATAAATGCATCCTCAGTTATAGTCAAAGATTTCAACATTCCTTCCTTGATAACCTTATTACAATTAGACATAAAATCAGGACATATATTTGAAAATGCTATCAACCAATTTGTCTCAATTGGGATTTATAGACTAATATTCCCAGTAACAGCAGAAAAGATATTATTTTCAATTGTACATCGATTATTTACTAGGTACCATATTCTGGGCCACAAAACACATCTCAATAAATTTAAAAGGATTAAAATCATACAGAATATATTCTCTAACTGCATCTATGGATTTAAATTAGAAATTGGTAATGAGGGTACCTGGCTGGCTCAGTGGGTTAAAGCCTCTGCCTTTGGCTCAGGTCATGATCCCGGGGTCCTGAGATGGAGCCCCGCATCAGGCTCTCTGCTCAGTGGGGAGCCTGCTTCCTCTTCTCTCTCTGTCTGCCTCTCTGCCTGCTTGTGATCTCTGTCTGTCAAATAAATAAATAAAATATTTTTTTAAAAAAAGAAAGAAATTGGTAATGAAAAGATATATAGAGCATCCCTAAATATTTGGAAATCAACTCATTTCTAAATAACCCAAGGGCCAAAAAATAAAATAAAATAAAAATAAAAATAAGAAGAAGAATCACAGGGAAATTTTTAAAATATTTTGAGCTGAATGATAATAAAAACACTAGGTTATTTAAATTTGTGAGATACGGATAAAGTAGTATTTAGAAGGAAATGTATGATTTAATGCTTATATTAGAAAAGAAGAAAGGTCAGAAAACAATGTAAGCTTCTACCTTATGAAGCTAGACAAGAGCAAATAAATCCAAACTAAGTAGAAGGAAGAAATATTTCAAATTAGAGTAGGAATCAAAATAGAAAATGGACAAATATAGGGGGGAAATGAATGAAACTAGAAGCAGGTTAGAGATAGAGCATGAACAGTAACAGCACATGGGTGCAGGTGCTTTGGGGGAAAGCTCTGGTGGTGGACGTTGTTTTCTGAGCACCGCAATATTCTCAGTGAAATAAGAGGCAGCACCGGCAGCTAGGAGTGAGGATAGGGTAGAGGTGCTGGGGAAAAGGGTGAGGGGCAGTGGCGACCTTAACCCGCTGGGACTGTCGGAGAGCAAGTGGTCTCGTGTTGTATGCTAGCCTGGCAGTGTTAAGACTCCCTTAACAGAGTGTGTCTTCTACTTGGTCTCCTACTTAATTATATTTACTAACATCCTTGTGGAATATGGGTAGTGTAGATGTTATTTCCCCTTTTACAGGTTGAGAAACTAAAGTACCAAAGGTTAGATGGCTGACCTAAGGTGCCCAGATTTGTTAGTGGTGAAACAGTGTCTGGAATCCTTAAGATTACAGCCTCGTGTAACTGCAATTAAAGCTGTTTTATAGGAATAAGAGGATTGAAAGCTCTGAAGAGTTAATTTGCCAGAGTACACACAACTGATCCTTCTGGGAGCCAACACTTGAACTCAGGTCAAAGGATCTATTTGCTTCACCTTGCCTCTCCTTACAGGAAAAATGTATATGAGAACATTGTATAATAAGTAAACTTAATTTTTAAAAATTTTTAATACTGTCCTTAAAATGAATAAATTTTTTTAAAGATTTTATTTATTTATTTGACAGACAGAGATCACAAGCAGGCAGAGAGGCAGGCAGAGAGGGGGGTGGGGAAGCAGGCCCCCTGCTGAGCAGAGAGCCCATTGCAAGGGTCTATCCCAGGACCCCGGGATCATGACCTGAGCCAAAGGCAGATGCTTTAACCCACTGAGCCACCCAGGCGCCCCTTAAAGTGAATAATCTTAAAATATTTTATTATAATTTCAGTATAGTTAACACAAGCATTACATTAATTTCAGGTGTACAATGTAGTGATTCAATATGACCAGGTACATTTCTTAATCCCCATCCCCCAATTCCCCCATCCCCACCCTTTAAAGTCTTTTAAAATACCTGTAGAATGAATCAAATATTATAAAAGACTTTTTAAAATTTTTTTTAAGATTTTATTTATTAATTTGAGAGCAAAGGCACAAGTAGGGAGGGAGGGGTGGGCAGAGGGGAAGAGCAGACTCCCCACTGAGCAGGGAGCCTGATCCCTGGGCTCATTCCAGGACCCTGGGATCATGACCTGAGCTGAACGCAAAGGCTTAACCAATGGCTTTTCCACACGCCCCCATGAAAGACTTTTAAAGCAACATTGCGCAACCAGAGTAATGAGCCTCATCACACGGCTGGTGTGTCTTAAGGTTCAGATGAGAACGTCAGGCCACAGCGGAAGGCCAGGACTCTAATTCTTAGCCCAATGCTCTTCTCACAGGAATACATCTTCTTCTAGAAGCACCCAGACAGGTCAAGGGTTCAGGCTAAAGTGCTCGCCAGATCACTATCTTAGAAAAACACACATCTTGATTCTTCCACTGATTTGTTTTTCCTTGACCCCTATTTTATGTAGAACTAATACCCAGAACACTAGTTGGGCCACTCTATGACCTTTAACAGAGAGAGAAAGAGATAGGGGTCCTCTAGTAGATGTTATTGAAGAGATACCCAAATTAAAAAGCCCCCTCACAGAGGTGGGTGTTTGGGCAAGTCAGATATAAAATACAAGAGAATTTGGGCTCTCTTAAACACACACACACACACACACACAAATACTGCAATCACTTTTGTGGGGGCAACTGTAGGATTTACCATCCCTCTATGCTCAGCCTACCAAGCTGGCCTCTGAGCTATCACTTAGTTTGTGAGGTAGAAATGACCTTCTTCCACTGGAACACCATTACATTTCTACTCAGGGCTTATGTAAAAAGTCAGATCAGAAGCTATAGGCACAAGTTGTCTATGTATTCATGGGAGAGGCTGGGAACATTTCCCAGAGGCCTGCTGGTTGCTGTGGTGACCTAACAGCCCTCCAGGACAAGGCTCCAAATAGACAGGAGGCAAGGCCACCAGAGGCAAGGTCTGTGGAAGTCCTGCTTTCTGTGCTTAAGCCTTCCCTGATAACATTCATATCTAAAACATGGAAGCCCCAGTCAGCATAAGACCAAACTGATCTGGTGTGACTGGCCCAAGTAGAAAGTGGATTCCTTCTCCTCACAGAGCTCCGGCACCTGGGTGGAGTCGGAAGGAAATGCACGGAGTCATGGTTCTTCACTTGTGACCTTGAAATAATGATTTAAAAAATCATGGGAGATGATATTTTTAACAAACACAGAAGAATTTCCCTATCCACGTAATGGCTTTTCCTTGACGATGTGGGGAGTGGGGGAAGCTGTTGCCCCATATAGAAACGGTGCTTCACGTGTCCCTTTTGGACTTTCACAGGTCATAGCTAGACCTAAAAGCTAATCAATACGATTAGGTCTTTGGTTACACTTCAAATTTGGTTGTTTGTTTTTAACTAAAAATTAAACTATATTGACGGGTCTCTCTCCCTAGCACCCTGTGCAGTTTGGTAGTCCACTAAAATGTTTGATAAATGTTCCATTATCCATCCACCTCCATCCCTGGGTTTCCCCCACATCCAATCCACCTTTAAAGATTCACCACCACCGGGGCGCCTGGGTCACTCAGTGGATTAAAGCCTCTGCCTTCAGCTTGGGTCATGATCCCAGGGTCCTGGGATCGAGCCCCACATCGGGCTCTCTGCTCAGCGGGGAGCCTGCTTCCCCTCTCTCTCTTTCTGCCTGCCTCTCTGCCTACTTGTGATCTCTGTCAAATGTCTTCAAAAAAAAAAAAAAAAGTTCACCTCCACCAGTAAGTCAAAGGATATTCAGTAGAGCTGAGATGTTTCTACAAGGGCTTTCTTGAAAGCCATAGCAGGGACGGCAGCCTTGGGAGAGTCACATGGTATCCGGCTGGGACCACATGGAAGGAGGCAGCATTTGGTCAATGTCCCTTTTGAAGGGGGCGGTAGTCACTGGGTGTGGCGGTTTTATTTATTTATTTATTTTAAAGATTTTATTTATTTATTTGACAGACAGAGATCACAAGTAGGCAGAGAGGCAGGCAGAGAAAGAGAGAAGGAAGCAGGCTCCCCGCAGAGCAGAGAGCCCGATGCGGGGCTCGATCCCAGGACCCTGGGGTCATGACCCGAACCAAAGGCAGAGGCTTTAACCCATGGAGCCACCCAGGCGCCCCAAGGGTGCAGCAGTTTTAAATCAAAGCCACCCATTCTTTGACACTTTCCCCATGAAAGGTGAGGTTTGTGCCCCTTCCATGAAAGTAAACAGGCTTACACTTCTTTGACCAGTAGGGTACAGTGAAAGGGACACAGGCTTGCCAAGGCTAGGTCGTCAAAAGTCATGCTGTTTCTGCCTCATTGACCAGAATACTCATTTTCAAGAGCCTTGAGCCACCATGTAAGCAGCACGCTTGCCCTGGTTCCACCGGGCGGTGGGGAGGCTCAAGGCCTGCAAGGAATCAGGTGTAGACACGCTTCCTCACCAGTCTAAGCCGAGCCCACCTTTGAGGCAATCCAGCCCAGGCATCAGGCATATGAGTAAAGTCATTCCAGATGATTCTAGCGGCTGGCGTTCAGGCTGCTCCCAGTTACAAGCATCTCTCTGGCTGAGGCACAGACAGACAGTCCCCTAAATTCCAGACCCAAACAATTTGTGAGCATAACAAAACAGTGTGCTGCTAAACTTAGGAGTGTTTATTATAGAACAATAGATAACTGGACCACTTGCTTTAACGAGTACTGGATAGCTATTAGAGGAAGTCATATTATTTTAAAATCATACTCCCCTTATCTGCCACAAATAAACTGAGCAAAGACTGAAGAAAGTGGTGTGTTCATTTCACCATGAGTTTGCCAAGGAGGAAACTCACGTTTTCCACCCCATGGTTTCTGTGCCTCCTGTTGAGGCTGCCGTGAGTGGGGCTGGGGGTGCGGGGGTGTTGGTCTTTCTGGGTTGTTGTTTCTTCACCTCTACCATGAACAAAAGGAGCTCTCCAGTGCTGTTATGATTCTAAGGCTTTAGGGCATGAACTAAGTGCCAAACATACTATTCCCATGGCGGCACTATTTCCACCAAACAAAATAATGTGTGATATATACATACAGTGGGATGGCATTTGGCTCGGAAAAAGAACTGCTTATATAGGCAGTAACTTGGGTGGACCTTAAAAATATCATCCTAAGGGATATAAGCCAGGCACCAAAGTATAAATATTGTATGAGTCCACCTAAATAAGGTACCTAGATTAGGCAAATGCATGGAGACAGGAAGTGGAACAGAGGTTACCGGGGACTGAGGGGAGGAAGGCAGGAGAGAGGTCAGTGTTTAATGGGTCCGGAGTTTCAGCATGGGCTGATGAAACCCTTCTACACAAGCAGTAAAGATTGAGCAACATTGTCAATGTGCTCTCTTGCCACTGAACTGTAAACTTAAAAACAGTTAAAATGCTGACTTGCATGGTAGGCGCATTGTACGATGATAAAATTTTTTTTTTTTTTAATAAAGTTGAATTCCCATCAACTTTGACTCTGGAGGCTCTTACCACTCTGAGGAATGAGGATGTGTCTCAGTCATGAAAGATGAGCTGGAAATGCCTTTAGCCTTCTCAGAGCAGCCATTTCATCAACCGAGATTTCTGGATGCCCTCGAGGGATACCTGAAAGGAGCCTCCAGAATTTGGTGGCCCAACACCCTCCCTTTGCAAATGCGGAGGAGGAAAAATAACTCAAGGAAGCATCTTAAGGGTAAATAAATCCTTAATGCTATAAATAAACGAAGTGTGGCATTTTCTCTTTTAGGATAAAGTCTGCTTTTCTCTGTAAATCTCATTTTTAATTTGCTTGTCATTTTCATGTTCATCTCTAGGTCAAGGACACTATCGATCCCGGACTAGGTCTCTAGTTAAGATGGTTCTGAGGCTGTAGTTTAAACCTCCTTCCCAACATATTCTTGTCGGTAGCCACTACCAGTTCATTAGAGTTGGCATGAAAGATGAAATCTATTAGCCATGGCTGTTACAATGCGCTTTATTGTGATATGGGGACAGGGGCACTGAATCTGAAGTCCAGTGACCCGAATTTAATCTAGACTCATGCCATGACCTAGGACATCATTAAACCTCTTGGTTCTTCAATTTGCTTTATCTGTAAATAACACGATCTGAGGAGATAAACCCAAAAAAGCTTCCTAGCTTCTGTGATTCTGAATTCTCTGATTATGTATTAATTTTTGTTTGTGCTTTGAAAGTGAGGAAGTGACCTAAAAACTTGAAATGATCATGCAGTGATCACTTCCATTATGCGTTCTATGCCTATGTAAAATTAGCCTCGGAGGGTGGAGTGTGGTAGATGCCCTGTTGTCTTCTCCTGTTCTCCGTTCCAGAGTGAAGGACTTCACTCTGCCCACTGCTGGGCATTTGCCTGCAGAAAGCTGCATCGGCAGCCCCTCTCAGGGAGTTGCTCTTGGCTGAAAGCCACTTTCCCTGAGCCCCCTGTCTTCCCAGGGGTGGCCCATACCCAGCAACTGATCCATCTCAGGGTATAAAGATCCAGCCCCTCTACCCCAGCTCTGGATAATGCTGAAAGGTTCTACCAGCTTTGGAGCTCCCGATCGGTTGGTTGAGACCTTGGATGAAACTCAGTTATTATCCAATTTCTCACCAGAGCTGTAGAAGTCCTACATGTTGACTGCCACCCCTCCCCACCCAACCCCATGCAGAGTCTGTGTCTCAGGTAACAGCTGATCATTCTTTGGGCTCTCCCACTGACATGATGAGGTAGACAGTATTATTAAGAATCTTGTGAAGGGAAATTTCCACAGTCACCCTACTGGAAAATGGTAGAACCAAGGTTTAAACCCAGGCATCCCAACTTTGGCATTCCGGTTCTAAGTTACTATATTTCCTCCCCTAGATTTCTCATTCATTTTTCAGATTCTATTCACATTTATTCAAATGTACATTGAAAAAATCATTGCTTAGATGCATGCCTGTTTTCCAAGTATCTCTAATATCTTCACGTTAGTCTGCAGAGGTGAATGCGAACTTTGAAATAGACCCCAATAAAATGACTTCCAAAATAAATCACCCCAGATGTGGAACCAAAGAGACAATCCAGCAGTCCTAAATCCAGCCCTTCCCAAATTCATAGGAAGGTAGCAAAGAAGAAAAAGGAAATCCTATTTGACATTCTGCTGGCTAAGAGGACTGAGGAAAGAAAATCCTCCAGTGGGGCCCCTGTGGGATTGTGCAGAGCAGAGAGTTTGCTCCATCTACACCTAAATGATTCTCTGGGGTTCCTACCTCTATTGGGGCAATGGTCAAGTAAGGACTGTGGGCATTCCCAGGTGAGTCCCAACAGTCCACGAACCTTCTCTCCCACCATGCCTGCCTGTGCCAACATCTGAGCCACTTTCAGAGACTACCAGCTACAGAGACTTCCTGTTCTGGGGGCGGGGACATAAATCTGGTTATCCCCATAAAGCTGGGGATCCCATCACAGATGGCTGTGTAGACCATGTAGTGACAGTAGACAGTGGGTTTTAGGGAAACAGGCCTCACTTGTCTTATCAGTCAAACAGGGGTAGTGTTTGTTCTTCCTTCCCATAAAGCAGTTGGGAAAAACAAATGTGGTAAAAGCAGTAGCATTGCTTGGAGGTTACAAGTAAAGTTTCCAAAACACAATGTTACCATCTCTGGAAACCCCAGCAGGTGACTCTCTTACCTATATCACTAAACTGCTTCACATGTTTCTTTTATGAGGTTTGGCTGTGGACATAGACTGGCTCAATAGTTCTCTAACCCCTGACCCAAAGTCTTGGATGGGACATCAGTGGAACGCACCCAGCTTGCAAACGAAATGGGTCTGGACTCTCAGAGTGTTGTGGTTGTTTTTAAAAATTGAATTAGTTAAATAAAAAATAAAATAAAATAAAATAAATTGACAATAGAAATCCAGATTTCCAGCTTTGTCCAAAAAAATTAGAAGTGCTGCTTCATTGTCAGTGCAACAATAAGCTGGTACAGGGCAGCAGCAGGCCCCTTAGATAGGGCATGGAAACTCCCGTCTGCCACAGTCCCTACCACGTCCTATATCCGCCCTCTCTCGGAGGCCAAGAATCCGTTGCAGTGTATCATAATGCTTGCAAATCTATTCTGTCCCTTAAATTGCCTGCCCCCCGAAGTCTTTTGAATCTGTCATCTCTTATTCTCAAAAAATACCAGATTAAAGTCCTGGTCAGTAGACCCAGAGGCATCCTTTCTTAGGTGAAACAGACTTGGGGTAATCCCAGTGTTGTTCTCAGTTCAGATTCATTCCAGAAAGGGATTTCTGAGCCTGAAGGATTGATAAGCTATTTGCAGGTTTTACAACTTGGCTTTGAGACATCCTCAGATACATTTGAATTCACTGGTTATTTATGCTAGTTGATAGTGCATTCTTTATAGCCTTCCCCTGAATGTCTTTGAACCCCGTGCTGTCACAGTATAATCTTTGGGGTCTTGCTCTGTTTCCACATTCCTACCGCTGCTGCTTATAATCTCCCGTCCTATCCATGGAACATTACTCACTGTCTCATCTCTTCTCCAGTTTATCTGCTTTGCTGAACACCAAGATCACCTTCCCAAAAAACCTCCAAATATAAACAGCTCTCTCCTCCACTTCTGCGCCCTTGCTGGTTCCTGTTTCCTCAAGGCATTCTGAGTTCCTTATGAAAGACCCTTCCCCATCTAACCCTAAACCGTTGCTGTGTCCCCATCATTACCACACACGGGGTTCCTCCCCGTTCTCCGCATACACCCTGGCCTGTCTGGGCAGGATGGTTGTCGTATCTTCTGCTCCCTCAGCCTGAAATTCACTGCTACTGTTCTCCGTTCATGGGATTTCAAAGACCAGTGCATTTTTTTTTTTAATGTGGGAATGTGAATATTGTTTGTGTTGGGCCAAGTGAGGGAGAGTATAACTTACAATAATACCAGCTATTAGCACCTTGATTTTGTAAGAGAAAGACAAATGGCCGCACTCCCAAAGTAGAAAGGACAGCACTTCAAACCAAAGTTCCTTTAAACTGACTAAATCTAGCTTTTTGAAAATATACTACCTTGCCCTTACTTTTCCCCCCCGCACCAGTGAAAAATGAATCACCAGCATCTGTCCTGGGCTTGCTTTTGAGACCCACTTCCCCACCCATCTTTTCCTTTCTAGAAAATTCCCATCCATCCTTTTTTTTTTTTTTTTATGATTTTTTAAAAAAGATCATTTATTTATTTATTTGACAGACAGAGATCACAAGTAGGCAGAGAGGCAGGCAGAGAGGGAGGAGGAGGCAGGCTCCCCACTGAGCAGAGCCTGATGCGGGGCTCGATCCCAGGACCCTGAGACCATGACCTCAGCCAAAGGCAGAGGCCGAACCCACTGAGCCACCCAGGTGTCCCCCCATCCATCCTTTAAGATAAAATCTGAATGTCACTTCTTGAGTAGAGTCTAACCTGACCCGCCATCAGAGATGGTCTGTATCCCCTTGTTTCTCTCCTATTACAGTGTCATACGTGCTGACTTTCCATGGAAGTTTCTGGGCACCCATGGCACCACAAATCAGTAAAGTCCCTCAAAAGAGTTCTTAAACCTACTCTGTTCTCCCGGCTTTCCATTCCCCGTGGCAGTGGTGCTCCGTCTCTCTACAACTTCTCTTTCTGCCATTCTAGGTACACTCCTACATCCCCATGACCCAAGACCACGCTGGAAGAGTTCAGCGAACTGGCTCTGTCCCCACTCACGGGACAAACATGCCTCAAGCAGGCCCTCAATCTAGCCGCTTCCACATCTACTTAAGGCCTTGTGGCCCTGAGAAGACTGGTAAACTGAGATAGGGCAGAGAGAAGTCATCTTTGCCTGCCATGCCTTACACACACACACACACACACACACACACACACACACACGCATCTACACAACTTTAAACTATGAAACATGAATGAGTAAGTCCTCCAGGCAGTATTGACAGCATCTGTGAGATGCCACTGTTCAGGGCTTGGGGATATCCCTGGTACTTTTCCATTTGATACATTTCTTATTTGTAAGAAATGTATACATTCTTATTTGTTTCCCATTTTTTAGACATTAGGGCCACTTCCCTGGGGGAACCCAGTCATTACGAAAGATATGATGGTGAAATATGGATGAAAATCATGCTCTCTTTTAAGCCCACACCAAAGGTAGGGGGCTTTAACGGTGGAATGGACTGGACTCTGAGGGACTTGCCACATGGGCTCAGTGTGCATGGGCTTCTGTCCCCTGCACTCATGGCTTATTCCCGTGACCCCTCTGGCCAGCCTCCAGGCCCCGGCTGTCTGTCTAGATTCAGAAGCCAGACAGAAGAGGCCTCGTGTTAGCACTGGCCCAGGGATCTGAGAAATCAACACAACGATTGTACCCTAAAGTTCCTAGAAACTGTCTACCCTTTAGCCAGACCTGCTGTGGGTGCGATCTCATGCCAACGACACACACCAAGGAAGCCACAGCTTGGCTAATGAGCGATGAAATTCTGGGAAAAAAGTCAGGCCCTCTTTGCCTTGAGTGGTAGCTCATGTCAGGATTGCGGGGGCCATGGAAGAGCCAAAAAGGGCTTTCCTGTGCCTCTGCTTTCTCAAGTATCCCATCATTCCACCTCCCCCTCCCACAAAAAGGAAGATTTTTGTTGCCGCTGCTGTTTCTTTGCGTTAAAAGTGATTCCCATTGGGGGGAAAAAAGTGATTCCCATTGATGATTGGATCCCATAGCTCTGCCACAAAGGGGAGCCCTTTAAAGACCTGTGTTCCCTCTGGTTCTGTGGGCTGCCGAAATGAGGAGGACATTGTCCCCACCTGGTCTAGGAAGAGACCTAGCATTCTGTGTTGAGCCACTGATACTTTTGGATTAAAAAAAAAAAAAATAAATATATATATATATATATATATATATAGCGAAGATACTGGCAAAGTTCCTGCGTTCTACTCTTTTATTTTCTTCTTTTTTAAAAGTTGTAGTTCCAGGGTGGCTCAGCTGGTTAAGCGGCTGCCTTCAGCTCAGGTCATGATCCCAGCGTCCTGGGATCCCACATCGGGCTCCTTGCTCAGCAGGGAGCCTGCTTCCCCCTCTGCCTGCCTCTTTGCCTACTTGTGCTCGCTCTCGCTCCTCTCTCTCTCTGACAAGTAAATAAATAAAATCTTAAAAAAAAAAAAAAGTTGTAATGTAGTTCCAATATAGTCAACATACAGTGCTCTAGTAGTTTCAAGTGTACAATACAGTGATTCACCAATTCTGTACATTACCCAGGGCTCATCAGGAGAAGTGTACTCAATCCCCTTCACCCATTTCTCACACACACACACCCCCACCTCCCCTCTGGTAGGTATCAGCTTGTTCTCTGTAGTTAAGATCTGTTTTTTTGCTGGTCTCTTTTTTGTTTGTTTGACTTCTTAAATTCTGTGTAGGAGAGAAATCTTACGGCATTTGTCTTTCTCCTATTTATTTCGCTTAGCATTCTGCTTTCTAGCTCTACCCATGTGGTAAATGACAAAATTTCATTCTTTTTTATGGCTTAGTTTGAACACACATTGAACACTTCACTGAAAACACACACAAGCACGCGCGCGCGCACACACACGCCACACCTTTATCCATTCATTTATTGATAGACCCTCGTAGAGCTTCCATAATTTGGCTATTGTAAATAATACTGCAATAAGCATAGGGCAGCATATATCTTTTTGAATTCATGTTTTTATATTCTTTGGGTAAATACCCAGTAGTGGAATTACTGGATCATGTGGTAATTCTGTTTTTAAGTTTTTGAGGAAACTCCCTACTGTTTTCCATGGTGGTTGGACCAGGTTGTGCTCCCACCAACAATGTGAGAGAGTTCCTTTTTCTCCACATCCTCACCAACACCTGTTGTTTTGTGTTTTTTGTTTTGGCCATTCTGACAGGTGTGAGATAATGTGGTTTTGATTTGCATTTCCCTGATGATGAGTAATGTTGAGCATCTTTCCATGCATCTGTTGGCCATCTGCATGTCTTCTTTGGAGAAATGACTGTTCTTGTCTTCTGCCCAGTTGTTAGTTGGATTTTTTGGGGGGTAGTGTTAAGTTGTATAAGTTCTTTATATATTTGGATACTAACCTGTATTAGATATGTCATTGTAAATATCTTCTCCCATTCAGTAAATTGCCTTTTGTTTTGTTGATTATGTCCTTTGCTGTACAGAAGCTTTTAATTTGGATGTAGTTTCAGTAGTTCATTTCTGTTTGCCTTGCCTCAGGAGACCTATCTAGAAAAAAGTTGCTATGGGCCATGTCAAAGAAGTTACTCTCTGGGCTCTCTTCTAGGATTTTTATCATTGCAGATCTCACAGTGAGGTCTTTAATCCATTTTGAGTTTATTTTTGTGAATGCTGTAAGAAAGTGTTTTATTCATTTGCATGTAGCCGACCAGGTTTCCTGACACCATTTGTTGAAGAGACTTTTCCCCATTGTATATATTCTTTCCTCCTTTGTTGAAGCTCAATTGACTATATGATCGTGGCTTTATTTCTGGGTTTTCTATTCTGTTCCATTGATCTATGAGTCTTTTTTTTTTTTTTAAGGTTTTATTTGACAGAGATCACAAGTTAGCAGAGAGGCAGGCAGAGAGAGAGGGGGAAGCAGGCTCCCTGCTGAGCAGAGAGCCCGATGCGGGGCTCGATCCCAGGACCCTGAGACCATGGCTCGATCCCAGGACCCTGAGACCATGACCCAAAGATAGAGGCTTAACCCATTGAGTCACCCAGGCACCCCGAGTCTATTTTTTATTACTGTTTTGATGACTACAGTAGTGTATCTTGAAATCTGGGAATATCATCCCTCCAGTTTTATTCTTTCTCAAGATTGATTTGGCTATCCAGGGTCTTTGGGGGTTCCACACAAATTTTAAAATTATTTGTTACAGTCCTGTGAAAACTTCTGTTGGTATTTTGAATCAGATTGCATTAAATCTGTCAGTTGCTTTGGGTAGTACGGATATGTGTTCTCCCAATCACGGAGCATAGGAAATCTTTCCATTTCTTTGTGTCACCTTTAATTTCTTTCATCTATGTTTTATAGTTTTCAGAGTATAAGCCTTTTTTGGCTAAGTTTATTCCTTGATATTTTATTCTTTTTCGTGCAACTGTACATGGGATTTTTTTCTTTTTTTAAAAGATTTATCTATTCAGGGTGCCTGGGTGGCTCAATTGGTTAAGTGTTTGCCTTCAGCTCAGGTCATGATCCCAGGGTCCTGGGATCAAGTCCTACATCAGGCTCCTTGTTCAACAGGGAGCCTACTTTCTCCCTTTGTCTGCTGTTCCCCCTGCTTTTATGCTCTCGCTTGCTGTTTCTTTCTCTGACAAATAAATAAAATCCTAAAAAAAAAAAAAGGGATTTATTTTAGAGAGAGAGTACACACATGTGTGAGCCAAGGGAGGGGTAAAGGCAGAGGGAGAGAATCTTCAAGCAGACTCCTCACTGACCACAGTGCCCGACATGGACCTTGATCCCACGACCCTGAGTTCTTGACCTGAGCCCAAATTAAGTTATATGCTTAACCAGCTAAGCCACCCAGGGGCCCTGGGGATCGTTTTCTTAATTTCACTTTCTGTTGCTTCATTATTAGTGTATAGGAATGCAGTGGATTTCTGTGCATTGATTTCGTATCCTGTGACCTAACTTAATTTATTTATCAATTCATTTTGGTGGAGTCATTAGGGTTTTCTATATACAGTATCATGTCATCTATAAATAGTGAAAGTTTTTCTTCTTCCTTACCAATTTGGATGCCTTTTATTTCTTTTTCTTGTCTAATGGCAGTACATTTTATTTTCATGTGTTTACTTTTGCATTTGTACTTCATTAGAAAAGGCTTTGAAGTGACATAACAGCATTTATAGTTTTGGGGTTTGGTTTTACTTACTAAAATTTATAAATTTTGCCTTTCCAAAATGTATACATTAGTAAGATTTTTTAAAAAGAGAGAAGGAAGGAGAGAAATCAGAGAAAAGGGAAAATAAAAATAGATGAGAAAACCGAAGAGAAAATTCATGACCAGAACATCTGTGTGGTGAGGTCCTGCCCAGTTACGAAGGTTGGGTGGGACACTCTGCCTGGAGTTCCCAAATTGAAGAAAATCCCAAGCGGAAGACTTGCCTTATAAGTGATTCAGTGAGAGGACAAGGAGACAGTACTGCTTTATGATTCTAACCATTTTAAAGCAGTATCAACTGATAGTTCATACCGTGTGTTTGAATCACCTGCTGAAGGAAAGCTACCCATGTACTAGAAATATATATGAAACACGTGGGGCTTTTGTGTGTTACAGCAGCTATGGTACCCTAACAACCCTAGAGGAGAACTGATTGCACACATTGGGTTAATTTCCTTATGTTTGAGTGCAAGTTCCTTTGGAATGCTTCCTTGTTTTTTTTTCCCCCTTAATCCTCTATCCCCAGAGAGCCTAGCACTGAGCTATGCACCTAGCAAGCCTTCAGTAAATGCTGAGTGATTGATTTGATCTAAAGTGATTGGATTGGAGCCCTTGTGGTTTGTTTTCAACAGCGCCCATCATACAATGATGTGCTATCCCGTCACTTTTTTTTTTTTAACATATAATGTGTTATTAGCCCCAGGGGTACAGGTCTGTGAATCGTCATGTTTACACACTTCACAGCACTCACCATAGCACATACCTTCCCCCGTGTCCATAACCCCCCCCCCCTCTCCCTCCCCCCCCCACCTCCCCCCCTCCTCCATCTCCGGGCAACCCTCAGTTTGTTTTGTGAGATTAAGAGTCTCTTATGGTTTGTCTCCCTCCTGATCCCATCTTGTTTCATTTATTCTTTTCCTACCCCCCAAACCCCCCACATTACATCTCCACTTCCTCATATCAGGGAGATCATATGATAGTTGTACCCAGTCACTTTTCATAAAGGTTCTTGCCCTTAAGGAATTTGAGACCCCACATATTCCTAGAGAGTGGAGATCCAAGGGGGAAAAAATAAAACTGGTATGTCCAAAAGTACATTTAGGATTTTACTGATACTCATCTCATCTTAAAGAGATACTCATCTCTTTAATCCTGGAGGTTATTGAATGTAATGGCGGCTTAAGCGGATCTGAAACAGGACTGTGAGCTAGGAGGGGGCAGGAGAGGGTGGGGCACGCAGGTCTAGCTCTGTGGCAAAGCCTCTTCCATTTCTTTGCCTTAAAACAATGTCAGTAGTTCCCAAGTGAAATTCTATGGATTAAGGCACATTGACTACCATTGGATTACATACGTATATATGTTCCCCATGTGATTTTTATGCACAACCAGATTTGGGAACTGTAGCATGAGGTAGGGTAGGTAGGTGAACTTAACTGGTGGGTCTGTCTTCTATAACACGGAAACACAGCTTTTCTTTCTTGACCTCAGGGGATAGAATTTGGAATGGGAAAGAGACAGAGGATTGAATAATCCATCTCTAATCGGAGGGAGGCAAAAATGCATGACAACAACCACAAAACACCTTTAGCTGGTCCAAAGATGAAATGGAAAAATAAACACGTTTTAAGACAATTGGATAGAGGAAATATTTTCTTTGACAGGAGATGAGAGAATTCACCAAGTGTTATTAAACAAGGAAGTCAGAGTTCCCATTGCAGGGATTCAATAAATATTTGTTGATTAACTGACTGATGTGCTCATTCGAGCAAAGAAGGAATTTTGTTGCTGTTTTAAAGTCAGGATTTCTGGCTCTCCATTCAGGATAAAAATGTGCCTTGTGTTTCCCTAAGCAACCTCAACTATCTAGTCCACTACTCAAACAAACACCCAAAAAGATTTAATGTATCCTTTGGCAACCAAAGATAGAACGCCCACTTAAGCTTCTTTCCAACAGATATTAATGATTATTTGGTTATTTTAGTTATTGAGAAATACTGGGTGATCCATGCTCTGTGTTTGACAAAGTGAGTTTGAATTCTGCCCCTGCTCCCCACCCCAGGAAGTTCAGGGGGCACTTACCCTTTTGGGGGTGGCTCCTTTCCCTGCCCCCAGGTGTTTACCCTGCTGCTAAGTGAAACCCAAAGGATTTACTAAATAGAAAGGATCCCAGTTTTCTTCAAAAGTACAGAGATCAGAAGAACTATTGATTCTGGAATTGAGCAATTTCCAGTGGTACAAAGAATTGGCATATTATAGTCATTAGGCTATGTCTTCTATTCAACACATTCCAAATTATTTTCTATTCAAGTGTATTCAAAATGTATTTTTATCCAGTGTATTCAAAATGTTCATTCTTCGAAAAGTATCCCCCAATTACCCAGTGGCCCCCTCCTCGTCAGTTTTCCCACCTTTATTCTCAGGGCTTAGCGGCCACTTGGATGTAATTTGCTCCAAGCATGCATCCCCATTTCGTGTATATTGGGATTATATAAATTTTAAATAATGCTCCTTAGAAGAGTCCTAAGATATTTCTGAATGGGCAACACTTAACATACTGCAAATTCCTCCAAATTGGTATGATTTGTGCAGAATGGCATAACAGGGCCAGAGCACCAACTTAGTGACATTTAAACCACTTTCCGTCCTGTGTCTGGCAGTCGCTTACTTTAGCCGCAAACAGAAACCCGTATAAGCCTTGGTCACAGTCATGGCGAGCCTTAGTGGGACTCTGGAGCAGAGGCTGTTGTGATTTTGGTGATGATAGTGCTGTTATTTTAACACGCATTGTTTAAATAGTTTGACATCTTTTCTATCCATGATCGTAGCATCTAAACTTCTAAAAAAGTAGTGGTGTTGCAAATGTGCCCTTGAAATGAGGTCAGACGCAGTGGATTAAAAAGGCCTGGCAGTGGCCTTGACCTTCGGCCCTATTGATTTCAGGGAAAGACAGCTAAACAAAAAGGATGTTGCTAGGACTTTTTTTTTTAATTAATTTTTTATTATAATCATATAATATATTTTTATCCCCAGGGTACAGGTCTGTGAATCGCCAGGTTTACACACTTCACAGCACTTACCATATGTTGCTAGGACTTTTTAAAAAAGCATCACTAAAGCAAAATTTTGCTGCTATCATTATGGATCTGAGAACACATGTCCCAGCCCATTTTGTGATTTTTAACTATAAGAAAATTATACTTGAATTAAGTGAATGCTGCATGATGTAGTTCTTAAGGAATGCTGTTGTCTTGTGAATATCCTGTAGGCTCCCTCTCAGTGCAAAAGGAAGCAGAGACCATCTGTTATTTCTATAGTCCACACTCCAACCACCTAATAGCAATCATAATGGTGACATTGTTCTAGAACTTCAGTGTTTACAAAACAGTGGTCTCAACTCACCCCCAGGATGACCCTGGGAGGTGAGTTTTCTTATTTTTCCCATTTTACATATTGGGCCCTCCCCAGATGTGTAGAAATGTTCACTAATTGGCTCACATCATCCAGCAAGGAGTGGCCCATAAGAAAGCTTCCAGACTGACCAAGGAACGAGGAACCTATGGGCAACCAAATGGACTTGCAACATTTCCCTCAAATCTCAAGTGCTAAGTGCTCTGGATAGAGGCATGTTCTGGTGACAGGGAAGATGGAAACTTCTCTGTTAGGTCACAGGGTAAGGAAAGACCAAAGACCAAAGAAAGAGGAAAAACATTCCAGATTGATAGGTGGCAGTTTTAATGAGCAAGGGAACTTCTTCACAAGGACTATCTTGGGTGGTCACAGGAAGAGTAGTTCTCCATACCTGGCTTCCAGGTCTAAAAGTTTCTAGAGAGGCTACGTTCTTGGGGAAATTGCTAGCATGGGGAGGGCAAGCCGACCAGGGTAGGGGGTGAGGAGCCTCTGATAGCTTGAGTTCAGCTTATGGGTCAAGCCAGTCATCACATCCTCTCTCTGACCTCCTCCAACACTGCCCCTGTGTCCCTCCTGCAATATCTGAGGCTGTGGCCTTCTGTCTGTTTCCTTGGGGAATTCCTTAGTTAGGAAAGCAGTTTCATTTGGGGTTGGCTGGTGATCAAGAAGTGTCCCTTGTGTGCATTGAAGTGTTCAGTGCAAGGAAAAGCATCTCTGTGGAGATCATAAGGGGAGAAGGGTCACAAGCCACATTAGAGCAGAACTGTCATAGCTGTGGGTCCCAGGGAGAATGGCAGAAAAAGTCAGGGGATAGCACTCTGTTTCTCTTCCTAACTAATCCTGAGATCTTGGACAGGGCTTTAACCTCCCTGGGCCTTAATTTCCTCATTTGCAGAAGAATAACACTTGTTTGAGCTACCTTAGAAGATTGTTGTGAACAGATGGGAAACTTTTCTTTCTAGAGCATGCCCCCCAAGGCAGAAAAGACTCAGAGACTGAATGGCAGCAGGCAGGCGGGACGCCTTTGCCTCCCCGCCAACACCTCCACCCATCCAGCCCTCCACAAGCTCACTGGTGCGCAAAGGCAGGATTTTGTTGTTTATTTTGAAAAAATGAACTCAGCCCTTGGGATTCAGAGAACAAATAACAAATGTGATCGCTGGTTAAAGAAACCGAAATACTTATTGATAAACATACTTTCTTAGTTTTTATAGATAGGAAATTAGGTCTCTTTCTGGTCTATACAATCTATAAAATTATCCAGGTATAAGGACTGAAATCAATTCAAAAGACTTTATTTCAGGAATGTCTAGAATCAGTAATTTAAATGCATTCATGAGGAATCGCCTCTCCTTGCCCTGAAATATGCATAGGGTAGCGTTGGGTAGGAGACTTGTCCTCCCCTGGGGAAGGAGCTGGACAAAGGCAAAGCATCCCTTGTCCTCTCCCCAGGCCACTTTCGTGCCTGCCCCCTCTTCCACAGTGTCTCTAGTGTGCATGGAACTTCGTACGTTAATATGTTTGAAGCAATGGTTATACACAGTGGGATTTGCTCCAGGAAGGGAGAGCAATAAGTTTTAGCTTGTGGGACGCCATGTTGAAAGAGTCTCAGGCAAGTTCTGGTCCAGGGTAGAGAGTCAAGAGCACCCCCCACGTAGCGGCATCCCTTCTCTCTGGCCTCAAGCTCCCTTGACATTGTCCTGGCTGGTGATCTTTCACAACCAAGCTTCTTCTCTGTTTTGGTCTAGACACACCAGAATTGCAAGCACATAGAGACCACTCTCAGAGAGAGAGAGACAGAGAGGTTTGTCAGAGAGGACTTGACCTACGTGGTTATGGAAACTGAAAACTTTGCCTGAGAATTGGGGGCCATTTGTGTAAACCTTGGTCTGAGTCCAAAGACCCAAGAACCAGGAGTACCAGTGTGTGAGGGCAGAAGCTGGGCGTCCCTGTTCAATGAGAGTGAGGGAGACCATTTGCCCTTCCTCTACCTTTCTGTTCTATGAGAGCCTCGACAAGTTGGATGATGCCTTATGGGGGCCAATCTTCTTTACTCAATCTAGCTGGTCAAGTGCTAATGTCCTCTGGAGTCACACTTGTAGACACGCTCAGAAGCCTGCCGTCTGGGCATTCCTAAGTCTAGTCAAGTTGACATATACAGTTCACCACCACGGCCTGTGTTTGTGTATTGAGCACAATGGCCTTCCATCTTATTCATCATATAAATTAATTGTGTAAATGTGGAGGTCACAGAATCCTCAAATTGCCGGCGATCTACTAAAGTTCTAGACGCCCCCTCTCCACACCACACACACATTTAGCACTTTCAGTACTCAGCATTCTGAGGTTAAGAGAGGAGACTAAGTGAGGTCACTTGACTTGCCTGGGGCCACCAAGCTAATTGGTAGAAGAGCCAGACTCAAACCATTTCTCTGCAATTCTCTGTCTTAGGATGTGCCTTGCATGAGCTATTTCCTTTTCATATGGGACAGACCATGAGGATCAGAACCTTGGGACTAAGTGTACCTACCAGAAAGGGACAGGGAGCTGGCCAACACACTGAGAGCGCTTTGCTAAGAGCAGGTGCAGTCTCGCGAACAATGAGGTTTCTGAAAGTTGTGGCTACACAGCAGCTGTTGGGACCCAAGGACAAGTTGGGAACAGGTGATGCTGGGAGATCTTGAGGCCAGATGGTGTTCGGTGCCCTGATGGCAGCGAGCAGGTCCCAGGTAGTGGACCGTTTTCAGGAACAGGTGTCCTGTCTCTGGTAGGACTTCTGGTACTAGACACTCAGAAACTCAGTCCCACAGGGACTGACATGGTTGACAAGAAACAAACATGGATATTCAAACTTAAGAAACAGGGCAGGAACCCAAAGATCCGGTGAAAGATGGGGTTCATTTTAGGGAGTAAAGAAAGAGCATACAAGGCAGGAGCCAGAAAAGAGGGTCAGTGTTGGGATAAACCCACTGGGCTGTGGACAGACCTGGCCCCAGAGGCCAGACTGAAGTTGAGTCTGCAGATTTGGGGTGTTTAAAGAGGATAGTACAGGGACAAAGGTGAGGGCTGCTGACCAGGCAGAATGTTGCCTTGACTTTGAGCCCAGTGCTCTTTTCTATTAAATATTTATCTGATAGCAATTCTGCAGAGCTGGAGACTTTTCACCCTTATACCTAAAAACCGCAAATGAAAGAAAGAGTAAAGAGATGAGCTTCAGACTTGCTCCTGCTAGTTTGGGAAAAGCAGTTGTATTTACCCAGATTTGGTGATTACATATTGGACAGCTCGAGCAAAGGAAGGTCATCACCCTCAGATAGATACTTCTATGGCCAAGCTTCAAGTTCCGCACAAATCACAGGAAAATGGGTACTTTAAGAATGTATGAAAAGCTGGGCATAAAATGTGAGGATTTAACCAGATGATTGTCGTGTACGCTTGTTGTGCAGGAAGAGGTTGAATCGAGACCCATATCTGAGGCAAGATGGAGGAGGGAGAAGAAAACTGGTCTTGGGATCAGAAGACCTGGGTTTTGAGCAGGATTCTGTCCTTGTAATTGCTCCAAGCAATGTCCTCATCTATGACCTGGGGCCAAAACCCCAGAAAGGGATAAGGATTAAATGGAGTCTTGGCTTTGCAAATGCACTGAAGGAAGCTGCAGAGAATCACTGCCCTGTAATGAAAGCCCACAATCCCTTCCTTCTTTCTCAGAGTACTCCACTTGATTTGGCCTGTGTAGACCTGGCCTTGTGACTAATTTTACTGTTCCAGAAACACTTCATCACCTATGTCCAATCTCGTTTGCTCTCTCAAAGCACCAGAAAAAGTCTAAAATTCCTCTCACTACTCCTGGACCCAAAACTATTGGGATCAAGTCATAACAAACTAGGATTGAGGGAAGTTGTTGTGAGATTCAAGAGAAGGGAATGAATGACCTTCACATGGACTCCCCATAACTCCATTGTGATTCCCCCATAAGGACTCTCTCTCTCTAGTTCTCCTGGGGACTCATCGGCTGATGACCACCCCTGTGGGTCAGGTAGTTCAAGCTGGACTCCCTTCTGAAAGTTGTTGGAACATTGCCTTCTGGAATTAGCCAAAGCCAACAGGCAAGGAACTGACTTATTAACACTGGTGTGGTCCAGCCCAGGAATTGGAGAAGGTCCCGGTGGGCCCTTTCAGAGAAGATGGTATTTATTTCCTGGGCAGGTCTATATATCTGGCACTGGGCTATCTGCTATATATATATATATATATATATTCTCACAAAAACCTTGGAGGAAGGATATGTTATTGCAGAAGTGAGTAAGAGGAGGATGGTAGAAGCTCAGTGTCTTGGGTAACGTTGCCAGCCAGCAGGTAGCAGAGCAGAATTCAAGCCCAGGTTGTCCTGACAGCAAAGCCCATGCTGTTTACTTGATGCCATGCAGCCCCCTTCTCAGAGAAGTGCTAATGAACTTGGCTCAGGGTGGGTAGGGCTTTGAGCTGGAGCAGAAGAATCAAAGCCCATTAGATGAAAGTCAAGAGTCCAGTGCTGACAACTTAGACCCTTCCTCTCCTCCTTCTTGCTCCTTTCCCAGTCTGGGAGATCCTTAGGTCATGGGAGCTTGGACTTGATCTGGCGATGCATCCAAAGAGTGAGGCTCTGGAGACCAAACAAATAAATGAGAGTTGTGAATATCATCCCACAAGGAGTCGCTGAATGCGCACCACGTGCTCGAGGCAGACAGCCTGCATCTTCACTAGGGAGCAATATATTCACCCCACATTGTTCAACGACAGTCAGGACTACATGTGACCAAGATGAGAAGGAGGGCTCGAGGTAGCTGGGGCTCAGTCTGTGGTTGAGATCAGAGGAGATGGTGCGGATAAAGGGAAAGGCTCCCACAAGGCACAGGGACCCATCCATCTTCATCCTAGGCAATCTCTGGCTCAGAGTAAATGTTTGTTGAATGACTGAAAACTGAAGGGTGGTTGAGTTGACTTTCCGGGAAAGAGGAAAAATACCAAAGAACTCTTAGAAGCAGGAGTCAGTGGGAGGAGGGGAGGCAAACACTATGGTTCATTTGGGGAGAGAAGCAGAGATACCATTGGTAGCTGTGCCATACTGACACGTGCCAGGCTCTGGACATCTAAGAAGGTCCCTACAGGCCTGTTCTCCAAGCAAAGCACTCTGGCATCTCCCCTTGGGGGTCTAATAACCAGCTTGAACTGAACTTGTTACCTTGTAGTTGACAGGAAGTCTATCCTTCCATTTTCTCAGGCCCCAACCTTGGAGCCATTCTTGACTCTCCCCTTTCTCTCACCAACAACACCCAACACAGTAGGAAAGAAGATTGCCTCTTCCTCCACACTCAGTCTAGATTCTAGAATGCAAGCCCTTTTGCCACTCATCTTTCATTGTTCTGGGGTGTTCTCAGAGATCTAGACATCTGGGGAAGGCAAGAGGGGAGAACATGTGATTCATTGGAGACCATGAAAATGTTTTCAAAATAACTATTCATTCTCAGACCCAATTAAAAACTCGTATATTCTCCTTAGCTGGCTTTTCCTCAGCATTTATTTCTAGCCTGGCCTGATGTCACTGATAAAATGAATGGAGAGATGAGTCAGTGGTTGAGTAGGGTGACGGGGCCTCCGGGGTAACTACTAAATTAAGCTAACTGTAGCCTCTTAAGTTCAATGTAAAAGCAGGAATGGAGGTAAAAAAATACCATGGAAAGGAAGAGGCCCAGAGGAAGATAATTTTTGGTCTGTCTTAGAGAATAGATTTGTGCCAAGGGGCCCAAAATAATTCATAATTGGCAGGCTTCTCGTCAGCCCTGCTACTTTTGTCCCAGTAGAATTACACGTCAGTTGTGTAAACTGCTATAAATAATTATCGCTTTTGCAAAAAATTATATCCAGACAAAAGAGCTGGTGTCCTATGGGAGCTACGTCTCAGAAATAGCCAGATTTGGAACAAGATTAACAGCCTCCAAAACCTGCACCACAGCATGCAATCACTTAAGTGTTTCGACAGCACAAACGTGGGCACCCTTCTTCCCCCCACGTTGTATGTGGTGGGGGAGCACATGAGTCTGGACAAGTCACAGCTGTGTTTAAGCTGGAAATGACAGTCTTATGAAGCAATCTACGCCACCTCCCACTCAACTCAGGAAATTAGAATACGACCGAATGAAAGGACTTTGTAACCAATTCATTCAACATATCCTATGAGAACGTTCTACTTCTCAGGGGCTAGACCCTAGGGATAAAAGAGAAATACCATTCCTGCTTTACAAAACTTATAGTTTCAGATAAAATACCTGGAAAATATTATAAGAACTGTGAAGGAAACAGAAAATAACAAGAACATTGGCTTGAGAGATAGTAGGGAAAGCCCCTTTTGAAAAGGGGAAAATAAGATCTAACATATGAAGAAGAGCTGGCATTGGGAGGGCTAAGAGCAAGGCCATTCCAAACAGAGGGAACAGCATGTACAAAGGTCCTGAGAGGGGAAAATGACATGCCTGCTATTGAAGTGGAGGGAAATATAGAGATACAAATCTGCAAATCAGACAGAGAATTATGAATCTACAGATAGCAATTTGCCAGACACCATTATTTTATATTTTCTGAAATTTAGACAGTCTTACTACCTTCTCTAAAGTCTCACAGCAAGTCAAGGCGAGGACCTAGAATTCTGGACTATTCTATACTACCAAACCCTCTTGACAACCAAAGAGAACAATTTGACTTTGCTCATTTTTGTTCTTCCAAGATAGTAGCTCTATGTGTCGTACAACAAGCAATTTGCAGGATTGGAAAAGAGAGAAGAGGTCATTTTACGTCATTGCTTTTACTCATTCATTCTTTCACTTACTTATTCAGCAGGTTGGGGATGTCCTCCGGGAAGCACATGAGCCCACAGCTTTGCTATTTTGGTGGCCATTGCACTTTGTTATGCTGTTCTTATGTCCTGTGGGCTATCTGTAGCCTCTTCTAGACCCAGAGCTCCCTGAAGAAGTCAGAATCTATTCTGCCTCAGCACTTAGCCCGGCACATAAAAGGTGCTCAATTAATACTGGTGGAAAGCTGAATGAAAACCTGAATGGATGGCTGAATAAATGAAGGTTGAATATCCTCCACTCTTAATTGGAAAATTCACCTGTGAGAACATAGGTGTGTTCACGCTTGCCCAGTCTTATCTTCAAACACCACCAATAGGGAGTTTATATATCATTAAATGCTTATCTACCATAAGACCATAAAGACCATTGAAATCCAGGAGTCAACTTTACAGTGATTGTGGTATTCAATATTTTCTTAATCTTATTTCTCATTGTTTCCAATAGGTAACATATAGGCATGATTCCAAAGTCAAAGCAATGTCACAACGGGTACTTTGTGAAGTCTTACTTCCACCTGTCCCAGGCTACTCTGTTCCCCATGCCCCGTCTCCTCCCCACACCCCCACTAGGTAGGTTGGGTTGGGTAGAGTGACCCTATAGACTGGTTTGTCTAGGACAGTTTCTAGTTGTATCTACTATCTTGGTATAAATATTAATGGTGATCCCTTTCCCTCTCAGAACTATTCCATTTAGACAAAAAATAATATGATTACCCTATCTATAACTACTTTCACTACTTCCTTCAAACGCCTCTTTATGCAGAATTAAGCAAATAAGAATATATATTCCTATTTTTCCCTTATTTTCAGCATCTTGCTTTTCTCCTTAATTTGGAGACTTCTCTATAACAGGAATAGAGGGGGGTCTACTCCTTCCTTCCTTCCTTCCTTCCTCCCCTCCATCCCTCCCTCCCTCCCTCTCTCTCTTTCTGATTTATTTAGCAGCTGCATGGCTTCCATTGTTTGGATGAGTATGACCTATTTAACCACTCTGCTGCTGATGGGCAATTGGGTTATTCCGGTTGTTTGCTGTTACAATAAATGGGGCAAGGCTGTTAACATTTAAGTGTGCGAAGTTGTGTCTAGAGGATTACTGAGTCAAATTACACGCATCTGTAATTTTGATAGGTCTGCTAAATTTCCTTCCACTGGGGTTGTGGCATTCTGCAGTCCTAAAGCAAGGTATGAGAGATCCTGTTTTCCTATAACCCTGTTCTTAAATAACTCACCGATTACAGAACTTGATCCAAAATTAGCAGTTGTGTTCTCGAGGGGAATACTGTTGGTTTATCTCTTCCCCAGAACCTGACTGTCTCCCTAGAACTGCCAAAGAAGTGCTAGCATATTAATATTTTCTTCTAATAAATGGTTTTTTAAATTCCTTAAATCAAATACCTTCATGAATAATAAGAACTTTCAGTATTTTCCCATTTTTTTCTCAATAATTAATAGTTTCCTTTTTACTAAATCTTGTGATAAAATGGTTGCTATTGGGACACCTGGGTGGCTCAGTTGGTTAAGCCACTGCCTTTGGCTCAGGTCATGATCTTGGGGTCCTGGGATCGAGTCCCACATTGGGCTCCTCGGTGGAGAGCCTGCTTCTCTCTCTGCCTCTGCCTGCTTGTGCACTGTGTCTGTCTCTCTCTCTCTGACAAATGAATAAACAAATAAAATATTTTTTAAAAAAATGGTTGCTATCCAGTGGTGCTTTTTTAGTCTGATACACAAATTTTTAAGAACTATGGAAGGCTATTCTGTCAATAAATATGTTGCGGTGGGGGGAGAGTAATGAGGTATGTAGTATTTAGGAAGTACTTACCTATCATCACATTTTTAGATCCTTTGGACTATTGAGATAAATTGAGTTAGTTGCCCACATCTACCATTGGAGTGGCCTTGCTAGAATAAAGGAAATTTGGCCCATTGGAAGTTAGAAATCAGACCATGTTCTATAACTCATGACTGAAGGGTTTCTCAGTCTGCGGTCCTCGGGCCACCTACTTTGAATCAGTTAAAGCACCTGTTAGAGGATAGAGCTTCTCCATACTCATCTTCTTACATGTCATTGTTCTGATCATTATCATTATTGTCCATAGTTATTGACCAAAAGCCATGGATAGAACACCAGACCTATGCTCTGTAGGAAACTCCTAGTTCCTCACACCCTGAATTCCAGAGAGTCTTTCTTTATTCTTTTTTTTTTCTTTCTTAACTATCTCATTATTTTTAAAAAGTATTTTATTATGAACATTTTCAAACACAGGTGAAACCTAGAATAGTATAGTAAACTCCATGCGTCCGTGATCAGCTTGAACGATGACCAACTCGTAGCCAACTTGGCTTCATCTAGGTCCCCAATGAGGTCTCGCCATCCTTAGAAATCCCAGACATCCTATAGTTCATCTACACCTGCATTTTAGCATGTATGAGGAATGCTTGCCACTCCCACAGAGCAGCCGCCAATCGGAGAGGGGCTTTGAGAGGCACCGGGTGTGGACCGAAGGAGAGCATCTCAGAAAGACGATGGCCTGGCTAGATGTCCAGGGTATCTCCTCTGGGCTGGCTATTAACCTCCAAGGAATTTGTACTAGGTGCATTCCGAGGTCCCTCCTGGCTCTAAGATGCAGGCTTTAGCCTGTGTCCTGAGGGGCTGTCCCTGCTGGGTTGTTGGAGGGTCCGATGGGGGACATTCATGAGGCCAGTGCTGGGGAGAAGACATCGCATGGGGACGCCATTAAACACTGCTGGCTAAAGTGCATTTTTGTCATAAGTGAAGTGCTTCCTTATGGTTTGAATGCTTTACCAGACTTTTTCCACCTTTCAGTAGGTTTTTTTCTCAATTTCAACAGCATTTTGCTCACATTTCCTTGCCCCATACAAGCAATTCATCCCAAAAAGCATTCACTCTTCTGCAATAGTCAATATGCTGCTTGAATTGGAAGTAGGTCTTTTTCTCCCTCTTTAAAGGAAAAGTAACAATTTCTGTTTTTACAGAGAAAACCCAAGCACTCCATGGACTGTGTGATAAAATGTCACTTTATGATTTTTGTAGCCAGGACAGGCTATCGTTGGTAATCCTCTAAAACCTCAAAAGCCTTCAACCCATTTTGCAACTGACCTAAGCAAGCCTGGGTGCCTGACAGTGGGGAAGCCAAAGCTCACAGCCCTTGACATCAGTAAGAGACAGTGAGAATAAACCCCCAACCCAAATCGCAGGACTACGATGGAAGCCTTTTAATCATCTTAGAATTATAATGTTTCCTACTAAATGGTTAGAGGGGATGTTTGAAGAGTAGGCTCTTGGCCTGTCTTTGCCCCAGAAAGCAAAGGGCTTCTTGCTGCTGGAACTGCTTTTCATGAAGTTGTGAAGTTGGCAGTTTCACATTCTCATTTCTCTGCAGGGTATTTTGTTTGTTTTGTTTGTTTGTTTGTTTTTGTTTTTCCTCCAATCCCTCCCCAACTTTTGCAAAAGTCTTGCATCACTAGGTGAACACGGTTTAAAAGAGGTACATATTTCCCCAGCCTAAAGACACTATTCTGCTGTCTTGCGACAGACCATTGTTACAGTGCAAGCACCAAAGGGTTGGGAAACAGGGTCAGATTTCTCAGACTACCCCGCTCTTGCTGTGTGACCACCCAGATATCTGGGTCCCAAGACACTTGTGAAAGCCTGCTACTGGACAAGTCACCCTGGAAAAAAGCAGCAACGAGAGGTTGCATTTTTCCTGTTGGCATCTTTAACAGCTTGATAAAATGGACTTGAATAAAAATGTAAAAAACATAGGCAAAGAAATGTAAATTTAAACCACAATAAGCTGCTTTTTCCACCCAAATAATTGACAAAGATTTCAAAGAATGGTAATGTCTAAGTTAGCCATGGTGTAGGAAAAGGAGTCACTGATAGTGGGAGTGGGAATGTATGTTTTATGACAATTCTGAAGAACACTTTGGTAGTACATGGCAAAAATCCATTAAAAGCATATCACGTAATCCACCAACCTCTCTTCTAAGAATTTCTCTCTTAAGAAACAGCCAGACTGCAGCAACAGATGTTTATGGTAAGAAAAAAAAATCAATGTCCAAGAATATAGGTTGGGTTAAGTGAGTTACAAATTTATAAAATGGAAATCTCTGAAGTCAGAAAAAAATTGTAAGGTAGAGTTACATTTATTGGCATGGAAATATTTCACAATACATTTTTTTTTTCTTGTGCACAGATTTCTTGTCTGTTTCTGTCCTCCTCCTCTTTGCAAGGATGGGTGCTCCCATGAACTAGGACTAATGGTCAGGCACTCCACCCCATTGTGATCTAAACAGACACTAGAATTCTAAGAGGGTGTGAATATTGTTACAGTACAAGGAAACCTACTGGTTCCTTTAATGGCATCACACTCAGTGGTCAGCACGGAGGTCAAATCTCTATTTGGGAAAAAGGAGCCGGTTGGGTGTGGTCCTGGCTCTTATTCTCTTATTCTCTTATTCTCTTATTCTCTTCCATCTTTGGAAGACTCTATCAGGGAATAGTTCCTCATCTGCTATTTTTCATGAAAAGGTCTTCATGGAAAAATGAAATAGTACAGCTGGAACTTAGAAATAAAATGACAAAATGCTAATTTACTGTTGAGGTAGGTAAAAAGGAAAGATGTCCCTTTTTAAAGTAAGACTTTGTTTATTTATTTATTTATTTGAGAGAGACCAAAAGTGAGAGCGATCACAGAGGGAGAGGGAGAAGCAAACGGGCTTTGCTGCCGAGCAGGGAGCCCGATGTGGAGCTCGATCCCAGGACCCTGAGATCACGACCTGAGCCGAAGGCAGACACTCCACTGACTGAGCCACTCAGGCGCCCCAAGGATGCCCCTTTTTATTTAAAAGTCTTTGGGGGGGGGGTGCGTGGGTGGTGGAGTTGTTAAGCTTCTGATTTGGATTCAGCCCAGGTCCCGATCTCAGGGTCATGAGATCGAGCCCTGCCAGGGCTCCCTGCTCAGGGAAGAGTCCCTTTAAGACTCCCTTTGCCCCTCCCTCAGCCTCTCCCCACCTTAAATAAACAAACAAACAAACAAATAAATAAATAAAAGCCTTTGAACCTAAATGGTGTATTACCTGCCAAGGGGGACAAATGGAGAGGAAGCATGTGAGGTGAGTGAAGACACTGCTTAACAACAGGGAGAAATTTGGTCTAAAGTCTCCCCAAACAACAGGAAGTTTATTTATAGATGTACACATTTCCTCATTAAATAGACATTTACTCTGCACTCGTGTGACAGAGCTCCCAGTCAGCCCTGACGCCTGGATTTGGTGGGAGGACTAGAATGTGTCTCAGCTCTGTCCCAGGTGGGCAAGACCCTTTCCACGTCACCCCCAATGCCACCCTTCAATTACTTGTTCACAAATGTAAACTAATTTCTCTCACTGGTTGTTCCGGTGTCACATAGACGAAGCCTGTGCTCCACATGTTGGGGTGTCCTGGGGCTCAGTCCCGGGGCCCCTTCTTTCTGTGCCTTCTTTCCCTAGGTCATCTCACACAGTCTCCTGGCTTCAAATACTGTCCCGGTGGGATGACTCCAACCTGTGCTCTCCTGTCCCTACATTTCCCCGAGTTCCAGAACCACACTCGCACCTGCCTGGTTGACAATCCCAGCTTGGACATCTAAGGCACTTCTCAGATCTCTCTGGGGACATGAGCTGGGGTCCACTCCGCCTGGCCGGCCCTGCTGATGTCCTCCCTCAGCATGGGAAGGGCAAGGAGAAGGAATCCGCCTTCCTCGGCTATTCAGGTCACCAAGTTGCTCATTGACTCAGTCACTTCTGCTCCTTCTTCCCTTTACCTGGAACTCGATGTTCTGCCAGAGTTATCCTTAACACCATAGCTATCTTCTCCTATGTGTGTTTTGGATTAGGGTTTCCTCCATTAATAGGATTCTATCTGCTTTTTATCATTTGTGACTTTTCTCAAAGTTTGAAGCTTTCTGGTTGTGCTTCTTTTTTTAATCTCTCTTGGTTTAACTCATTCTTTTAATGTTTTAAGGTCTTTTGTTCTGGACGTTTTGGGTGGGCGGTAGAAACAGGCACTCAGTTTGCTGTGTCGATTCAGTATCTAGTCTTTCTTACAGATTCAGCATTGTACTGAATATAAGCCAATGTAGTAACTCAGTTATTTTTCTTAATTATCATTGTGTGCTCTGAAATTATAATACCTTCAGAGGCTGTCCGTTTGGGTAGCCCTACTTTACCCAATGACTAAGCGACCCTCGAAGTAGAAAGCCATCAGAAGTCTCAGGGTTATTGTTTCTTGTAGTTATAAAGTGTCACTTCTCACTCCTTTCAATATGCCTTGCTATTATAATTGGTAGTCTTATGTTTTATATAGTTTCTTTTTCTTTAGACAAAGAAAAGAAAAGAAAAGAAAAGAAACATGTGTTACAGAAACTTCTGCTCCTTAGTCCTCCCTTAAAGGGAGACGATTATTTCCCTTTTTGCCATAAGAACAGTTTCTCAGATTACTTCTTTTAAAATATGTGATGTTTTATTATAATTGTGCTTTTTTAAAAACCTTGGAACATGGGGCGCCGGGGTGGCTCAGTGGGTTAAGCCTCTGCCTTTGGCTCAGGTCATGATCCCAGGGTCCTGGGATCGAGCCCCGCATCGGGCTCTCTGCTCCGTGGGGAGCCTGCTTCCTCCTCTCTCTCTGCCTGTCTCTCTGCCTACTTGTGCTCTCTATCTGCCAAATAAATAAATAAAATCTTTAAAAACAAACAAACAAACAAACAAACAAACAAAAACCTTGGAACAAAATCAGTTTGGTTTGTTTAACCTGGACCCTGCATTTGAAGAGTGCATTACATAACTCAGTTCTCAAGTTGTTCTAATATCTTCAGGGTATGGGTCAATTTTGTGGTTAATTTTATATATTAACTTGACTGGGCCATGATGTCCAGCTAGGTGATGAAACATTAATTTGGATGTTTCTTTTCCTTTTTTGAATTTATTATTTATTTGTCAGAGAGAGAGAGAGAGCACAAGCAGGGAGAGCAGCTGGCAGTGGGAGAAGCAGGCTCAATCTTAGGACCCTGAGATCATGACCTGAGCCAAAGGCAGATAGATGCTTAACCAACTGAGCCACCCAGGCATCCCTCTCTGGATGTTTCTTTGAGGGTGTTTTTGGATGACATTTACATCTGAATCAGTGGACTTTGAGTAAAGCAGATTGACCTCCATAAGGTAGGTGGGCTTCATCCAGTCAGTTCTGCCAGCAAGTAGTTCTGCCAGCAAGTAGTCTTTGGACTTGAACTGCTGCATCATCTCTTCCTGAGTCTCAGGGCTGTGGCCCCTTCTGCAGATTTTGAACTTCCCAGCCTCCATATTTACATGCTCCAATTCCTTAAAATAAATCTCTTTATATCTACACTTATATAGATATAAACATAATATTAAGTAGGGGTGCCTGGGTGGCTCAGTTGTTAAGCCTTTGCCTTCGGCTCAGGTCACGATCCCAGGGTCCTGGGATCGAGCCCCACATTGGGCTTTCTGCTCAGCAGGAAGCCTGCTTCTCCCTCTTCCATTCCCTCTGCTTGTGTTCCCTCTCTCGCTGTGTCTCTGTCAAATAAATAAAATCTTTTTTAAAATATTAAGTAAAAAATTTATAAAACATATACATTTGTAGAAATATGTATAAATATATTACATATATCATATATTAAATATATTTTACGTATATGTACTTAACTCTAAATTGACATGGAGTCCTTGCATATTTTCACACGGAGCAGTAGATGTTACAGAAATCAGAATCAAAACGACACATATCCATGTATCTGCTTTGAGAACTAGAAATCAAATTCCTTTTTAGGTGGCCCTTTTGTGGGGACACCTGGGTGGCTCAGTCAATTAAGCATCTGCCTTCAGCTCAGGTCATGATCCCAGGGTCCTGGGATCAAGCCCCATGTCAGCGGGTTCCCTGCTCAGTGGGGAGTCTGCTTCTCTCTCTCTCTATTTCAAGTAAATAAACAAAATAAAATAAAGCAAAGAATCCCTTTTGTGGATCTCCTTGTTTGTTACTGCCTTTATAGATACCCGTAGACTCTGAACTCTATTTGCCCACTACCAACCACAATGGCAGCCTTGTTTCTAGTCTACTGGGCATTTCCTCAATGTTGGCTCCAGTTCAACTACCAGAAGTGCTGTTGTGCAGCTACGACTTCATACCTTTGCTACATTCCTTGAGTTTGCACTTGACATCGTCTCCCAGTCTTCTTGGACTTCTAGTTTCTGGATACCTTCATGATCAGATGACTGACCTTCACTCATTTCCACATCAGCCAGACCGCTGCTCTTGGCATCCAGGTGTTCTTCTCTGCTTCCCACCATAATGAGTGCCACGGCTCTCACACTGGTTTTTCCCAACGTTCACAACAACCTGACAAACTGGCCAGTGTCTTTTGTTTTCATTTCTAATGTAGCTCATATATTTTCACGTTCTATAATGTGAAGTTGGCTTGAAAGGAAGGACAACATTTTGCAAATAGGAAGACTATTTTTAAAACATCAGTATGTTGTCACAAGCACCTGGGAACCTTGGGGAGGATTATTGAGACCTGATGATTCTAACAGAATAAATAATCAAGCGAAATAACTGAGCGGCACTTACGCTGTTAATAATACAGACCTAGAGCTGAAGTTCTACTTGACTCAGTTGGGGTGAAGTCAGGAGACATGCAGCGCATCAGTAGGTCTAACAGAGTAAGTTTCTATTACCACCATCAACAAATTACCTCCCATGGAGTGGCTGGAGACAACACATATTTGCTGCTTTATCATTCTGGAGGTCAGAAGTCCAAACATTTTCGCTGGACTAAAATCAAGGTGTCAGCAGAACTGTGTTCCTTTTGGAGGCTCCCGTGGATCTGTGCCTACCTGCCGATCCCTGCTTCCAGAGACCACAAGCATTTCTTGTCTCAGCGGCCCTCCCATCCTTGCAACCTCTGCTTCCATCGTCACACCCACTTTTCTGACTTGGACCCTCTGCATCCCTCTCGTAAGACCCTTTGTGATGATGCTGGGCCCCTGCAGATAATCCAGGATAATCTTCCCATCTCAAGATCCTTAACTGCTAAATTCCTTTGGCCATGTGAGGTAACATATTCACAGGTTTTGGGGGTTCGGCTGCAGATGTCTTTAGGGAGACCATTATTCTACCCATTAGAGTAAGTGACAAGGTGAAATGGAACATGCAGGTATCACATTTCATAGACTGAATGAGCAGCTACAGGAAGTAGTGACACTCCCCCACTCCCCCAGGGTTCCAACAAAGGGAAGATGCTGGCATGTTGAAAATGTAGAAGCTTAAAGAGAAGGCCCACAGAGCAGAAACCTACAGCTCTGAGGACAAGACACCAGCTGCTAGTGGTGGCCTCTGAGGGGACAATGAGGCAGTGGCTTCAAAGGTTAGGAGGACAGCAGACTGCTCCCTTTGGAACAAAGTACAACTTAGAGGGGGATGAAGCACGGCTTCCGATGCCGACCCGAACAGGAAGCTACCAAAAGGAGTAGGTCCCTTTCCTTCCTCCTGCCTCCTAGTCTTTCTCAAGTGCTCCTTACTGACACTCCAAGAGGGAGGTTGAGGGCACAGGAAAATTGTGGGTACAGCCCCAACCCCAGCATTACAAAGCAGAACATAGGACCTAAGTCAGAACTGGAGAGACAATAGTTTTACAAGTGGTATATAACTCAACGCAGTGAAAAGCGACAAGCATAAATCCGGGAATCCTGGGTGGCTCAGTCGGTTAAGTGTCTGCCTTCAGCTCAGGTCATGATCCCAGGGCCCTAGGGCCAAATCCCACATCGGACTCCTTGCTTGGTGGGGAGCCTCCCTCTCCCTCCGCCTGCTGTTCCCTCTGCTTGTGCTCTCTCTCTCTCTGACAAAATCTTAAAAAAAAAAAAAAAAGGCATAAATCCATCAATTGTTTTGATTCTGTATCCCTAAAGTAAGACTTGTTTGCTCAGTTCATTGTTTTTTTATATTTTGTAGCTTCAGATCACTTTAAGACACATGTGTGGAAACTATATGGTGTTTTTAGATAGACTCTACATAATACAAAGGTTACCACACTTTTTAGAAAGAATGTACTCTTATAAGGGCCTACTTAACCGGAGGGAGCCATTTTGTTGTTTACACAGTAAACTTAGATTGACCCTATGCAGTAAACTTAGATTGACCCTATGTAGTAAACTTAGATTAACCCTATGCAGTAAACTTAGATTGACCCTGCCCCTCCCAGAGGAACTTACTTGCAAAGCCCAGATACAAGGGCAGGTCAGGCCACGTGGAGACATCCAATCAGTAGAGCGCTCATACTGTCTCCCTGGCTATAGGGAGAGTGGGCCTCACCTTTTCGTCGCCAATTCTGACCAAGGTGATAGGCTAGTTCAAATATCTACTAGGGTAAATTGTAATCTCATTGGCCACCTGTGTGTAGCTAGGCTCTACCACATGGCCTTTGCTCTATAAAAGTTAGTCTTTGAGGCAGGGAAGGGTCGCCCCTTTGTAAGAGACGGCCCTGACTGGTCAGTTTGATTCTCGATGCTTGGCACGAAATAAAGCTTTGCTTGACCTTCGCTTTGTATCAGTCTCGTTCCTTTGGTTACGGACCCAACACTCTTGTGTTATTTTGTTTTATAACACTCCATGCGATCTCCCTAAATCCCTTCTGGTATATATTTAGCTTGTAATTAAAGCTTGTAATTAAATTGTCTTCATTTGAGACACCTGAGTGGCTCAGTCAGTTGAGCATCTGACTTTGGGTCAGGTCATGATCCCAGGGTCCTGGGGTTGACCCTCTGCGTCGGGCTCCCAGCTCAGTGGGGAACTTGCCTCCTCCTCTTCCTCTGCTGCTCCCCCTGCTTGTTTTCTCTCTCTCTCTCAAGTAAATAAATATCTTAAAAAACAAAACAAAACTATTAATTCATTTGTTTGAGGATTTCATACCATTCTTTGATATAACTGAAGACAACTCAGGATAACTCAAAAACAAGAGGAAAATTTCTGGAGTACTACAGTGGATGGTTTCTTCAAACCTTTTCATAATAATAAGTGAAAAGAAACCCATAGAGGAAACATCCTGAGTCAGATGTTCAGGTTAAGAGACATATATGCTATTTTGAGAGTGCAATCGTTGCATTTTGACTTATATATTTTTTTAAAATTTCTTTTCAGTGTAACAGAATTCATTGTTTATGTACCATACCCAGTGTTCCATGCAATACATGCCCTCCATAATACCCACCACCAGGCTCACCCAACCTCCTACCCCCGCCCCTTCAAAACCCTCAGATTCTTTTTCAGAGTCCATAGTCTCTCATAGTTCATCTCCCTCTCTAGTTTCCCTCAACTCCCTTCTCCTCTCCATCTCCCCATGTCCTCCGTGCTATTTGTTATGCTCCACAAATAAGTTAAACCATATGATAATTGACTCTCTCTGCTTGACTTATTTCACTCAGCATAATCTCTTCCAGTCCATGTTGATAAAAAAGTTGGATATTCATCCTTTCTGATGGAGGCATAATACTCCATAGTGTATATGGACCACATCTTCCTTATCCATTCGTCCGTTGAAGCGCATCTTGGTTCTTTCCACAGTTTGGCGACCATGGCCATTGCTGCTATGAACATTGGGGTACAGATGGCCCTTCTTTTCACTACATCTGTATCTTTGGGGTAAATACCCAGTAGTGCAATCGCAGGTTGACTCATATTCTGACCTCATGTTTTGATGGCTTGTGTGAAGTCTTTCCAGACATAGTTCTTAGTTTTCAAACACCAGATTTGTGTTCTGTGTTACTCTGTGTTCTCTAATATGATCTTCCTATTATCAAGTTGTTCTTCAGTTACAAATGCAAGACTAGGGCACCTGGGTGGCTCAGTGGGTTAAGCCTCTGCCTTCAGCTCAGGTCATGATCCCGGGGTCCTGGGATCAAGCGCCAAATCAGGCTCTCTGCTCAGTGGGGAGCCTGCTTCCTCCTCTCTCTCTGCCTGCCTACCTACTTGCGATCTCTGTCTGTCAAATAAATAAATAAAATATTTAAAAAACAAACAAACAAAAAACAAAAGCAAGACTAAAAGAGCTGAATATCCTCGTGTCTATCTAGCATCATGTGCTCCATGTTGACTTCTAGAACATTCTAGAATGTGCCAGGCTTGAGCATCTGCAGTGCTTTGGTTGGTGTTCCCTTTCGTTCTCAAGTCAACTCATCATGAAGCTCTTAGGTCCTAGCCTTGGTTGGCTAGTTTGGCTTTGGACCCCATTCAGTACACTTTCTTGTCCTAATAACCCAGAAATGACTTCAAGATAAAATATTTGTTGAACTGCTTCTCATCCCTCATCCTCAACAATTCTGTTTCCTTTCCTCTCCTGCATTTATAAATGCAATCTTTTGACTTGGAACCATGGCCCTAAATTAGTGCAACTCTAAAAGTTGTACTTTCTTTTAAAGTCATTGTTTAATCACTTCCTTGGAATCCTTTTGTAGGTAGATTTTTAAGAAAAAGAAGCCAATACAAGGAAAACACAAATTATACCAGGAATTTATTCCAGAAGCTTTGTTCAGGATCAACTGGGTCTGTGTAGATTCTTCCTCTTTCCATACACATTTGACATTTCCATCTGTTCAATAAAGACTATGTTCAAAGTAGTAATCCTAAAAAACTGTTGATAAATATCCGAAAGTAACAAAAAGTCTTGGAATATGTGACACGCATTGTAACTATTGAGGCAGGAAATAATAAATTAACTATAGAAAATTGATTTTTCAACAAGAGTTGATACTTGAAGTTTCCTGTTTAAGAAATTTTATTTCCTTAATTTCTATTTTACCACTACTTTATTTTCTATTATTTTTGTTGGTGATAAAGCTTCTTTGAAGATTGCTATCTTTTTTTCTTTTTCTTTTTTCCAAATGCTACTGTGCTTTTGTTTTATTAACACTATTTTGCTCTTAGTTTGGCTTTTTCCTCCCACCCTTACAGTAACCATAAATTTTTCCTAATTTTTATATTTTAAATCTTTACTATTCTCACATCTTCTTATCAATTCATGTTTTGAATGGTAATTATTTTGTCCCTAATAATTGATTGACCATTTGCATCTTATTATTACCTAAGTAACTGCAGTATATATCATTTATTTTTTCCTCTCTCAATTTCTTCTATATTCTCATTAATAATTGAAAATTGGGGTTTATATAACAAATTTTATTACATTTCCCAGGCAAGTGTATCAAAGTGGGGAGGTGATTAGTCATAGGGTATATATATAAAAGAGATAAAAGATATAGATATAGATATAGATTCATTTGTACTGTTTATGTTCTTCATAGTATGTTCATATGCATATGATTTCTAATATTTCTAATATTTCATTTTGTAGCCTGTCTTTTTCTTCACTCCGATTCCTTTCATTTATACCTAAAGACTTCTGTTCTGGGAGGTCCCCCCTTCTGATTTTGGGTGATCTAAGTAATTCAGCTTAATCCTTTTGCTAAGAACTAGAAGAGCTGAACAATTATTTTTTAAAAATCTTTGAAGGCATTGGGGAATTGAGAACTCAATGAAGAATCAGGGACCCAACATCTTACGAAAGAAGGGAGATGGGCATTGCATTTGGGTCTCTGGAGCTTCCAGAAGAGGTGGTTGAGAGGCTGAGTAGTTCAACAGAGGGTGACACATTCATGAAGTTAAGTAGAAAAAGCTGGAGTTCAGAGACTACCAAAGAGGAGGATCCTAATACCCTTTTAAAGTGGCTTCAAATAATCCCAATCTTTGACTGAACTCAGGTTATCTGGGATAGCTTGAACTCTTTGCTATTAACAAGAAGAAAACCATAAATCCTCTCTACTGAAAGAGACTATCATCCTAAACTTCAATTTTTCAATTTTTCCCTATAGTTTTTCACATACAATATCCAATATTTCTTTTAAAATATTCATAAGTCTATAAAGAGACAAGTTACTGTGATAGATAACCAAAGTGGGAAACACAACAAAAATAGACTTATGGAATCTAGATAATCAGACACAGACCTCAAAATAACTGTACCTAATTGTAATTGTAATTGTAACTGTAATTGTATAGTACTAATTCCCTAATGAGATCAAGGGGAAAAAAGATAAAAATAACCCATATCAAGAATGGGAAAGGGGGGGCGCCTGGGTGGCTAAGTGGATTAAGGCCTCTGCCTTCAGCTCAGGTCATGATCTCAGGGTCATGGGATCTAGCCCCGAATTGGGCTCTCTGCTTAGCAGGGAGCCTACTTCCTCCCCTCCCTCTCTGCCTGGCTCTCTGCCTGCTTGTGGTCTCTCTCTCAGTCAATTAAATAAATAAAATCTTTTTAAAAATAAATAAATAAATAAAAAGAATGGGAGAGGGGATGGGGTGCCTGGGTGGCTCAGTCATGTAAGCATCTGCCTTTGGCTCAGGTCATGATCCATGGTCCTGTGATCAAGCCCAACATTAGCCTCCCTGCTCAACAGAGAACCTGCTTCTCCCTCTCCCACTCCCCCTGCTTGTGCTCTCGTGCGCGCTCTCTCTCCCTCTCTCTCTCTCTGTCAAGTGCATAAATAAAATCTTAAAAAAAAAAATGGAAGAGGGGACACTGTTACAGATCCTACAAATATTTGAAATGTTGTAAGGATATTAAAACCAATGTGAATACCTAGAATTTTTTTTATCTAGAAAAGCACGGTTTACCTAAATGGACACAAGAAAATCTCTATAGTCCTGTAATAATGAAAGAAATGGAATGCATAATTTAAACTTTCCACTAAAAATAAACCCAAATCCAGATGAATTCGCTGGTGAGATTTATCAAATATTTGAGAAAGAAATAATGCCAATTGTACATTAACTTTTCCAGAGGAGAGAAAAAGTGAGACACTTGACATTTTGTCTCCCAAGGCCAGTGTTACCTTGATACCAAAACCTGACAAGAACATTATAAAAAAAAGAAAATAATAGGCCAATACAACATAAATGTTAAAAAAAAAAATCAAATCAACTATTAGCAAAACAAGTCCAACAATGTCTGGTGAATACATTGTGACCAAAGTGGGGTATTCCAGAAAGGCAAGGATGGTTTAAAATTTGGGTTGCCCTGGAAGAATGGAAACAGGTCCTCTGGCTGGAGATACACATAACACATTGACTTACTGTGAGCTAGAAATGGTGGCAAAGGATGTCTTCAACAGAGGATTTGGGTTTGGTATAGTAAGTAGATCTAAGAACCCAATCTTGTAGTGGGGTAGAATGTTCTACTTCCGGTAATGCTTCCACAGATATAGGCAAAGCATCAGACAACCTAGAGACCAAATGTAAGATCTGTAACTAGGGACTTCTTTTCAACCAAAAATGAAAGAGATGGCACCCTTGGGCCAGAAATGTCTTTATAGAATAAGTTGGTTGAAGGGTTGAAACTGACTCTTGATACCATATTTGTACTGAATACAGGAAAGAATAGTGGGAAATTGAAGTCCCCTATAAATAAGATTGTTTCCATCTTGACAGTAATGTTGATATAGATTTTTCTGGATCAAACATTTATGGTTGAGCTGTGTTAGCCTTTGAAAGTTGGCTTCCTGGCTCTCAGATGAGTTTTCACAGAGCTAAGTCTAAATAGTCACAGAATATTTTTACCATGGGTTACCAGGCTGCAGACCTCCAGCTACACCCTCAAGTAAATAATGGCACTGAACTTGGAGGTTGTATCTACCGGGAGCTTAAAATGAGAAGATCGGATCACCAATGAGCCTTGCTCACATAGCTGACACCAATACCTGTTTTGATGTTACTGCTAATTACACACTGGCTTGTAGAACTCCTTTATCTGCTAAAGCAAATAATCCCAGAGTGATTGGACTGGGTGATACCCCAACTGCCAACCACAAGTCAAACTGACCCCATCAGCTTTAATTGATGGAAAGAACATCAATGCAGGAGGTCAAAATGTTGGGGTGAGAGTCAAACTGGAAAGCTTAATGTGGGTTTTTTATTTTTATTTTTTATTTTTTATAAACATATATTTTTATCCCCAGGGGTACAGGTCTGTGAATCGCCAAGTTTACACACTTCACAGTACTCACCATAGCACATACTCTCCCCAATGTCCATAACCCCACCACCCTCTCCTGACCCCCCTCCCCCCAGCAACCCTCAGTTTGTTTTGTGAGTTAATGTGGTTTTGAGTAAAAACATCCCTGGAGATGAAGAGAAATGAACCTGCTGTGTTTTGACCTTAAAATTCTTCTGTGACATTTCAGAAGCGTGAACTTTTTATTCTTCCAAAGAATGGTTATCTTCCCCACACTGAAGTCTACAGACCGGAAGGTCGGCACTTGAAGGCATGCCTGGAAGTTGTCAAGTCTGTGGGACGTTTCAGTCTGGTGTGTTTACAGGCATGCCTCAGTGACAGTGCAGTGACATGTGGTGAAGGAACTGACCCAATCCTCCAGTTTGTACTTCATGTCTTGCATGTGCCCTGCCACTTCCTCAAGACCTTTAGAGATATAATGGTCTCTGTGCTGTAATGGAATCTTTGGTTTTATAGTAGAGTAAAATGAAGTAAATCCATCACGGGGGCACCTGGGTGGCTCAGCCGGTTTGTCTTTGTCTCTGGTCATGATCCCGGGATTGAGCCTCACATCAGGCTCCCTGCTCAGCGGAGAGTCTGCCTCTCCCTCTGCCCCTGCCCCTGCTCGTGCTCCCTGTCCCCCTCTCTCTGAAATAAATAAATTAAATAATTTTAAAAAATAAACCCATCATGCTTGGAACAAAGAGAGAATGGTTTAAGATTTATGAAATTTGTCACATTAACAGAATGAAGGGGAAAACATCATACTACCTTCTAGATAAATGCTGAAAAAGAACTTGCCAAAATCCAATGTATATTTGTGTTTAGAACCTCTAGCGAATATAAATAAAACTTCCTGAATCTACTAAAATGCGCCTATAAATAATCTTACACAAGCATGATTAAATGTTTAAAACATTCCCTCTGGAATTGAGAGTGAGACAAAAATGTCCAGCCAATTTGATAAGCAAGATAAAGAAAACAAGTATAAGAATATGAACACAAGGATAAAAACCACTCCTACTGATAATTTGGTGATGTACATAGACTATCCGAAAGAATCTACAAATAAACTGTTAGATTTGATTAAATTTAAATTTCTGGCAACCAGTCTTCTCTGTACTTATGAGCTTGGCTTTTTCTGATTTTATTTTGTTTTGTTTTGATTTGTTTATTTTAGATTCTGCATGTAAGTGAAATTATATGGTATTTTGTCTTTTCTGACTTATTTCTTAGCATAAATGCCTTCAAGGCCCATCTACAATGTTGCAAATGGCAAGATCTTGTTCTTATTTATGGCTGAGTGATATTCCATTCTACATATATCTCCCCCATCTTTCTTCTTTATTCATCTGTCAATAAGCACTTACCTTGTCTCCTTATCTTGGCTATTGTAAATAATGTTGCAGTGAACATGGGGGCGTAGATATCTTTTTGAATTAGGGTTTTTGTTTTCTTTGGATAAATATCCAGAAGTGAAATTCCTGGGTCATGTGGTAGTTCTCCTCTTGACTTTTTGAGGAACCTCCATACTGGGTCCATAGTGGCTGCACCAGTTAACGTTCCCACCACCAGTGCACAATGTCTTTCCCTTTCCTCCACATGTTCTCCAACTCCGGTCATTTCTTGCCTTTTTGATGTTAGCCCTTCTAACAGGTGTGAGGAGATATCTCATTGTGATTTTGATTGGCATTTCCCTGACAATTAGGGATGTTGAACATCTTTTCTCGTGTCTCTTGGCCATCTGGATGTCTTCTTTGGAAAAATATCTATTTAGTTCTTCTGTCCATTTTTTTTTTTAAAGATTTTATTTATTTATTTGACAGAGAGAAATCACAAGTAGTCGGAGAGGCAGGCAGAGAGAGAGAGAGGGAAGCAGGCTCCCTGCTGAGCAGAGAGCCCGATGTGGGACTTGATCCCAGGACCCTGAGATCATGACCTGAGCCGAAGGCAGCGGCTTAACCCACTGAGCCACCCAGGCGCCCCTGTCCATTTTTTAATCACATTGTTGGTTTGCTACTTTAGTGGAATGAATTGGGTTTTAAGAGTTCTTTATATATTTGGAATATTAATCCCTTATCAGATATGATTAGCAAATATCTTCTCCCATTCAGTAGGACGCCTTTTCATTTTGTTGATGGTTTCCTTTGCTGTGCAGAGGCTTTTTAGTTTGACATAGTCCCTCTTGTTGATTTTTTATTTTGGAAATTAAAAACAAATCATCACTGAGAGAGTTGTCAAAGAGTTTACTGCCTGTGTTTTCTTTAAGGAGTTCTGTGGTTTCAGGTCTTACATTCAAGTCTTTCATCCATTTTGAATTTATTTTTATAGATAGTGTAAGATGGAGGTCCAGTTTCAGTCTTTTGCATGTAGCTGTCCAATTTTCCCAGCACCATTTATTGAATACACTCTTTTTTCCCCTGTGATGTTTTCTCCTCTTCTTTATCAGAGATTAATTGACGGGAAGTCTTAAGTCACAAAGTATTACTGTAAGGGAAAAGATTGACCAATATGGCTACCTTAAGAATTTGTTACTCAAAAGACTCAACTTTATGTAAATGATATTCTTTCCTGAATGGCTCTTCCCCCCCACCACTGAAAATTATGCCTATGAGAGTCATCATACTTTTTAGGTGCTTTATGTTTATATATGGTCTGAGATAGGGGCCAAGTTTCATTCATAGAAAATGGGCAAAACTCTGCCCATTGGTTTAAACAACACTCGGTTACCACTGGGAAAGACTGAAAGGGAAATGATGAGGAGGGGAAACCAAGAGGGCTCCGAGTCGCTGGTTATGTTCCATTTCTTGTCCTGGAGGTGATCACATGAGTGGGATTACTTGGGGTAGTTCACTGAGACTTACGGCGATTTGCTCGCTTTTCTGTATTTGTGTTAGACTTCAATAAAAAGTTAAAGAAATGTATCTTCCTTTCCCTTAGAGATATAGACTAGCAATAAATGCATTAGTTCCTTTGTTCATGAATTGTCCCCAGTTTGTTCCCTTTTGCCAACTGCCATCTCACCATGACCTGTAGAATTTCTTATTGGCCACCTAAAATGCATGCCCCTACGTTGCTAGATTCAGTTACATATATTGTCACATTTAACTTCACGACCACTCTGGGGATTGGATATCATAGCCACTGAAGCTGGGAGCGAGGAAGGGATCTATCGAAGTCGAACAGCTAATAAACAGCAAGCAGCAGAGCAGAGATTAGGTTCTGGTGTGTTTGCTGCATTCTACTGTGCTATTAAAATCTGAACATTAAAAATAGAAAATTCTACTTATCAATTCACTTGGGAACCTCTTTGATCTATATAAAAATGCTGTTAAAAAGGTACATCCGAGTAAAATAAACATTCTTTTCTATGTTCCTGGTATAAATTTACAGCACTTGTCAAGTTTGTGAAGCTTTTTAAAAGTGAATGTTGGGGGATGCCTGGGTGGCTCAGTGGGTTAAAGCCTCTGCCTTCGGCTCAGGTCATGATCCCAGAGTCCTGGGATGGAGCCCCGCATCGGGCTCTCTGCTCAGCGGGGAGCCTGCTTCCTCCTCTCTCTCGACCTGCCTTTCTGCCTACTTGTGATCTCTGTCTGTCAAATAAATAAATAAAATCTTTAAAAAAAAAAAAAAAGTGAATGTTGGTGGCCGGGGCTGGGGGTGGGGTGGGCCCCCAGGTAGTTCAGTCAGTTGAGTTTTGGCTCAGGTCATGATCTCAGAGTCCCAGGATCGAGCCCTGCATCAGGCTCCCTGCTCAGCAGGGAGTCTGCTTCTTCCTCTGCCCCTCACCCTTCTCGTGTTCTCTCTTTCGCTTTCTGTCTCAAATAAATAAAAATCTTTAAAAAAAAAAAAAAATCTTTAAAAAAAAAAATGAATGTAGAAGGAAAAGCGTAGGTTTATAGTGAGGTACATCAAATCCCAGACGGGCTACTTAACACTTGTGTTTCCTTGAAAAGTTCCTTAAGTTATTAGAGGCTGGATTTTTTTCATCTGCAAAAAGGAAATAATAAGGGTCACCTGGGTGGCTCAGTGGGTTAAGCCTCTGCCTTCGGCTCAGGTCATGGCCTCGGGGTCCTGGGATCGAGGCCCCCACATTGCGGCTCTCTGCTCAGCAGGGAGCCTGCTTCCCTTCCTCTCTGTCTCTGCCTGCCTCTCTGCCTACTTGTGATCTCTGTCTGTCAAGTAAATAAATAAAATCGTAAAAAAAAAAAAGTGCAAATAATAACACCTTTTCATGGCAAGCCAAAGGAACTGTGTAGAAATCATTTGGGACTGCAGATTAGTGCAGCCGGCCTGTTAGCCTGAGAAACCGAGAAGATTCTGCTTGTGGTGACCGAGGTTGTAGCAGAGAGCTGAGCTAGGACTCAGTACATTATAAATGCAGGTAGAGTCTAACTTATCAGAGCCCCCCATCCTCCTACTTCCAGCTAACTGGTCCCCACTCCCCCACTCTCCACCTGTGCCCTCACATTTCCCCTTTCCTGCCCCCACCCCCACTGTTACAGACTTCTCCACCGCCCAAGTCACAAGAGCTGCTCTGAGGGACACGGACATATTAGATTGCCCGAGCGAGGTCCCGTAACCCACTAAATGCAACTTCAGTCAATAAGATTACAATTTTCTCATCAATAACATTAGCAAAGACATTTGATGTGATAACACTCCGTGTAGACAGGGGACAATTAACTTTCTCATTCACAACTAGAAGACCCATGCACCTTTCCAGAAAACCATATGAGAAGCAAATTGGAAAGAAAACATCGAGAAGTTTAGATAACATAACTGTCATGGTAATTTGCCTTCCAGAGATCTATTACTGAGAAACAGTAATGTTCATCACACACTTGGACAGACCTTCATGTCCAAGGAGGTTTCTGCCTTACTTGCCATGGCAAAAGTCTGAGGTAACCTAATGTTCAAATACAGGAGAATGATTAGGTCATCTCTTGTGCACTCATAGGGAAATTGTCAAATAAAATCATAAAATGGATAAATATATGTGATAATTATCACTATTTGTTATATTCTTATATTTGTGAGAATATATAACATATTGAGTATATATAATATATAACATATATATAGAAATATATAACACAAAAAGAGATTGCCATGAGTGAGAAATTATAAAGTGAAAAAAGGAGTTGCAAAACAATAAATACTGGGAAAACCCAAATGTCCATCAATAGATGAATGGATAAACAAAATGCAGAATATACATACAATGGAATAGTATTCAGACTTAACATGCTCCAGCGTGAAAGAACACTGAAAATGTTATGCTAAATGAAATAAACCAGAAGCAAAGTGTCAAATACTGTAAGATTTCATTTATATGTGAGGTGCTGGGGTGACTCAGTCATTGGGCGTCTGCCTTCGGCTTGGGTCATGATTCCAGGGTCCTGGGATCGAGCTCCACATCAGGCTCCCTGCTCAGCAGGAAGCCTGCTTTCCCTCTCCCACTCCCCCTGCTTGTGTTCCTGCTCTTGCTATCTCTTTCTCTGTGTCAAATAAATAAATAATTTTTAAAAATCTTAAAAATAAAAATATTTCATTTATATGAGGTACCTAGAATGTGTAAATGCCAAAAGATAAAGCTAAAAGAGGTTATCAGGTACTGGGTGAGGAAAGATTAGGGAGTTAGTGTTAGTCTCCATTAGTTTAATGGAGACAGAGTTTCTGTTTGAGATGAGAAAAAAATTCTGGAAATGGACAGTGGCCATGGTTGTACAAATTGTGAATGAACTTCCTGCCACTGAAATGTATACTTGAAAATGGTTAAAATCATAAATTTTATGTTATGTGTGTTTTACCACAATAAGAATGCACAGGAGAAAATTATATGTACATGTTTACCTGAAAAAGTATGCTTTGAAATAGTGGATAATGTGTAATTAGATATTAAGATGTAATCTCTGTATATGGATTGATTCAATTTTAAAACATAGGTTGATGAGTCACACCAAAAAAAGGTGTTGTATTGGACACCAACTATGTGCCGCTTACTCTGGATCTGGGGAATAGAGCTTGATGAACAAGACAAATGACCCCTTACTCTTAGGGCAAAGGATAACACATACTGAGATTCCAAGGGATTTTCTGTTTTGACCCTTTCTGTATTTTCTGAATCTTTTTCAATGAGTATGCTATTTTTTTTTAAAGAGTTGATGTTTTTATTTGAGAGAGAGAGAGCAGGGAGGGGGGCGGGGGCAGAGCAGAGGAAGAAGCAGGCTCCCCGGTGAGCAAGGAGCCTGATGTGGGACTTGATCCCAGGACCCTGGGATCATGACTTGAGCCGAAGGCAGATTGCTTAACCGACCGAGCCACCCAGGCGTCCCAAGTATGCTATTTCTAGATTTGGGAAAAAACCTAAGTGGAAGAAGGGAAGCGATTATGAAACGCAATACTAGCTCAGGCTGAGGCTTTCTCCCTTGGTGTAAACTCATCCGTGGTCATCATAGAGAGGAGCAGGTCTAGCCGTGCTGAGCTAGGAGGTGGGGTAGAGGGCAAAACTGAAGAAATGAGACCTGTTATTCCTGCTCAGTCAGCCATTCTTCTCTTTTCCTTGTTATGTGTTGTTCTTTCTGGCTTCTAGAAGCCTGTGGACCTCAGTTACCCTGTTAATCCTGGTCACTCTTGTCCATCACAATCATAGTTTACATCAGTGTTCAAAAGACTAAGAGCTCTGCTTTTCTGGTACCTGGATTTTCTTCCTTTAAAAACAGTCCTGGGGGCACCTGGTTTGTCAGTTGGTTAAGCATCTGCCTTGGGCTCAGGTCATGCTCCCAGGGTCCTGGGATTGAAGCCCCACACCAGACTCTCTGCTTGGCGGGAAGCCTGCTTCTCCCTCTCCCACTCCCCCTGCTTGTGTTTGCTCTCTTGCTGTCTCTCTCTCTCTGTTGAATAAATAAAATCTTTAAAAAAATTTTTTTTTAAATAAAAACAGTCCTGCAATAACTTTTGAATAATTATCTTGTCCCTCTGCCTACTTCCATAGGATAAGGAATGTCTTCTAGAGACTCACAAAGCTGATCTGAAAATATTGGGCAGAGGTTAGTAGACTTCTGGGCTCGCACCTCTCCACCAAGAGATGGTTGCTAACTTGTGGCTCCTCTTACAACAGAGCAAAACTGAGAATAATTTCAGGGCTTTGCAATGTAAAAAAGTCCCCAGGGGCCTCATTTCTACATGCCCTCTCTGCCCCTAGTCACTGACCCTAGGTTTTTTTGTTGTTCTTGTCTGATCTTGGCTAGAATTAAGGGAAGGAGCCTGACCTGGATGAGTGGAGTTTGAGTTTCTTCATCATGACTCAGAAACCCCCCTCCATCCCTGCTCTGCGCAGAGACAGGAAGCATCCTAGGAGAGTGAGAGAGAGAGAGACCCCCACCCCCGTGTCTTTGCTGAAGCCCTCCTGTAATTCTGTGACCTTTGGTCCAAGGATCTATTTTAGGCAGTGATTTCCACACTCTGTCAGAAACCTCTCTTGTCACCAAACTAGACTTTAGAGGTGTCCAAACATCTGGTTTTAGCCTGAGTCTCCTGGAGCCTGATACCGTGTTTCCTTCCTGCTTCTCGATGAAGGCCTAGTTTATCGGTATATGACGACACATGAATAAAACCAGCTTTGAAGACTTCATCTTATTCCTCAGACAACTTTTACTCTCTCTTGTCCCCACAAAAACTGTTTTTTTTTTTTCTCCAGTTCAATTCTTTTCATCTCCCTCTCCCCCAAAACTCCAGCTATCAGTTCTTCCCATGAAAAATTCCTTCTCTTCCCTCTCTTGCAACTTGTTCATAATCTAGTAGCTTAATCCAGGAGAGAAGGACTGTGTGGTCTGGTGGTTCAAAAGCACAGGCTTCCTGAGTTCAAATTCTGATTCCAGAACTTTGGGTGATTCTGGGTGCACCTCAGTGACATCATCCATCAATCGGGGCTAATAATAGAAGCAAGGTGACAGGGTTGGTAGCAGTGGTGATACTTGTATCTCACACGGAAGCCGGCAATGGAAGGCCATGGAAGGATTTAGTACATCTCACTGTGAGTGATGTTACCTGAATGGTATAGGCTGTCACATTATTTAGGTAGGCGGTTCTTTCTTCACGGCCTTTGTCCACCCCCCAGACTTGATCAGATGAGGAGGAAATGGATCATGGACCTGTGAGGGAAAATCTGGGAGAATGGGTTTTTGCCCCAGAGGAAAGGTGACTGGGAAGGATACAGCTCCCACCGCCCAGCGCCCTTCCCCAAGCCTCACGCAGCCCCTGTGATGCTCCAGCAGCTGGGCCTTAGGCACAGAGTGAATTTCGGACCATCACCAGCTGGCTGAGATTCCATGTCCCTACTTACCAGCTGTGTTATTTGACCCTTTGAAAGGAAGAAGCTTGGGGAGCCTGGGGTGGCTCAGTGGGTTAAAGCCTCTGTCTTTGGTTCAGGTCATGATTCCAGGGTCCTGGGATCAAACCCCCACATGGGGCTCTCTGCTCAGCAGGGAGCCTGCTTCCTCCTCTCTCTCTGCCTGCCTCTCTGCCTACTTGTGATCTCTGTCTAATAAATAAATAAATATATTTTTTTTAAATGAAAGGAAGAAGCTACAAGCTAGCAAGGACAGGAAATTTGCCCAGGGTCAAGCAAACTACTAAGTGACAACACTGAGTGGCGATCCTAAGGTCTTTAGAAGACCCATCTGAGACCTCGGGGACACAGAGTTGCTGGGTCTGGTCCTCATTTCTACTTAATTTTCCCTGCTTCTGGGGTCCTTGCTTCCTAATCCACTTCCAGCCTCCTGACCCTCTCATACCCCCAGCCCCAGAGCCAGCCCTGAATGCCACAGACCCAACACAGAAGTGTCTCTACCCTCCTGCATACCTAGTGGGGCTTGAAAAGAAACCACCAGCCCAAACGAGTCCGGTGGCCTGGTCACAATATCTGGGCTCAGGTGACTCCTGAGGGACTTTGCTGTCTGTCACACCTGGCAGCATCCAGAAGCACTTGCCATAGTCCCAGCCCTCTCTTCCTGCCTTCATCTCTAGCTGGGTATTCCCTCGGGCCCACTCCCTCCTCGGGCCCAGATCTATTGCCTGCTCTAGTCTCCAGGCCACAGGGAGGGAGGCCAGCCTTATTCTGAATTCCAGTTCGGTTTTTGGTGGCCTTGGCACCCAGCCTGGCCCCATCTCTGGGGCTTGAACTGACCCATAGCGTCATTTCCTCCTATAATGTCTTTTCCTCCTATAATGAAACAGACAGATTCCAGAAAGCAGTTCTTCGCCCTCTTCTTTTCTGAGCACTTGAAGGCTGCTTGCAACCCCCAGCTCCAGGCCTCACCCACCTGACTATAGACTCTTTCTTCACCCACTGCTTCAGGAATGAGGGGCCTCCTTCTTTCTTACTGCCCATCCCGCATTCTGTCAAAGCACCTGTGATATTTTGCATCCAAACAGCCTCGGTTTCAACACATCCATGGGTTTGCTCCTGTGTCCTTTTGGAGTGGAATTAGACTATCTACTTCATCTGTGACCTTAAGCAAATCATTTTCCCTCTCTGAGGAATTTCCCTCAAGTTAAAATGGGCGTTAAACTAGACGACCTCTGTCTGCTGTAGAGCTGAAATTAGAATGGAGACATCTTTTCTGTTACCCAAGGACTCTGTAAGGAGAAAGCATGGTTCTTGGACTAACTTTAAGTAGATCTATGTGTCTTCCAGGAGAGTCTGAGAATCATCCCACAGATAAAAAGTTCTAGTCTATTTCCAACTCCTATCCCTCATGCTGTTGCTTCAGAATGACCTTCCCTATCTCTATAAGCTGTATCATACTGGTCAGGTGTGTTTACCTTCAAATCTACCTTTGATGCTTCTGGAAAATTCCCTGAGCTTTGTAAATTAAGTTACTTGCATGCAAGTCATAATAATTTCCTTCAGTCCGAAAGTGTTTAGGAGACCTAAAACTAGAAAAATAACCTTTAAAATGAAAGGCCCCCCACCAATGCGATTATGGAACATTAAGGTCACTGGATTTCAACTATTTCAATGCTCTATAATTTTTGTCTCTGATCAATTTTCATAGTTCCGTTCTCATTTCTGCTTCATAGAGTTTTACGTTTTCTTTGTTTCTTGGTGAGGCAAAATTAGCTTCCGCCATATTGCTGTAGAAGCGTCACTGATTTAATAACACGTGCATTCAAAAATTTATTCTTGCCCTCTTCATTTACTCATATGTTTTACCAAAAAGCATATGGAACCCCTATGCTTTTTGAGTATTCACAGTCCAAAACAGCTGTTTGAAATAGAAAGTTAAATCATCCCACATTTAAAGGTATGCTGATGGACAGAAAAATATGAATTATTACCTGGTTTACTTTTTACCCAGCCCAATACTATATTTTTTCTCTAAAGAGGTTGACTCTTTCACCCAGCCTCTTTCATCCTCCTGAGAACACAGTGGAATTAATTTCCCAATCACTGTAACATCTGTGTGAAAACATATAATCCGCACTCATAAATGGAATATAATGGAGGTTATACTGGCCCTGAGGGGCTAAGGAAATTCTGCCCCACTCCCCCATCTGCCGACTAGATGATACCAAGGTGATTTTGAAATCCTGTGTTGATGGTAGAACTGCATGAAAGAAGCCATGTCCGTGAATCATCATGGGAAATGCCATATGCCTACCACCCGACTGGATGTGAGGCGAATCACTGGAATTCTGGGACGGTTGGATACAGTTAGCCAACCTGGCTGACATATCCCTCTTCTCCTTTACCTTGAAGAACTTACATGCTGCAGTCTTTGGAGTAAACAGCCTTGCTGCTTGGCACAGTCAAAGATGGTGCTTTCCATGTGACTTAACGACACTCCTGCTGCTTACTCTGTCTTCACTCTAACTAATGTAGTTACATCTCAACAGAATTAGAAGGGGTTCAAAGTCATCAGCACATTCTCTCCTTTTAACTTATTTTTGCTGCTGGCCATTCCCACCCATCAAACCTCATAAGCTTGTCAAGATGGCCGCCCATCTTGGCAATTCCATGAATAAGGCAAAATGACTCTCTGGTGGGTCAGAGCCTCAGAAACCAACACAAAGCATCCGTATCTAACCCCTTCATTTCTTTCAGATCACTCAATAAACATAATCTGGTTTCTTTCAAAATAACATGGTTATCTAATTTCCTTCATTAGTAGCTAGTTAGGCAAAGCTTCTGGCTTCCCACGACCCAATTTACTGGGTCCCTGAGCTCATTTAAGGCTTCTCCTCTTACTCTTGAGGTCAGTCACAGTCTTACTTCTGTAATGTAACCTCTGGATTTTCTGTTGAAATGTATTTCCTGTATTTTTCTGTTACTTAAAAAAAAAGAAAAGAAAAAAGAATGTCTTGGATCCTCCTTTCACTATTACCAGGCTACTGATTCTCACTCTCAACTGTGTCTCTTTCTCTACCATTCCCCGAAAATCTATCTCAAGTCATTTCTTCAAAGTAAGAGCTCAGTAATATAGAGATCTACTGTTTCTCTTTCCCTAGACCGTAGATGTTATCAGCTGTTTTTCTGAACCACTTCTCCTGGTCCAGGCCTTATCTTACAGGATAAACCGAGCGCTAAATCAAATCAAACAAGATAATACCCAATTTGCTGTCTTTTCTCTCACGCTTCTCCGAAAGTTTAAATTTCTCCATCAATCGATAAACGAATCACTCCAGTACACTTTGCCAAGGCCTTTGTACACTCCAGGTACACTCCAGGACCTTTGTGATGGGAACAGAAAGAAGATGAGAACAGAAGAAATACAAGGGAGTGCACAAGTCACATGTGAGTCTCATTTGCAGGAAACCACTGGAGAATAAGATTGTATATAATACTAGTCATCTCGTGTGTACAAAAAGTGTATTCACAAATGTAGAGGGGAGAGATCAGTGTTTGCTGGAGTAGAGCAGAGTTTCATAAAGGTGGGATTTGGTCTTTAAGAACTGTTGAGTTAGACCAATAGGAAGGACAAGCATTATATATGGGTAGGATCATGAACAAAGGCACAGAGGCAGAAGGGATACCACCCGTCAACAGTGGGTCTTATCTATTATGTACCTGTTACATTCCTTGCACCATGCCATGCCCTGTATGTTCATTATATCTAATCCTCACAGCAATCTGGGATTATGAGATGGGTATTTTACAAGTAAGAGTACTAAATGTCAGAATTGTGATTCAATGTCTGTGCTCCACCCACTACATAGGAAGGTGGGGGTAGTTAAGAAGAAGGGTACCACCCTGGAGAGCAGAACGCAGTCAACTAGACAGCTTGGTGAAGTCCAGTTGTGGAGACACTGGATATTGAACAGAGGTGTGGGACTTGACCCAGGAAGTAACAGGAGACAGCTGGAGATATTTTAGCGCATACATAGCATGGCGACTTTGGAATTAGACAAGATATGAGTTCAAGGTCATACTCCATGTTAGCTGAAGGACTCTGGGAGACAGGTGAACTTGCTGAGGCTCAGTCTATCACTTGTAAAATGTGTTTGGCAGTAGCACCCATTCTTAAGGGAGGTCATGTATTTTAGTGTTTTTTTTTGTTTTTTTTTTTTTTAAGATTTTACTTATTTGAGGAAGAGAGAGAGAGCGCACAAGAAGAGAGAGGGTCAGAGAGAGAAGCAGACTCCCCGATGAGCAGGGAGCCTGATGCAGGACTTGATCCTGGAACTCCAGGATCATGACCTGAGCCTCAGGCGGACGCCCAACTGACTGAACCACCCAGGCGCAGAAGGAGGGGTCATGTATTTAAAGCTTCTGCTGAAGTACTTAATGTACAGCAAGTGTTTGACACATGGTATTCCTGCTACTGTCCCTGCTGCCAAATGATTCCAGATGATAATTGAGAGAAAAACAGCTTGTGGGCTATATCCTTGGAGACATGTGATGAGGGCCCCTGGGATTTTTGGGAAAAGGAGAGACAGGTGAGGATGAATTTACAAACATGGCAAAGATGAGTCCATGGGATGTGGTGGCTGATGTAGGAAACAAAGGAAAAGATAAGGCCGAAGACACATATTTGGAAGCATTGGAGAAGTATGATGACCAGAAATTAGGAAGCGAGGGAGGGAGTTAGTTTTAGGAGCTAGATGATGAGTTAAGTTTTGGATTTTTGAGTTTGAAATGATGGTAATGCATTGAGGACTAGTTACTAGAAACTTGGACAGAAAGGTTGACTCTGGATATGCAGATTTGGAGACTGCTATAATAATTGTATTTATTTGAGAAAAAAAAATATCTAGAGCCCAATATAAAGAGAGAAGACCAGAGGACCCAGATTGATACCTGGAGGTGCCTCCATCTGGGTAACATGAGATGGGAGAGAAGCTGTTGAAAGACCAAACAAAGGAGCTGAGGGAGAGATAACAACAACAACAAAAGACAATAACACAGATCACAGAAGTCACAAAATAGAGAAGGGATTTTTCCCAAGGAGGGAGAGGTCTACTGTGCTCAGGGTTGCTGAGGAGGGAAAAGACTGAGGGAACTCGGAAGAAACTCTGCACTTGGTGTAGTGACCGCTGGAACCCAGGCTGGGAGGAAGCAGGTGGCAAAAACGTCAGTGGGTACTGCCCATTCATCCATTCATTGGAGACATAAATGTGCTGGGAACTAGGCTGTTGCCAGAGGTAGTAGCAAAGGAAACACAGGAGGTTATTTTTTGTTTTCTGAGGAGGTCAGTACCACCAGTAATGCTCAGAGTATGTTTCAGTTCCTCCCAACCCCTTCCCACCGCCTATCTCTTTGTGGACATGTCCCCTTTGCCTAGTACTAGATCCGCAGTCTTCATCTGACATGTATGAACTCTTATATTCTCCTTCAGGTTTCACCACTCTTCAACCTGACCCATCTGATCCCAACCCCACCATGTCTGATAATATCTTGGGTCCTGTGACCTTTAACAGCCACATCAAAGATTGTTTCTCTTTCAAAGCATCCTCAGGATTCAAAGTTATTTTACCTAATCTCTTTTTTTCTGGTTTGACACTGGTGTCTAAAAATGTGATAGCAACTGTTATCATTATGGGTTTCAGATCACTCCTCAAACACACTCAAAGTTCTTTCCCCTCATACACTGGAATTCCATCATGAGCCGAACCCCCCCCCCCCCCGGAATACTATTTGGAGCACGGTGTGGGAATAACCTCCCTACCCCAGCCCGCTTTGGACGTGATTCTTAGGATCATATTTCCTCTCGAATTCCTGCCCTGGTGACACCTATAGTCCATCTCAAGTGACAAGTATTATGTGGCAATGAGTAATGTAGGCACAGTTGCCACATCATGTAAGTTTACTTTTCCTTCTGTTGTTGGTTTCACCCAATAGGCTAGCCTGAGTTAGCTTCATTTGATATTACCTTGTATCATACATGTCAGAAACTGGGTCCAATTTAGTGTGTCTGCCTAGTGGTCACCTTCTGTACTCCAGTATCCCCACCGTGTCATGTAAAAGATGCTACTTTGTAGTGCTCCTGGGTGGCTCAGTTGGTTAAGCAACTGCCTTCGGCTCAGGTCAAGATCCTGGATTTCTGGGATCAAGCTCCACATCCAGCTCCCTGCTCAGCAGGGAGTCTGTTTCTCCCTCTGACCCTTACCCCTCTCATGTTCACTCTCATTCTTTCTCAAATAAATAAAGCTTTTTTTTTTTAAATCATGAGTGCTTTTTGTTACTGGTTGATAATGATGGTGACCCCATTCCTCTTCTCCATAGGTTCCTCTTTATGATGACAACTAGGTGGCCTTATTTCTCTTCCACCTCCTGCAAACCAATTCCAGGCATCACTTCTTACCTGTCAGCAGCTCTGAGAGCCAGTGTTCCTTTCAAAGACTTGCAGGACAAACTTTATTTCTTTCTTTTTCCTTTTTTCCTTCCTTCCATCCATCCATCCATCCATCCATCCTTCCTTCCTTCCTTTTTTTTTCCCCCCCAAGATTTTATTTATTTATTTGACACGGAGAAAGAAACAGCGAGAGAGGGAACACAAGCAGAGGGAGTGGGAGAGGAAGAAGCAGGCTTCCTGCAGGGAGACCGATGCAGGGCTCAATCCCAGGACCATGGGATCATGACCTGAACTGAAGGCAGACGCTGAACAGCTGAGACACCTAGGCACCCCCAGACCCTCTCTCTTAATTAATACTTATATTATAATGTTTTCTGGTTTCCTTGCATTGTCTTCTGCCTTTGGAAAGGTATAGCAATGATGTCCTGGTCAGAAACATTCTCCACAGACAAGCTTCTGGTTATGTACATTTTAACGTTTTCTGCCACTACCCATGTATTTTCATTCTGATCCCAGATACCACAGGGCATAGTCATATCACCGTATAACCTCACATCCTGGACTTCAGTTTCGCCAGTAAGCTCTAGGAGTATCCCTGAAGGTCATTCTACTTTGGGATTCCCAGTAATACCATAACCATATGTTGAAGTTCCTGAAAAATACATCAATCTATCCTACTCCAACAAAAATAAATCTATCCACAATTTGATTTCTCCTTAATTAGATCTCCAAATGCCGATATCCACTCTGTTGACACCTGACACAAGGAACAATGTGATGGAGGGGAGGTTGAAGTGAGAAGTTGGGCAGATTTAACCAATTGCAGTTAGTATATCTTACCTCTGAACATTTATCAAATGTATGACTATGAGGCCACAATTCTGGGCCCCTCCTAGGACTTTGGAAGAAGGTATCAGTGCCAAGTAGGGGCTCTGAAGTTAAAGCTTCATTAAACTCCTGGCACATCCACTTTCCCACAACTTCTGAATTTCTTTTTTCATCTGCAAAAAAGCATACTATTTGCTTTGCTTACTTGGAAAGTTGTTGTGATATATGCAATGAAATCATCTATATTTTTAAAAAGCACTTGATATTACTATTTAATGCCTTATTGGAGTTTCTGTTCACTCTGATTTTCTAACATTGGCTACAGCAACAACAACTCCCTTCCCGAATTCTCTTCTTACAAAGACTTCGGCACTCCTGCGGTTGAGCGTTGTGGTCTTTGTTCCTACTCTTTGAATTTGGGTGGGCTTGTGACCACAGCAGAAGTGATACTATGACTCCCCCAAAAAAGGTCATAAAAGGTGAGAGATCTTCCACCCAGCTCTCTTGGAATGTTTGCTTTTACAACCCAACTACTGTGAGGAAGCCCAAGCTATAGAGAAGCCCACATAAAGAAGAACAGATAGCCACCTCCAACTTTCCGGCCATGTGAGGGAGCCATCTTGAAAGTGCATCCTCCAGCCCCAGTGAAGCTGACACTGATGGGACAAAGCCGTGTTGGAGAATCCTGAACAAGATAAAGAGATTGTCGTTGTTTTAAACCTTTAGGTTTTGGAGTGGTGGGTCATGCCACACTAGATAACTGATACACCATCCATGTTTCCTGTTTCCTTTTAAGCCTCTCTCTGCTCACTCCAAATTCAATCTCATGATCACACCTTACAATTCCCTACACCTATGCCTTTTCTCATACTGTTTCTTCTACTGGAATGTCGTCTTCCCATTGAAATCTTATCCATCCTTGAAGGTCTTCTTCAATTGCCTCTTTCTCTGTGAAGCTCCCCTCATTGCCCAAGCTGGTTGTAATATCATCCTCCTCTCAAATCTTGAAGAAGTTTGTTTATTGCCAGAATGGATATTCAGAATATTTATCAACTGGCATGACCAAGTACTGACCAATCAAAAGGGGGGCCTCATGAATTGTCGGCCCTGGGATTGACCTCAGCTGTGCAGCAAAGTTGGTTCCACGTGATCTTAGTTCCTCCTCTGGCCTCCTTCAGGGCAGGGACCTCGTATGTTTTTGCAAGTATCCCGTCCGCCATGCAACACAGAGAGTCTTGCATGTAATGTGCTATGTACATTATTTTAAAATAATTTGCTAAGCCTTAAAAAACAGATCTCTGACTAATCAAAGAGAAGGTACAGAGAAAATACCCAAGGGAAAAAGGAGCTTAAAACTTTAAAACTGTAAATAACTGAAAAACAAGATAAATTCTCTCAAACCAGGGTCATGAAGCCACAGGATTTTGTGATCTGAGAGCTTAGACATCATCTAATTGGTACTCACACTTGCGTGTGCAAAGAATCACTTGGGGTAAAATTAGTGTAGGTGTGGGTCCAAATTAGTCTATGTGTGGAACAATACAGGTCTGCATTCCATACCCAGGCATTCCGAATAAGTAGGTCTGGGTGGGACTGGTGAAGCCTCCTCCTCCTTTCTTCTTCTTTTTATTTTTTCATTTTTTTTTATTGACATAAAATTAACATAAAATATTGTATTAGTGTCAGGTGTACAACATATCAATTCAAAAATTCTATAATTACTCAATGCTCACGAGGATAAGTGTAGTTACCATCTGTTACTGTATAGCAGAATCACAATATTATTGACTATATTCCCCACATTGTGCTTGTCATTTCTGTGACTTATTTATTTCATAACTGGAAGTTGGTACTTCATCTCCTTCACCTATCTTACCCTTTTTTCCACCTGCATTCCCTCTGGCAACCATCAGTTTGTTCACTGTATTTAAGAGTCAGATTTGCATTTTCCTGATGATGAGGGATGTGGAGCAACTTTTCATGTGCCTGTTGGCCATCCGAATGGCTTCTTTAGAAAAATGTCTATTCAGATCCTCTGCCTGGTTTTTAATTGATTATTTGTTGTTTTGCAAGTGAGTTGTATGAATTCTTCATGTATTTTGGATATTAACCCCTTATCAGATATATGATTTGCATTTTTTAATGATAATAGAAGTAATGTTATTTTTATTTTTACTATTGTTAGCTAGTAACTTTGATGCTGGTTGACTGATATTTTCTTTCATCTTGCTTCTTATTTGCAAATCCTAGGAAGCTTTCTGTCCCCCCACTTCCAAATTTTTATTTAAATTCTAGTTAGTTCACCTGTAGTGTAATATTGGTTTCAGGAGCACAATTTAGTGACTTATCACTTACGTACAACACCCAGTGTGACAAAGCCTCCTTCATGAGCTCTCCAGGTGACCCTGATGCAGGGTGGGGTTGGTGGACCTCACTTTCAAAAGCCCTGGCTTAGTTAGACCCCCTCTGTCTGGGTCTAGTTTGTTCCCTCTTGCTGTAGTCAGGTGCTCTTTGAACTACCCATGGAAGCAGGACTGCGGTGAAATAGAAGAGTTCGCATGGTCAGAAGGAAGGAGAAGTTGGGAAAGCTATAACTTTAGGGTTGCCTTTGAAGGAGAAATCACCACCTTTAATCTTTGGGTGGTGGCAAGATGAAACAAAGCACTTCACTGAGATCAGCAGGGAGACAAGCAGCCTGGTTGGGGTGTCTTCTGTCTGGAGGTGTCCTTGGGTGGAGTGACCTGTTTCTTCATAGTCGAGTACATTGTTACTGGGCTGAATCACTTGGTATAGTTCAGCCTCCACCCTTGGCTACCCGGTTCCTACCAGTCCAACACCTCATTTCACTTACCCACAACCCCAGAGCTAACATTAGAACCCTGGGTCTAACATCAGATTAGCTACTTCCAACCCCCACCACCCCCCCCCTTCTTTTTTTCAGAATGAAATCTACACCTTCTAGATCCTTCAACTACTTAGAAATTAATCCATGGAGTCTTTCCAGCTTTGTTCTTCCAGCTTTCCATACTCCATCTACTAGAATCCTGCACAAAACGAGTGATCCAGAGTCTGAGTCTCTGGAGGAGGGGTCTGAGCTACTGCTTGGACCCGTCATTTTATGCCCTACAGTATCTCAGAGGCGTCTGTCCTGCCTTTCAAACCTCAGTATTTGCCAAAAATATAAACTGAGGGACATCCTTTAACTAAAACAGCTTTGCATTCACAGGAAAATGCTTCTGATCCTCGAAGGCAGAAAAGGAAAACAGGGAAACAGTGAGCTGCTACCATTGATTTAACATAAATTATCATCAACCATGAATTATTTGGGAGCAGAATAGCCCTCTTTTATGAAATGTTAAGTCTTTCTGAAAATCCTCTTTATCTCTCCTGATTCTTGTGCCTTTTAAAATTTTTTATAAATATCTGCATAGAGCACATAATCTAGAAACTGACATCTAGTAAGTGATAAGGCCCTTTAGAATCTGAATCCTGGAAGAGGACACAGTGTTGCACAAACATGACCACAAAGATGAGCAAATGCTCATTATTGCCACAGACTTTCTGATGGCAAAATTCCAGATTTTCTGTAATTGGTCTTTAATAACTGCGCTTTGTTGATTTTGCTACAAACACACACATTTGTAACATCGTACAAAGCACTTTATACCATGTGTGCTCATTTCATTCCTCACCATGCTGTGAGATAGGTTTTACTTTATTTATTATTATTTTTTAAAGATTTTATTTATTTATTTGACAGAGAGAGACACAGCAAGAGAGGGAACACAAGCAGGGGAGGTAGAAGAGGGAGAAACAGGCTTCCTGCCGAGCAGGGAGCCTGATGCGGGCTCATGGAACCCCAGGACCATGACCTGAGCCAAAGGCAGACACCTAATGACTGAGCCACCCTGGTGCCCCAAGATAGGTGTTACTTTAAAATCAAGAAACCAAGGCTCTGAGAGGTTAGGTGACTCACCTAAGGTCACAAGGCTAGTGACAGTCAGGGACTTGGGGCTCAACCGCCCAGAACCGAAATGCCAGCTCTCGAGCACATTCCACCATGTCACATGGACTTGCCCCCTGTATGAGCCAAGCTGGGCCTGCACCACTCATTCAAGAGAGAGCCTGAATGTGGGCCTACAGGGGCCCTGAGGTTGCAGACCTCCAGCTCCTCGGGGGCATGACTGGCCCAGGGCGCCTGCTGGCTGCGCTCTGCTCTACAATCCATCTCTGCCTTGCTGAGGCCACCCTTCCGACAGGCTGCACCCCACCAATGACCACATTGCCACAATGAGGCTCTTTCCTGAGTGCACGGAAACCGAGGAAGTGTCCAGTCCACCTTCCCTCCCCTCCTCCACTCGAGGTCACACTTGCAGTGCCGTCTGATGGCCAACCCACCCTTCCCCAGCTCCCGAAGCAAATCTTTGGCTGCTGCTTCTCAGGGACCCCAGACTGTCCCAGCCTGCCTTAGTAGAGTCACTACCACATGGCAGGGAAACAAGACAAAGGGAGCTGTCTGGGGGAGACCCTGGGATTTAAACAGCTTGATTTACTTTTACTGAAAATCAACTCTTTTTTTTTTTTAAACCCAGCTATTACACATATTTACCCTGGTGGCGATGGTCTCATTTTAAAAGCACACAGCAATTATCCTCCATCCAGTGCGTCAACAATTAATCCAGGTGTGGCTGGAGTTCGCTGGATACTGATCTCTGTCTCGATGGTACCTGTACCATCAGGCTGCCATTGCTGGCCCTTTGGGGGACACGCTCTGGTATTGTGATCCCCAGTTTCAGCCTCACTATTTGATGGCATCCTGGAGCTTCAGATGGTCCCTGGCATCCAGAGAAGGCCAGTAGGCAGAAGGGAGGGCTTTAAACATCAAGGAGCAAAGTTGCACAGTACCTTCTAGATCTGGGCTGTAAGTGGCTACTGAGTCTTCGGAGCGTGGGGTTCCTCTTAATTGGTACACGCTCTAGGTATAAAATATGCAGTGGATTTTGAAAACCAAATTTTAAAAAAAGAATGTATGATATTTTATTAATCATTTTTATATTGATTACATGTTGGAATGACATTATTTGGGACATCTTGAGTTAAGTAACATTCATTCTTTTTTTTTTTTTTTTTTAAAGATTTTATTTATTTATTTGACAGAGAGAGATCACAAGTAGGCAGAGAGGCAGGCAGAGAGAGAGGAGGAAGCAGGCTCCCCGCCGAGCAGAGAGCCCGATGTGGGACTCGATCCCAGGACCTGAGATCATGACCTGAGCCGAAGTCAGCGGCTTAACCCACTGAGCCACCCAGGCGCCCCAAGTAACATTCATTCTTAAAATGAACTTCATCTATTTTTTTTTTTAAAGATTTTATTTATTTATTTTGACAGAGATCACAAGTAGGCAGAGAAGCAGGCAGAGAGAGAGGAGGAAGCAGGCCCCCTGCCGAGCAGAGAGCCAGATGCGGGGCTCAATGCGGGGCTCAATCCCAGGACCCTGGGGTCACGACCTGAGCTGAAGGCAGAAGCTTAGCCCACTGAGCCACCCAGGCATCCCAACTTCATCTATTTCTTTTTGCTTTCTTAACGTGGCTATTAGAAAATTTGAACTTACGTTGGAGGCTCAGATTACATTCGCGGTGCTGTCTAGGTGTCAGACTCAATGAGGGTGAGGATTGCCTCTGTCTGTGCTCATCGAATCACACTGTACTCACAGACTTTAACATTATCTAGCACTGAAAAGAACTGAATAAATAATTTGAAGAATGAATGACAATGTGAATGAGCAAATGGACTTCAGTTCTTCCTTTCTCTCTCTCTTTTTTAAAGATTTTACTTATTTATTTGACAGAGAGTGAAAGAGCTCAAGCAGGGGGAGCAGTAGAAGGAGAGGGAGAAGCAGACTCCCTGCCGAGCAGGGAGCCCGACTTAGGGTGATCCCAGGACACTGGGATCATGACCTGAGTCAAAGGCAGACGCTTAACCGTCTCAGCCATCCAGGCATCCCAGTTACTCATTTCTCTGAAGCAAGAAGCATTTCTACCCCCTCTCGCCCCTTCTAACGTCTGAGGAAGAGCCAGGAGATTTGCAAAACTTCATCTCCCAAATTTGAGTCTCCAGCCCTGAATTCCCCTGAGTGTATGTCTGGTTGCCTGCTCAGAAACTTCTCTGAGGTCAGTAACAGACATCTCAAACCTAACATCTCCAGAGCAGAATTATTTATATTCTTTTTTTTTTTTATTTTATTTATTTATTTGACAGACAGAGATCACAAGTAGGCAGAGAGGCAGGCAGAGAGAGAGAGAGGAGGAAGCAGGCTCCCTGCCGAGCAGAGAGTCTGATGTGGGGCTCGATCCCACGACCTGGGATCATGACCTAAGCCGAAGGCAGAGGCCTTAACCCACTGAGCCACCCAGGCGCCCCACAATTATTATATTCTTCCCAAACTGGTTCCTGCCCCAGTCATTGCCATCTCAGAGGTACCCTCATCTACCTGTCTTTCAGGGCAAAAAACAAACAAAACAGAAACCAGTCATTCTGGAGTTTTCTGTTTGCTCTGTTAATACCACTGCCCAATCCCATCCAACCAAGAAATAAGATTTATTGGTTCTACTGCAAAATATATTCCAGAAATACCCCGATTTCTCCACCATCCGGGCTGCCATGTTGGTAGAAGCCACCATCATCCATCACTGGCCTGGATGTTCCCAATTGATCCACATGCTGCTGCCACCGCCCTCAGAAATTCTGTGAACCCTTATTATCCTTCTGACAAAGAGAGTTGGATGCCCCACAAACTCTATGATAATGTGACTTTTATTTGTATGTAACAGCCGTGTTTCAACAGAGTCATCTGAATATATGCCAGCCTTCGGACAGGTCCTAAGGTTTTCCAGACAAAACTCTGCTCTATTTCTAAAACTCTCCATGGATGGGGGATCCAGAGACAGGCCAACGGAGGGTTTAACCCTTTCATTTATTGGCTGCATCACCCCAGCTTTCCCGGGGGGGTGGTGGATACAATCTCAGAGCAAACATCATTCCTCCTCCTAGCACAGCTTCCTGCTGCCTTTTCGGGACCTCATCAAGAGTATCATACCCCCCAGCTCAGAAGCAGGCGAGGTTCACCCTTGCCCCCTTAACACGCACAAAACATAAAACAGTAGCTTTCGTCAGCTGGATCACAGAGAAGGTGGGGACACCAGACACTTATGGAAATAAGTCACGGGCACACTTTGCTGATTTGGTTGTTTAAAGAGTTGGTATTGCTTCAGAATTGCAGGGGAAATTAGCTTAAAAGAGGACGGCAAGCTGAGTGGGAACGTTTCACGCGGGATTCTGCCTACCGTCTTCCACACAGGAGAGCAGGCGGCTTTGATGCACTCTTCTGTGAATGGACCGGGGCCTGCCTCTCCGTCCTCATGCTCTCCCTTCCCCCACCCCGGATTTCACCTTCTCCTAAGACGACGGTCCTCAAACACCCTCCTCTCTCACAAACACCCCGCCATCCCTCTGGTCCCTGGCGTCATCTTTGGCTCTTTCTGGGGGTGATTTTGGGCTTTTCCATGTGACACCACACTTCCCAAGGGGGGGCCCTCTCTTCACTCTCTCCTACTCTGCTGTGCCAGGCGAATGTTCTAGAAGCACCACTTTCTTTAAGTCATTTTCCTGAATAAGAATTTGAAGTAGCTCCTATGGTTCAATCATTCCTTTTTAAAAAATTCATCCATCCAACATATGTTTCTGTCAGGCCGTGTCTGGGGATGATGATGAGCAGCGCTAAGTCCCTCCGTCCGAAGGAGCTCCATACTCTTCCCTAGGATTTCTAATACTTCACCATCTCTCAAATGGGCCTTCACTCCCCAATGGGAGTTCCACCTTCACTCAGTTTCATACTACACAGAGAGGTAGTATTAAATCATAACTGCTTGAAACTAACTGTAGTGCATATTACATCACACTGATCATTTTGTAGCCGCCTCCTGCTGCTCTTGCAGGGAGCTCAAGTGTCGCAAGTATCCTCTGAAAAGCCCTGTAATGCCAATTATCTCCATGTGGGCAGCTCATCTCGCCAGGAAACCGTGTGTTGCAGTAAAAAGCGATCACTCACAGGTCTTGCATGTTTTTCATAATGTTTAGGGCAATACTTTATAAGATTTTTTTAAAAAATTTTATTTATTCATTTGACAGAGAGAGATCACAAGTAGGCAGAGAGGCGAGGCAGAGAGAGAGGAGGAAGCAGGCTCCCTACGGAGCAGAGAGCCCGATGTGGGGCTCGATCCCAGGACTCTGGGATCATGACCCAAGCCGAAGGCAGAGGCTTAACCCACTGAGCCACCCAGGTGCCCCATGTTTAGGGCAATACTTTAGATAATGCCATGGAATCCATAAGAAGGACTACTGGCGATGTGGGAAGTGCTCCCAAGAGGTCCTGACCTTACAAGAAAAAAGTCGAATTGCTTGATACGTCCTGGAGATGGTGATCTTTAGATCTATGGTTGTGAGTGGTTTCAAGTAAACGAATCCAGCAAAGGACCATGGTTAAAAAAAAAATTGTGACGCCATTGCCACAGCTACGCCAGCAGGCATGGAAACCTTGCACTCCTTGCTAAAATATCTTTTCTCTCCTATTGAGAATGTGCAAACTGCGTGGTGAGTGGAGGGGGAGCAGGGAGGGGGACGGGCAGAAGGAGAGGGAGAAGCTCAAGCAGGGTCCACGCTGAGACTTGATCCCATGCCCCTGAGATCATGACCTGAGCTAAAATCAAGAGTCAGACTCTTAACAGACTTCAACTCCTAGGCCCCCCAAGAATGCAGCTTTTATCTGGGTGCAGGATTGTTGTAAGAAAAGCATACCGAGGGTGCCCAAGTGGCTCAGTGGTTAAGCCTCTGCCTTCGGCTCAGGTCATGATCTCAGGGTTCTGGGATCAAGCCCTTCATTGGGCTCCCCACTCAGCAGGGAGCCTGCTTCCCTCCCTCTCTCTCTGCCTACTTGTGATCACTCTCTTTCTGTGTCAAATAAATAAATAAAATCTTTAAAAAAAAAAAAAGGCATACCGACCACCTCTAACTTCATTTAAGATAAATCGAGTCCTGCTACGACAACTTGAAGCAAAAGGAAGGCAAGTGATCCAAAGCTAAATAATTTTTTTGAATATATATACTTTTAAAGATTTCATTTATTTGTTTGAGAGAGATTGAGAGAGAGCATGAGGGCTGAGACGGTCAGAGGGAGAAGCGGATTCCCCATGGAGCTGGGAGCCCGATTCGGGACTTAATCCTGGGACTCCATCCGGGGACTCCGAGATCATGACCTGAGCCGAAGGCAGTCGCTTAACCAACTGAGCCACCCCAGGCGCCCCAAAGCTGAAGAATTTAATGCCAGAAAAGGATGGTTTGATTTTAGAAAGAAGTTTGTCTTAAATAATCTCAAGTTAACAGGAGAAGTATCTTCTGCCAACCAAGAGGCACCAGATAAGTTCCCAGACACATTAAGAAAATCATTGAGGAGAAAGATCTTCCTGAATGGGTTTTTTAAATATAATTTTAAAAAAAGATTTTATTTTATCGACAGAGATCAAAAGTAGGCAGAGATCCAGGCAGAGAGAGGGGGAAGCAGTCTCTCTGCTGAGCAGGGAGCCTGATGCGGGGCTCTATCTCAGGACTCTGAGATCATGAACTGAACAGAAGGCAGAGGCTTAACCCACTGAGCCCCCCGCCCCTCAGGCGCCCCTTAATATAATTTTTTGAAGATTTTATTTATTTATTTGTTTGTTTGTTTGTTGGGGGGTGGTGGAGAGAGCACAAGCAGGGGGAGCGGCAGGCAGAGGGAGAAGCAGTCTCCCTGCTGAGAAAGGAACCCGATGAAGGACTCAATCCCGAGATGATGACCTGAGCTGAAAGCAGATGCTTCACCGACTGAACCACCCAGGCATACCCTGAATGGGTTTTTAATGCAGATGAAAGGCAGAAATGCCACAAAGGTATATATTAGCAAGGAAGAGAAGCAAGGACCGGAATTTAAGGCAGGAAGGATAGGCTAATGTTCTTGTTTTGTGCAAATGCAGTTGGGTTTAATATGAGGACTGCCCTCATCTATGAAGCTGTGGACCCCTAGCCTTGAAGGGAAAAGATAAACACCAGCTGTGTCGGTCTTTTGGTTGTACAAGAAGAACCCTTTTTTTCGGGCTTAGTTCCATCAATACTTTGTCCCTGAAGTCAGGAAGTACCTTAGTAATAAGTGACTGCCTTTTAAATTTTGTCTGAGGGACGCCTGGGTGGCTCAGTTGGTTAAGCCATTGCCTTTGGCTCAGGTCATGATCCTGGGGTCCTGGGATCAAGTCCCACATTGGGCTCCTCGGTGGAGAGCCTGCTTCTCTCTCTGCCTCTGCCTGCTTGTGCACTCTGTCTGTCTCTCTCTCTGACAAATGAATAAACAAATAAAATATTTAAAAAATAAAATAAAATAAAGTTCAGGGCGCCTGGGTGGCTCAGTGGGTTAAGCCGCTGCCTTCGGCTGGGGTCATGATCTCAGGGTCCTGGGATCGAGTCCCACATTGGGCTCTCTGCTCAGCAGGGAGCCTGCTTCCCTCTCTCTCTCTGCCTGCCTCTCCATCTACTTGTGATTTCTCTCTGTCAAATAAATAAATAAAATCTTTAAAAAAAATAAAATAAAGTTCGTCTGAAAAAAAATTTTTTTTAAATAAAGTTCCTTTGATAGTGGACAGTGCCCCTCTCCATAACCCCATGAGTTCAACACCAAAGGCGTCGGAATGGTCTACTTGCCCCCAAACACAACATCTCTAATTCAGCCTCTAGATCAGGGGCCATAAGGACTTTTAAGACTCATTACACACATTACTCTATGGAAAGTATTCCCAAAGTTATAGGAAAGAACCCTGGGAAGGAGAAATCAAAAAGATCTGGAAGAATTACACCATTGGAGATGCCATCATTGTTAAAGAAAAAGCCATGAAAGCCATCAAGCCCGAAGCAATGGATTCCTGCTGGAGAAAGCTGCTCAGAGCTGGCATGACTTCACATAAGTTACGACAGAGCCAAAAGGAAATGAGGATAGAGATTATGGATATGGCAGAAAAAAGGTAGGGGAGGAAGGGTTTCGAGATATGGGGCTTAGAGAAATTCAAGAGCTAATGGATACCACACCAGAGGAGATAGGAGGTGGCCTGATGGAGATGAATGAATACTTCCAGACCGATGCCCGATGGTGAGAGAGAAGATACAGAAGAACAGTGCCCAAAAAATGATCATTGGACAATCTGGCAGAAATCAACCTGATTATTCAAGACTGCTTTTGACTTTTTTTTAATGACATGGGCCCTTCTACAATACGGACGTTGAAACAGAGGAAGAAAGATTGGTACCATATAGAAACATTTTTAGAGACATGAAAAAAGCAAAAAAGTAAGGCAGAAATTACAATATATTTATATAAATTTACACCCAGTGTGCCTGCCTCTCCTACCTCTCTTTCTACTTCCTCTATCTCTTCCTCCTCTGCCCGCCCTGAGACAACAAGACGAATGCCTTCTCGTCCCCCTGCTCAGCCTACTCACTGTCAAGACGATAGGAATCAAGAACTTTATGATGATCCATTTCCACTTCATGAATAGTATATCGTCATTAAGCCATTCCATTAAGAATGATCTGCGAAATCTAACATCGGTAGGGCAAGAACCGTATGAGACGTTCCCGTGTGGGAACATGGACTGTGGACTAAGAATTCACTGCATAGAACACCGTGAGCAAGACTTTTATGGAAAGGGATGGACTATCCTTATGTAGGCATAACGTGAGTGGTATTTAATACAAAATTAGTGATATGTTCTTTTTTTTACCCTTTTATAACTTTGCTTTCAAAGAATTACATCACTGTACAGTATGCATCTCTCTCTTATAAGTGGAGAAATTACATATTGGCCAATCATGGGTAAGTGCTTTTAAACAATGCAACTGTGTTTTCAGTACTGTGTTACTGTGTTATGAATAAGACTATAAAGCTGTGCACCATAAAAATTTTATAGCAATTCATTCACTAATGTATACGCTAGGCTCCGGTGAAGCAACCATACAGGATACACTAGGCTACCATAAATTGATCATTTGCTGCTTTTTCATTGTGAATGCGTGAATTATTAGACCTATAAATAAATATGAATTTTTTTTACATTGTATCTTCATTTGTTGATGTCTAGTGTTATTAACATGTATTAACATCTACAGTGTGTTTGTATCCTATAAGATGATATTGAGGGAGGTACTATGATTCATTTTGTAAACATGATACAAAGTTATAGTATTGATACAGTACAGTTCTGTAACTATGTTTTCTGTTCTTTATGATTTTCTTAATATTTTCTTTTCTCTAGCTTGCTTTATTGTAAGAGTGTAGTATATAATATGTATGAGATACAAAATGTGGTTTAATCAACTGTTTACATTATTGGTAAGGCTTCTGGTCAATAGTAGGCTATTAGTAGTTGACTTTTTTGGGAGTCAGAAGCTGTACGAAAATTTTCAACTGTGTGTGGGAGGGTTAGCACCCCTAGCCCCCTCCATTGTTCAACGGTCAAATGTACTTATTTTTGTCATCCTACCAAATTATCCAATTGAATTTCTATTATTTGAATTTTATATGAAGACTTTAATTAGCAGATATTTAATATCTTTTCTCTACAATGAAAAATTGTTTACAGATTCTATTTGTAAAACAGGAGATGTACTTGAAGTTAGGATTTGATACTTAACTTTTTATTATTACTCATTGTGTTTAATGTTGGCATTGGGCAAATAGGAAGTGCCTGCTTAAAAAACAATCGATTGTAATGTTTCCCGTGATTCAACGGGAAAGTTCTTGTCAAACTTTGCCATTACATTCTGACATAATTGAAAGCAGAATTGTTTTGTGCACTGTTGCATCAACAATGTCCAGGACAGACCTGCTAGAAAGGAAAAGAATCAAAGAATAGGATGGATGGATGGGTGGATGGACAGATCAGTGGATGCGTGTGATTTCTTCCAACCTAGGGTATAAGAAATTTCCTGAAGTAACTGGTATTTGACCTTACCCTAAAGACAAAGAAACTTTAGATGGGTGGGTTGATAATAAGGGCAAAGCTGGGCAAAGTAGACACGTTAAGCAACAGCCTGATGGATTAGAAAATCTTGACTGAGTTGGCAAGATATGCAGTGCTGGAAAATACGGTCGATAACTAAAAATGTGTTTGACAACCTACGAGTGCTTTAGAAGCATTTTAAGCTCCTTGAAGACATGGCCTGTTGATGGGTGTGTTCCCAGAGCTTAGCCCGGTGCCTACCACACTGAAATAATGGAATAAAAAACAAGTCATGGAGTAAGGTTGGCCCCTTGCCACTTCATCTACGGCAAGCCTTTTCCTGGCTTGCTCCGTTTCACCATATTGATTGCCCTGTCCGTCCTGACACATGACTCAGAGCCTTTGTCTTGGCTCTTCCCTTTACCTGAAACTTTCCTTACCCTGCTCTGCCTCATTGACCTTCCTGCTCTCCCTTAAATGTACCTGTCTGATACCTTTGCTGTTGCCATGTATTTTTTTTTTTTTTTTTTTTTTTTAGTTTTGGACATAGATTTAGCAACTCATCAGTTGCAAATGACACCCAGTACTCATTGTCACGTGCCCTCCTTAATGCCCACCACCCAGTTACTCCATCCCCCTACCCACCTCCCCTCCAACAACCCTCAGTTTATTACCCAAAGTTTAGAGTGCCCTACAGTTTGCCTTCCTGTTTTTAATCTTATTTTATTTTTCCTTCCCTTCCCCTATGCTCATCTGTTCTGTTTCTTAAATTCCACATAGGAGCAAAATCATATGGAGTTTGTCTTTCTCTGACTTCGTTTAGCACAGTACTCTCTAGCTCCATCCACGTTGTTAAGAATACAGTTGCCATTTATTTGCTCACTCTGCTGGGGAAATTCTTTCCACCTGTCTTCAAGGCTCTTGATCCCTCCTTCATTTAAATATCTTCTCAAAATCTTTTTTGCTTCCTTGAGAAGCCTTCCTTGCCAGCACGTGTAGGGGGTGCCTCTCTCCTGTCACTCTCAATCCCCCCAACTTTTATTTTTGCTTTGCTTTATTTTTCTTGATAGCACATATTGCCACTAGATATTATTAGTCCGTTGTCTCTTTACTGTTGACTTCCCACCCTGTTAGGATTGGAGAATTTTCTTGTCCTCTGCTACGTCCCTAGAACAGTGCTGGACGTAGAAAACGCAATAAATGTTTGTTGAATAAATCAGTAAGTAGTTCAAATACCTTACCCTGGAACTGACGTTCTTTTATATTTGTACTCCAATCTGCCTTTGGGGTGACTAAACCTAGAACTTCTGAAGGGAACTGGACCACGTCCAGATTATCTTATCCATCCAGGGCACCTGGGTGGCTCAGCTGAGGCGTGGGACTCCTGGTTTCTGCTCCGGTCATGATCTCAGTCAGGGTCATGAGATGGAACACAGCCTCAGGCTCTACCCTCATCAGGGAGTCCGCTTGAGTTTCTCTCTCTCTGCCCTCCATCTAAAATAAACAAAAGATCTTAAAAAAAATTTATCTTATCCATCTAAATCTTCTTAAAGATGAGAATAATGAGACCTAAACACAGAAAGCCCAAGTTGGAGGCCAAATCACACAGTTAATTGGTGAAAGAGTCGAAATGGAAACTTGATCTCCTGTGGCCAGGCTTAACCCCAATCCACACCCATTCCTGCTGTCCACCCTCCATCAGGGATCAGAGCGAGCTTTCAAAAATGCAAGCACGTGGGGCGCCTGGGTGGCTCAGTGAGTTAAGCCCCTTGATCCCAGGGTCCTGAGATCGAGTCCTGCATTGGGCTCTCTGTTTGGCAGGGAGCCTGCTTCCCCATCTCTCTTGCTCTGCCTGCCTCTCTGCCTGCTTGTGATCTCTGTCTGTTCAATAAGTAAATAAAATCTTAAAATAAATAAGTAAATGAATAAAATGCAACCGTGAGCCACCTCTCTTTGAAACTGTTGATTACCTCTCCATCACCCAGTGCAACCAGCTGGGCTGGCCGAGAGCAGCTGTCATGGCGGCCCCGTGTCCCTCTTCAACTCCCGGTACTTCACAGTCGGTGCTGTGTCACACACCTGTACCTCCCTACATGCTCATGGGTACCTGGGCTTGTTATCATCAGCTTGATGATCCTTATGCATTTCTCCTTCAAAACTTTGAGGGGCTACTCCACCCTAAGGCCTTCCGTTATTCCATCACCCCAAGTGTCTGAGAGATAATTAACTCACCTTGTCTATATCAATTCCAATCCTAGTACCTGCCTCTCGCCTTGCATATGTTATATATGCATATGTTTTGCATATATATGCATATGAGATATATGATATCAATAACCGAATTGCATGCCCCCCCCATGGGTTTACAGAATATGGTGGACATTTGTCATATGGTTGACATTGCAGTTTGCTCTGCAATGTTCAACACTCCTCCTATCTGGGGGGTCATGCTACCTTGCCGGCAACTCCAGACAACAAAGCAGAGAGATCCTCCTTCTTTCTCTCTCTACCCCTGGCAGCCAGGGCTCAGGCACAGGGCCAGAAGCTGGCAGCCGAAGCTCATCCTACAATTTGGACTCTTGAGTGAGGGTAACAGACACAAAGGGAGGGCTGGCGTCTACCTGTGGCAGTTATCGCGGCTGTGCTGGTGGCATTCTAACAAGACTCATCTTGCTAAGAGATGGGTAGGCTTCTACCTGCTTCTCGGCTTAGATGCCAGGTGCATGTCCTGAACATCCTGAACATCCTGTGAGTTCTTCCCAGTGTTCTGGATCTATCCACATCAGTCATAGTGGGCTTCTGTTGCTTGCTGCTAAGAAGCCGGCTGTTTGGCTTAGGGCACAGGGCAAGTGTATTAATCCCTCCAGGCTCTCCCAGCAGTAGTAGACCAAAGACTATTTCTGCAGCAGACTGTCACGGTTTGAATCCTGACTTCTGCACGCATCAGCTTTGTGGCTTCAGGCCAGGACCTCGATCTCTAAAGCCATAATTTCTCTAAAATGGGGAGAAATCTCATGGTAGATTTAAAGAAGAGTATATTTATCTCAACTCCTAGGGCAAAGTTCAATAAATAGTAGCAGTTACTTCACATTTCCATATATAGTGATTCAAGTAGTTCAGCCTTCCTCCTAAACAACCTACCAACTCCAACCCTAATTCTTTCTGAATTGTCTGTTTCTTGACATCTGAATATGTCTTGGGCACTTTGCCATGGCATTTAAAGGGCCCAGAACCACTCCATCTGTCTGAATCCTAACCCTCCTTCAAGACCCCTTCAGTGGCTCCAGCTGAGGGGCCTGTCATGGCTACGGTTCCCAAGATCTTCCTCCAACTTCGTTCTCAGAGCGCTCCTTCTCTACACTATTTGTGATAGATGAGAATCTCGGGCCCTGTTATCCGAAGTCCCTTCCTATGAAAGGATTCTTATTATGATACACTCATAACTTGATGGGGGCAATAAAACGTGAATGGAAGTGACACGTGCTCCGTCCAAGCAGAGCTTTGAGAGCGATTTCGTGGTACTTGCACTTTCTTCTCTGCCGTGAGGGACCTCTCCTTAGAGGGAAGCTGTCCCACCATCTTGGGTCCTAGAAAGATGAAGATCTGTGGCGTTCACCGCTGATCTCTAGCTCAGCTGTCATGAGAATGAAAAATCAACTTGTGTTATCAGCCACCAACATTTCAGAGGTCATGTTACTGTAGCAAGACCTAGCATAAGCTCACGGAGACACCACTCACATTTTTCAAGTGCTATTTGGCATTCTTATTTATCTTTAAATCAATATATTCTGCGTTCCTGGGGTGTTTTCCAACACCAACAGCCAATTTTCTGCTGATGTCCACAATTCAGTTCTGTGCCTAACGCAGAGTCGGCACAGACCCCTACAGGTTAAGGGCTCAGTCCCGAAAGACTGCCCCCCAAGCTTCCAATGCCAGTTATTAGTAGTGACACCCCACACTTGTGTCCTATTTGGCTACAGATCGGGGGTTTCCGTGACCCACTTCTCAGATTCCATAATTGGCTAGAACAACTGATAAAACTCAGGGAAACATTACATTTGTTGGTTTACTCTAAAGGAAATTATGACGGATAAGAATAAACAGCCAGATGAAGAGGTACATAGGGTAAGGTCCAGGGGGGTCCTGAGTTCAGGAGTGTCTCTCTCTGTGGCGTGGGGCTATGGCCCCCTCCCTCCGGGCGGGTGACTGCAACCACTCACCCAGAAGCTCATCCAATTTCTTCTTTTCAGAAGTTTTATAAAACTTAATCTCCAGACCCCTGCCCCTTCCTGGAAGACCAATCCTATCCTGAGACCCACATAGCCTCATTAGCATAAACTCAAGCTAAAGGGACTCACTTTGAGTAATAAAAGACACTAATGACTTGGGAATTTCCAAGGGTTTTAGGGACTCTGTGCCAGGAATCAAGGATAAAGACTAAATATATTCCTTATTTTATCACAGTTCCCAATTTAATTTAAAAACCTTTGCAAGCAGAAATCATGTCTTATACCCCCAACAGTTCTAGCCCCAGATGGTGCTTGCTTCATCAATGTGAATGGGTGGTAGAGACGGTTTTTCAATAAACCTGAAAAGATGACCCATTAAAGCAGACCTATGAATGCAGTGTTTAGACTGGACCACTGTGCTATTTTTTCCCCCCATCTAACATGAAAGTTATAGAAACTAAATAGCATGGGGTACCTCAGTAAGAACAACACCCAGGAGAAAGAGTTCAGAAAATTACAATTAGTTATGCCTTAGGTGACCTCTCCAGATTATTATCCAAAACCCCAGTGCTTGGCAAAGCGGGAGCTTTGTAAATTTTGGCAAATCGACTGACCTGAAGAAGACCCCATGAAAGTAGAGGAGTCTAAATTTTTTTGTATTTATGTATGTATGTATGTATGTATTTGTCAGAGAGAGAGCGTGGGAGAGAGCACAGGCAGGGGGAGTGGCAAACAGGGAGAAGCAGGCTCCCTGCTGAGCAAGGATTCCCGATGTGGGACTCGATCCTAGGACACTGGGATCATGACCTGAGCTGAAGGCAGCCACCCAACTCACTGAGCCACCCAGTCGTCCCTAAACGTTTAGTGAGTCTAAATGACCAGAAGCCCATATGTATGTGAGCTGCCTGCATTTTAAATTGAAGAATATCTTGACAGCTATTAAAAAAAAAAGTATAAGGATTTTTAACAGTGATGCAAAACCAGTCCTTTGCAAAACACATTTTAGTAGCCTTTAGCTGGGCAGAGTGAATATTATAATCAATTTTATTCAGTCATTGAGAACATTGGTTATTTACCAAATGGAACTAATTTCAAAAAGCCGTGTGTTCTGCATATTTAGGCCAAAGACGTCTCCCTCAGTGCTGACTATATAAGAATATTCCTGATGGAGACTCTTGGCTTTGACTTGAACAGGGTCAGGGAAGAAAGAGAAAGTTCTAGAGGGGGACGTCAAACAAGGGTCAGACTTCGATCACCTGGCCACAAGGCTGGAGGCACCCATACCACGGGTTCTTTTAGGGCGTGAATTAGGTAAAATATTTTGTGCTGAAATTTTTGAGAGGGAGTCTATTCTAGGGATAGAGAGGCAGGAGGCCATCATACTGTGAGCTGCGGTCCCGTGTATTAGTCCGCTCTTGACACCTTTCATGAGCAGGTGTACACACATGCGGTCCCACGCTTACCTGCCCTCTCCAGTCCCAGGCTCCTGGAGGTCATCTAGTCAGTGGATCCAGCAAATGCTTTAAAGTGAAGGGATGCAAAGCTGAACTTCGAGTAAACCATCAATCGTTCGCTGCCTGCTTGTGCCAAACTGATAGCACCACGGACTTAAAAACGGTTATAGCTGAAAGCTTGCGCTGGGGAACCTAGAACCAAGAGCCTGTTAGGTGGCAAGCCGCTTACAACCTGTAGAGGCTCAGAGCTGATTCACGTAACCAGCCTTAAAACAAATTTCTAAGCCCATGATGGATCTGCTCCTGCTCCTGCCCATGATGTACCATCAGGAAACCAAAATTCAGATAACTTTCGTGTCCCTATAAATGCTCCCCTTGCCCAGAAATGCAATATATTGAGTCCACCAATCCCCAAATGCCAAGCCAGCTCAGTCTCTAGTATGTCTTCGTTCCTTCTCACTGCAGTCAAGGTTAACTGGGTAGCCCCAGCCAATTAGAGATTTTCTGTTTTTCTCTTCCCTGTTCTTTATTATTTATCTTTAAAGTGCTTCCTGCTTTCCCTCCCTGCTGTATGGTTCTTGAATGGGAGCTATCGGCTCCATGAAGTGTTCAATAATTTGTTCCTATTGATGTAGTTTGGGAATGTAGGTGAGGTCTGGAGCTGAAGGTGCAGAAAAGAATTCTTGAGACGTCTTCGGTGCAGAAAAAGATGATTTTTTTGAAGCGGGGGCAGGAAAAGTGGCTGAGCTGGGCTGGTGAGGGGTAGGTCATTCTGTATTGGGGAGGTGGGGGAGGTGAGGGGAAAGGGAGGCATCCAAAAGGACTTTGATATGCTAAAGAAGCCTTGGAGGATCCTGGGGGCCTGGCTATTGTCAAGCTGAGGTGGTTTTTCCCTCCAGCCAAGCATTAACATTCTGACTGTTGGGAGTTTCCTGGAGGAAGGTTCTCTTCTGCCGGCGGCTAGTGTTGGTCAATGGGCTGCAAATTGTAAGGAAGTTTTACTTGATTTACATTTCCTTCTACCTTTGTTTCCCGCCGTACTTTGGATGGGAGGCTGATGGTAGGGCTTCAGGAAATTGAATCTTGGGGGTCTATCAACATCCTAACTTCTGGAGACCCGTAAGAATGGTTTTTTCTTCTAAATCACTGATAGAGACTCAGGTCTTGCAGGACTGTGATCGCTGTTAGTTAACCATTTCTCCTTTCCTTAGTTTCAGGGCAGCTGGGAGTGACTGAGGAATGTCACAGAGATCCCACAGATCCCACCTGTTGCCAGGGGGTGTTGTGGGGTCTCAGCCTGTGCTTTGCCCTCACTTTGCTTTCTGCTCCCTCATCAATATCACTTAAATTGTTTTCTTGAACCATTTTTTTTTTTTTTTAAACCGCTAAGGGGCAGAGACCAGCCTTGAACTTAGATCTTTATAATCCCCCGCTGAATACTCTTTCTATTCGATCAGGGGCTCTTAACCTAGGGATCCTCGGACACCCACAGACAGCATGTGATAAACACTTAGGAAGTGAGGATGTGTAGCGTTCATCAGATTCTCAAGGTGGGCCATGGCAGTCTCCAGAAGGCGGAGGCGTGGGCTTGGGGGGGCGTTTAGAGGGAGGGCTGGTGCAGTGGGGATGAAGGAGAAGCCCCAGCGGATCGAAGGGAGGCTGCATGTTGCTCCATTCGCCCAGTTTCAACACCTCTCAGAGCTGATGTGCCAACCCTGGGGCGGGGGGTTACCAGTGTCCTGTCCCCAGGAACTGGGGTGGCCAATGATCTGGTCCAAGTCCCCTGCACTCCCCGTGGTGTTTCCAGCCACATTCTATTCACTTGAGAGAAACTTAAAATACTGCTGGGTGTTGTGGGCCTGCCACATAATATTTCCTTGTTGGTGGTGGCAGGTGGGGGTAGGGGGCTGGGGGGGCGGTAGGAGGTGGGAGAGGCCCCAGGGGCTGGGCCTCCACTGACCACTCTCCCAAGCATGTGGTAAGGGAACAGCATTGCCACCTGAGAGGAGAGGGGAGGACTAGAGATAACTGAGGAATTAATACTAAATCTAAGTTTCCTCCGGACCTCTAGGCCAAAGGCCTTTCTGAGTATAACTAGAATGGGCATTTGAAACAGTTTTTATTCATTTACAGGAATCTGCAGAGTACTCCCGGCTACTATCAGGCATAGGGAAAGGGGGAATCTGTGTGATATCAGGGAGAATCACGCACATTCTGTCCGCGTGCGTGTTACACCAACAGGTCATCACAACAGAGTGTGACAAGTCCTACGATGGAAACATTACAAAGAGCCAGGGGAGCAACTCCAGAGGAAAGAACAATTACACTTGGGGAATGAGAAGCTGTTCTATTGGAGGCGGCAGAGCTGTTCCGTTGAATAAATGGGTATCGAGTGTCCAGTGTCGCGTTGACAGGAGGGTAGGAGATGGCTAGACACAGAATGTCCGCTGTCAGGGAGCTCAAAGCCAGGCCCATGGGCCTCGAAGCACAGAAGGGACAATCTGTTAGTTACAACAGGCCACACATTCCATGTGCAGGCTAGCACGGCTCTGGGGACAATACATTATGTGTGTGTGTGTGTGTGTGTGTGTGTGTGTGTGTGTCCGTGTGTGTGTCCTGGAGAAAGGGATGCCTGAGTTAGGTTTTGGATGATAAATAAGACTTTACAGGGTTGCAGGTAGAAAGAAGCATAAGCTACAAAGGCTTTCCAAAGAGAAGCAAAAGCAATAGTATTTATCGAGCTCGGTACTAGGTACTGAGTGCTTCACAGACATTATCTCACAGGGCAACTAACCACTCCCACCCTGCTTTTTTTCTTAAATAAAATCCTTTCTTGGATCCAAGATGACCCTTGGTCCCCAAAGGCCCATCATACTCCAATCATATCTATCCCTCTGTCTATATCTATCTATCTATCTATCTACCTACCTATCATCATCTGCCCATCTGTCCAGATCTATCCCAGTGTTTATTCAGGAATCAGACATAGGATTGTATTTATTTTTTTTAAAAAGATTTTATTTAATTATTTGACAGAAATGCAGCAAGAGAGGGAACTCAAGCAGGGGGAGTGGGAGGGAGTGAAGCAGGCTTCCTGCCAAGCAGGGAGCCCAATGTAGGGCTTGATCCCAGGACTCTGGGATCAGGATCTGCACCGAAGGCAGACACTTAACTACTGAGCCACCAACGTGCCCCAGGATTTTATTTTCTTAAGAAATTATGGTTTTCCTCTTCTTCTTCTTCTTTTTTTTTTTTAAATGTTCTTCTAATAAGCAGAAAACACACACTCAGCAGTGTTGGCTTCTGTATTCCTCTATTGGTCAGTGGAGGGATTATTGAACAAAGAACGCAATGTTTGGAAGGCAGGGGCGTGATTAATATTTAAGTACCCTGAAAGGAGCTCTTTTGGTGATATATTTCATCTTGTCAACCTAAACTGTTTAAAGGGACACTCCAAGTTTTAAAGCAGAAATGCTTATTTTATCAGAGCATCAGTGGTTATGAATTGGGAACTTTAGTTTGATAAACCGTGCTGGCTTACTGAAGTTTAAGGAAGCCTAGACCCGCCAGGAATGCTCAAAGGTAGAAACTCTTAGGGAAACAGTATATACCAGCACTATCCAATGAACTGGACAGTCATGTTTTAAAATTGATCAAGGCTAAACTCACAGACGCCTGGCTTTTCCTGTAAAAACCCTATTTCTTCTGTGAAAACAGAGGGAGCACAGGACTGCAATCTCTGGAGGAATGCGGAGGGAGAAAGGGCATCACGACTCTATATTCTTTAGAATGAAGAATATTTTATTTACTTTGGTCACAAGAGTGGAGGGCCTGATTCCTTCCTCTTTGAACTCTACTATTTTCAAACTTGATCCGTACCAACTTGAACTTCTTTGCCTCCAGTCCCAGAGAAAGGTCTTGCCTCTGCTAGAAGCTAATGACTTCTGCTTTCCAGAACATTTGCCTTTCATCTCCTTAAGCATGGGGAGGGGGGGGCTGTCCCTCCACCAACAAAGCTACAAAGTAAATATTCTTAAACTCTATGTTCACTTCAGCTAATATGTTTCTTCTCTACTTTCTCAAGTTGAGATTGATTGACATATAACATATTAGTTTCAGGTATATAGTGTAATGATTGGATATATGTATATTATAATATGATCACCCTAATAAATCTTTAACATCCATCGCTACTACTATATTTTGTGTATTCTTAAATGCATATTTTTTTTTCCAGATTTTTTGCAACATGGTCACCATAGTTCCCCTCTGAATTGATGTCCTTGGGTAATCCTTTCCCACATGGATACTTGACTTGGTCATGTGGCTTTCTTGGAATGGCGGCAGACATGGCATCTGAAAAGCAATTGCACATCAGGGCTTGTCCCCTTTGCTGAGCTTGGAGCCCTGAGCCCACCATTTTAGCACACATGAACTAGCTCCCTGGAGTGGGCACCTGGAAGAGAACTAAGGGACCCCAGCAAACAGCCTGACGACCAAGTGACTGAGGCCATTCTCGAACCATCCAGCTCATCTATCTACTGGCTGACTGGCGGCAAGAGAGAGAGAGCGAGCTCAGGAGAGACCAGCAGAGAAGCTATCTGGTTGAACCCAGCCCATGGACCCAGCCACAGAACTGTGAGCTAATAAATGGTTGTTATTTTAAGCCACTAAGTTTTTTTTTTTTTTCTTTTTTAAAATTTTATGTATTTATTTATTTGTGAAAGAAAGAGAGAGTGAGAGGACAGCAGAAGCAGTGAACGTGGGGGGAAGTCAGGGAGAAGCAGAAACCCCACTGAGCACGGAGCCGGATGCAGGCACTTGATTCCAGGACCCTGGGATAATGACCGAGCCAAAGACCGACATTTAGCCGCTAAGGTTTAAGGTGATTTGTTATGCAGTAAAAGCCAAGCAATATAGGGTTCATCTGTCAACTGTGATGTTGCAAATATAATGTGGAACATTTTTTTTTCTTTCTCAGAGATACATACAATAATGGTGCACTTTACAACGGATTGTGATTTAGATTGGCTGCCCTAGGATATCATACTCACTTGGCAGATAAGAAAGCTAGGGATTAGCGGTGCCTGGGTGGTTCAGTTGCTTATGTGTCTGCCTTCAGCTCAGGTCATGATCTCTGGGTCCTGCCATAGAGCCCCACATGGAGATGGGTGTCAGGCTTCTTGCTTGGTGGGGGAGTCTGCTTCCCCCATCTTCCCTCAACCCCTCCCCCTGCTCATGCTCTCTCTCTCTCTTTAATAAATAAATAAAAATCTTAAAAAAAAAATAAAACAAACTAGGGATTAGAGGGTTTTTTGCCCAAGGTCTGGGACCAGTAAATTGCGGAATTTGAATCCAAGCAGTCTGACTCTAAGGCTTTGCTCTTAATCGGCAGGTATTTCCACCCAGCAGGACAAGAGCCTCGGAGAGCCTCTGGGAACTTCCCAGTGGGAAGAGGGGTACACCCATGGAGGTTACTGGCTAGAGAGCTGTAGACTAACTCTCCTCATAAAGTTAATGAAGTCAGAGGATCAAGTGCATGGCAGCAATAAAAGGGGCGTGGGAGAAGGGAAGACTATGGCTTCAATGAGGGCCACTGGAGACTATGTGATAATCACCAGTAGTTATAGAACAGTGTCAGTTTGGTGGAAACATCCTTTCTTCCTATTGCTGGAAGCCCAGCAAATCTGAGATTAATGGCATACAGTCCCGCTTTCTAGACGCTAACAGTTTCACGGGGGAGAGGGATATATGCCTAGTGCAAATGTAGCCTCAAAAGAGACTGAGAGAGAAGCACCAGCCACTGATGCCAACCCTTTCTTTAGCCATCCTGGAATTAAAAGCACATCGGCCACTATTAATGGATGTGGTTATCCTGCAGATGACTGTGCTCAAAATCGGTAGATACAGAAGATCAATAATAGTGACAATTCTGCTGCTGGCAATCACAAGTGGGAGCTTTTGAGACAAGATCATTGTCAACCTGTCCCTCAGTTTGTCTCCAAAAGGACCTTGATTCTGTTTAGCTTCTCCAGAAAATGGATCAACTGGTGTTCGATAGATCTGGATCTAGCCAGAGTTAGCCATAGCATTTTAATCAAGCCAATATGGGACTGAGAACAACTGATCAGAGATTTGCTCCATTGCAACACTCAATTAATTGCCTTTTGTTCGGGTGGCTACAGAAATGTTTGGGGAAAAAAAGAAGATGGAAAAGGGACTTAAGTCTGTGTTCCTATATCTTTCCAAGTCACAAAATGGAACCCCCCACCGTGGAGCCTGGAACGTTCATTTAATGAGAAAACTAAGGCGATGGGCTGACACCCTCCTAAGGTGGGTGCCATTATTCCTGTCTTACAGAGGAAGAGAGGGGGCTTAGCCAATGTTTTTAACCACTGTGCAGTTCTGCGTGCCTTCAAAGTCTTTATTTCATGGTCATGGAACAACCCTATATGTTGTGAAACCCTATACGTTGTGAAACTTTTTTTGAGATAATTTTTTTGTTTTGTTTTGTTTTTAAGTGTTAGCTATGAAAGAGACCTGAGGAATTATTTAGTCTAGTAACCTTTTTTTCCAGAGGAGAAACCTGAACTTGCTTCCTTCCCTATATCATACAGCAGCTTTACCAGAGAGAGTAGGAATTGAGATGTAATTCCTGATTGTGTGCCTTTCTCATTCTCAGGGGTCAGTTACCTGCATTAGAGCTAGAAACCAAGGAAGAGCCAACCGACGAGGAAAAAAGGGTCTTGGAGGGGGAAGCGACAGGGAAGATAGTCCGTGACAGCTGTCACACGTTGTGGGTTGAATTGCATCTCTTCCTCTCCCCAGATTTATTTGTTGAAGTCTTAACTCCCAAGTAGATAGGGCCTCCACAGAGGTCCTCAAATTAATGCCCTTACGGTGAACCCTGATCCAATATGACTGATGTCCTCATAAGGAGACATGTGGTCACAACGCACATAGTGGAAAAACCGGGTGAGGAGACCCAGGGAAAAGACAGCTTTCTCCAAGCCAAAGAGAGATGCCTGAAGCAGATTCTTCCCTCGCTGCCCTCAGAAGGAACCAACCCTAGCCCACACCTTCATTTTGAAATTCCAGCCTCTAGGACTCTGAGACAATACATTTATGTTGTGTAAGCTCCCTGGTTTGTGATACTTGTAATGGCAGCCCTGTACAAACCACTACAGCAGAGAACTTTAAAGTGCATAAGGAGGGGCTGAAGGACTGGTTGGAGAAGCAAGAGAAAAAAGAAGAGGCTACGAGTGATGAAATCACAGGTGAGGAAGAAGAGATCTGAGCAGACAAACCAAGGATTAGCCAAGTGAAAACCAACAGAAAGGAAAGTGGAGCCCGTTTTTCATCTTAGAGAGTCTGTGGAGTCCTGTGCTGCTGCAGAGGCCACTGGAGCATGGGTTGCCCTCGCCATCACTGTCTTATAGTGCCTGGCACACTTTGGGAGGAAAGTCCCCGGGATATGACTTGCTTGAGTCAACTTGATATGCTTGAGACCACCTCCAGTGAGCACGGCTCGCAAAAACTTAAGGACAAAGTGCAGTCCAGTGGTTATTATGGCGTGCTCTGGAAGCAGACTGCGTGAGTTCCAAGTGCGGTTTTGTCTGCAGTAGCATTCAACCTTTGTGCCTCAGTTTCTCCCTCATCTGTGAAAGGAGAATCATGTCAGCATCCACCTCATAGGGTTATGATGAAGATTCAAGGAGATAACGTGTGTGAACTGTTTCAGTACACTGTGGCTGTTGTTTCCAGAGGGGTTTATCATCACAATGATGTTTTTCATGCTGCAAATTTAAAGAAGTACTAGATAGCAGCTCTCCTCCCAATACCAGGCGCAAGCACCCCTGTAACCTGAACCACCGTTATTAGAGGTTAAGGACATTGGCAGACCTCAGGTGCTGGGAGGAAAAATAACATTTGTTATAGGACCTGAAGAAGTTCATGTCAAATGGGCATTGCACAGATGCAGAACCCCTCAAAACCCCAGCCAGGGCTGAATTGGAGATAGAGGCCTCAAGAACTTGGCAGGTGGATATTGCCCTTGAGTAACGCTGGATCTGCATTCTGCTGTAACTAGACCAGTATGATAGGTCCGGAGTTGCTTCACGATCAAGACATTGCAGAAGTCCAGACGAGTCTTCCCTGCCAGGGACTGTGGCAAAACCCCATGTGGGGACCGTGGTGAAATCGGGTAAAAAGGGCTCCGCAAGTGAGTGTCAAAAAAAAAAAAAAAAAAAGAAAAAGAAAGAAAATACGCCAGGGAAGCTCCCCACCCCGCCCCGGGTCTCTGCCTGCAGAGAAACCCGGGTCGCCAAAAGTGGAGCACGCAAAAGGGCGTGTTCCGGTCCCCGCAGCAACGGGACCCCAGAGCTGGCCGGGCTTCTAGGCTGAGGCTCTATGATACACCCTTCGCCCTTCCACAGGTTCGCTAAGAAATGGAAGGCAGGCGAAGCGACTCCTGCTGAGTTTGCTCGTTGCCTCCCAGCACCCGCCCGCACGCAGCCAGGTTTGGGTTCCTCCCGCCGGGAGGCAGGCAGGCGCACGTCGGGGGCGGGGCTTGCTGGCGGAGGCGGGGCTTGTGGACGGGGGCGGGGCGGGGCGGGGCGGGCGCGGCTGGCGCACCGGCGAGCGGCTTGGCTCCGCGGCGGAGGAGGCTGGGGCGCAGCCAGGGAGCCGCGGCTCTACGGCGGCGCCCTTAAATAGCATCCGAGCGGGCGCTGAGCAGGCAGTGGGCTGTGCTGACAGCTGGCGGCGTAGCGGCCGGCCAGCCGAGGAGGTGAGTGCTCTTGCCGAGGGGAGCCGCGTCCTTTCCGGCTGCGGCGCCGGTGGTCTCGGTGGAGGCGCGGGGGCTCAGGCTGCCCCGCCGGCCCAAGCCCGGGAGGCGGCGGCCGCCGCGGAGACGCGTGAGCCTCCCCTCGGCTCCCAGGGCCGTTCTGCTTTTCCGGCCTCTGCCCTCGGCTCCTCTTTCCGCGGTGGCAGAGGCCTTCGGGCCGCTTCCTGTGCCTGAGCCGGGGATGCCCGGGCTGCGCGGGAGCGGGGCTGGTGCGCGGCGGGGTCCGGGGGACGCGCGCCGCGGGATCGGCCTCTCGTTTGTGTGGCGGCGGGGACCGGCCCGGCCCGCAAGGCGGACCCCGAGCTTCACATGCCAGGGATGATCCCGCGGGGCTGGGACCGGTGGTCTCTCGGCCACGGGCGTCCTTCCTGGCCCCGTGGCAGGGTTTTTGAGGCGCTCTCGGACCGCGCCTGGAAGCACGGAGCCGGACGGTCCTGCTGCCGCGGCGTGACAGTGGCCCCTGCGCGGGGCGCTTGCGGAAAGGTCAAAGGCAGCATCCAAAAGCCGGTTGCCAAGTGTAGAAATTCTCGCGGTGTCTCCAGAGTGCCCATAGCCGCTGCACACAGCGGTGCTGGAGTCACTCATGTACGAAGCCTGTGTTTTGAAATTAGGAAGCAGAAATGATGCCTTATCTCCTTGCGGCGTGAACAGAGAGTGGTGGGAAACGGCTTGAATGGACACGTGGACTCGGACCTAGAGACAGACACTGATCAGTGTGTGTGTTAAATCTCAGACCCCTTCCCCGATCCGCCTACCTTCAAGGTTATGGAGCTTAATTAAAACCTTGATGAAAGTGTTCTTTGTCTTTTGAAGTTAACACTTTTTTTTTTTTAAAGATTTTATTTATTTACTTGAGAGAGGACAGTGAGAGAGAGCATGAACGAGGAGAAGGTCAGAGAGAGAAGCAGACTCCCCATGGAGCTGGGAGTCTGATGCGGGACTCGATCCCGGGACTCCAGGATCATGACCTGAGCCGAAGGCAGTCGTCCAACCAACTGAGCCACCCAGGCGTCCCTGAAGTTAACACTTTTAAGCATCTTCCTGGTGCAGGAGTATCCGAAGTGCCCCCGACTGTCAATACCCTTCCTTTTATCTATCTATCTATCTATCTATCTATCTATTTATTTTTGTCATTGCTTAACATGAGAAAAACGTGAAATCTCACAATTTCTGACACAAATATCCCCTGTGGTTACCTCAATGTAAGCAGTTATTTGCTTAACACAAACAAAATTTCTGGTTGATTCTGCACTTTTCAAGTGGAGACGGCAGCTTAGATTGGCGGATGAGTGGGGTCGAGGAGGTCGAACTTTATTAGAGGAAATCTTGCTTGCCAACATGGTGGAGCCGGTCTTTGGAGGCTTTCTTTCTAGTCCTCACTCAAACTGGGAGAATCCCTTCCAGTCTGAAACTTGACTCCTTATTTGTGAAAGGAGCCTTTCACATTAGGCTTGAAGCCTTTCAGGAGCTAAGATTCTATGACTTGAAAAAGACAGTCCTTAAAAGCAAACTTCATACTTACCTTCCTCACTTAAATGATGTAGACCTATCATAGGCCATATATTATACACCTCTGTTTTTTGCATTTACTGTAAACAGAGAAGCTTTTTTTTTTTTTTAATCACCCTTCCCTCGCAATTATAAGCATTTTGACCTATTTCCTTCCTGTCTATGTCATGCATATTTTGGCAGTAATTTTATTATGATTGCTGGCAGCCTGACTAGAAAGAGATCTCTGGGCTTTTTGATTTGGGACATTTGAGAGAGAGAGCTACTTGGGACAAATGCAGGTAGGGATTGGTTTCTGTATATATCAGAGAGGCAGAGTTGTCATGGCTCTCTCTCTTCTGAATGGAGCTTGAAAGAACTCAAAGTTTCCTCGCATGCCACATTGTCATGCCTCCTGTCCAGGCTTTACCACATCTTTTGTTTTTGAGGTAGCCGTTTTGTGGAAAATGGACCTGTTCAGAGGAGGGGCCAGGGAAAGATCAGACTGGTTTGTCCTTACAGCTGGGGATTTCTCCTCTCTCTCTTTAAGTTTCACTTTTGTGGAAAGACCAAGACTACGAAATACTAGTAATTTCTAGATGTTGACACTCAAGAACCTGAGATGAATATATAATTTTTAAGGTCAGCTGCTGAATTTATTGCGCAAACTTTCCCCATAAAGCATCTGTCCATTATTCTTTGGCACTTACTTTCTCTTATATACAAAATCTGTTGAGTTAGGATCCATTAACAATGTTTTATGAACAGTATTGTTTGGATGATGCAATGGGTTAGACTCTTGTGTTCAAAAATACAGAAGAACTTCCTTTAAGGCAGCTCCAAGCTGTTGGTATCTTACAGCCTAACTTGAAACCGTGGTCTTCAAGCCTTGCTCTCTCACGGGCAGCTCAGTCAGAGGTAGACTGAAGGAGCCAGAGGTTTTTACTGTAGGTTGTCACACCAGCTTGAGCAGACAAATATCTTAGGGACACTTTTCTTTGACATTCATGCCTAGAGGTTGCATCTCTGAACGCAGCTGATCTGAAGCTGCCAGGGGTTGGGTTTAGTTTTAAACACTGTCGTACTTAAAGGGGCTCTGAGAGCTTTTTTTTTTTTTAATTTATTTAAAAAAATTGTTTTTTTTTAAAGATTTTATTTATTTATTTGAAAGAGAGAGAGCGAGCGAGCATGAGTAGGGAGAGAGACAGGGAAGAGGTGGACTCCCCACTATGCAGGGAGCCCACACCTGGACACCTGGGGACCTAGGGATCTGGGGCTGGATTCCAGGACCCTGGGATCATGACCTGAGCCCGAGGCAGACGCTTAACTGACTGAGCCACCCAGGTGCCCCTCTCTGAGAGCTTTTAAAGAAACCCAAGTTTGTAAAGCTTAAGAACTAGAATAGAAGCAGTTTTACCAGTGTTTCTGGCTGCAACTCAGAAATGATCATTTTATCTCCAGTTCCTTAACTAAAATGGGGAATGACAGACAGCGCCTAGGAATTTCTAGTTTGTGGAAGGTGATACAGAATTGTAAAAAATTGCCCAGACGGCAAGGATGAGAGAAAACTATTGTGTAGTCTGTGTTAGGTTACTGTTCCTGCCTTTTTTATATCCTCACATTCAGAAGTTCTTGACTGAGTTGTAACCTTTTGGAATCAAGAGGGGACCATGAAATATGGAACAAGCCTTGCTTGAAACGTGGCTGGCTTGGACAGAGGGCACATTCTTTGGACAAAAGCTGAGGTGGAGGTGAGCACTCTGTTGCCCTGTGCTGCCTGCTTGGGAGAATGCCTGTGGTTAGAGGCAAATGTCTTGTTTGCAAAATCTAAGATTTCAAAACTGGTGGCTCTGTGTGGGTACCTGGCCAAATTCTCTTCATGAGTTAGTTGCCAGTCTTCAAGTTTTACATGAAAACTTGAAAACTAATACCTAAGTCAAAATGATTTGCCTTAGAAAACCTATATATGTATGTGTATGTTTGTGTGTGTGTATGAATATAAAATATAAAATTATAATTTAAAAAAGTGTATATAGTATATAAATATGAAAGTATTTATAATAGGAATGTATGCTTTTGTTATAGAATTATATTAAAATAGGAATATATATTATATGTTTTTTATATTATAACAGGAATCTATGCTTATAGAAAATTTGGGAGCTCTTAAAAAACCGTCTTCAAGAGAATAAATGCTGTTCACATTTTTGTGCATTTCCTTTTTGTGTTTTTCTAAACAATTGCCTTTTTTACTTTGAGCATATAGTTTTAATTGAAGATAAAAAAATTTTTTCAAGATTTTATTTATTTACTTGACAGAGAGAGAGGAAACACAAGGAGGGGGAGTGAGAGAGAGGAGGAAGCAGGCTCCCTGCTGAGCTGGGAGCCCCATGCAGGGCTCAATCCCAGGACTCTGGGATCATGGCCTGAGCCATATGCAGACACTTAATGACTGAGTCACCGAGGCTCCCCAAATATAAAAATTTTGATAACTTAATTTTAATCACGTAAGTTATATTGTGAACATTTTTCCATGTTGTTACCTGCTCCTCAAAAAATGACTTGAGGATAACTGTATAATGTGGTATATGGGATATGTCCCAATTCATTTACCCTTTTCCTATCGTTGGATATATTTTTAAAAAATATTTACTTATTTGAGAGAGAGAGAGAGAGAGAGGGCACCATGTGTGTGGGGGTGGGGCAGAAAGGGCAGAGGGGGAGGGAGAGAATCCTCAATCAGACTCCCTGCTGAGTACCAAACCCAACATGGGACTTGATCCCAGGGCTTCGAGATCGTGACCTGAGCTAAAATCAAGAGTCGGATGCTGAACTGCCTGAGCCACTCAGGGGCCCCTATTGTTGAATATTTAAGAATAACTATTTTAGGACAGTTTGCCAAGCTTCTCATATATTTAAATGTATCTTTTTAAGAAATTAGGGCATGTTCTGCTCTAAAACTGTTGGAATGGACAGTGATTTGAGAATTATTTTTGTTCATGAATGGTTTTAATGGACTTTGGGGTTCATATGTTCTAGTCAGAAGCTGTCGAAATAAGGATTTCATGGTCTGGAAAGAGAAATGGAAAAAATTAGGGCATCAGAGGAGGAAATGTGGATTGCTGTTTATACCATTTCCTCATTCTGGAAGGCCTTCTGATAAATGTATTATCTGTCCGTATGCACAGTTTTGGCTGCAAGAGAAATGGGTACTTTCCCCCTCAGGTTTGTTAAGAGAGAAATGTCTGTAGAGCTAAGGCCCAAATACCTCAAATACCGTTTATTCTTTTAACAACTAGAATAAAAAGAAAGTTGCTACAGAGACTACTTTCTGCCTCAAGGCTCAGCTGTCCCCTACAAAGCAGGGCAGTGTCAGATGACTAACCTTGTGGTCCCAACCCGGGCAGGGGCAGGCTCAGGCTCGGGACGGGAGAGGTGGTGATAACAGCCAACCGCGCCAGGCCCTGTGCTCAGTGCTTCTCACGTGTTGACTCAGTTAAGCCTCCCAACAGCCCTGCAAAGTAAGTCCTGCTATTATCCCTGTTTTACAAAGGATATAGAAACAGGTGCAGGCATTAAGTCGCCCACAGTGGGATTTGAACCTGCACGCATAGTCAGGCTTCAGGGTCAGAGCTCCTAATTAATTGGCTCCGCTGCCTCTGAAGACCTTGAAACGTTCTTGGTCCAGGGAGTGTCTGGAAAGTTCCAGGTTACCCAGCTGGTGGTGAGACTGAGAACAGTCTCCATGTCACTGCCCCTTGCTATTTCCCTGTCTCATTTTTACACTCGGTCTCGGACCACCAGAGTGCCGAAAAGGACAACAAATTTGGGTTCAGCTCAGTTTAGTGAGTAGCAGGATCACTGGCTAAGCAGCTTGACTTTCTAGAGAATTAAAGAGTAAAAGGCTGTGCCTGCCCTGCCCTGGAAGTTGGTCTCCTAAGACTGGTGAACCGTCGAGGCGCATGCTTACTGCATCAGGTGTGAGGAAGGAAGAGCTGCATGGCTGAGGCCAGGGACCCAGGCTTAGCAGAGCTGCTCAAGCCTCACCTGCTTAAGGAAGTGCTCAGCCTCACCGCGGCACATAGATTTGCTTTCCGCTGCATATCTTAGGGCATTTTTTACCAGAAACAGACTTTCTCAGCATGTTTTAGACAAGAGAACAGAATTGTGCATTTTCAGGGTTTGAAGGCACAGTGGTATCCTCTAGTGGGGAGGGCTGCCTTTTTTCTAGTACAGTTTTAGGCAGAACCCCAAGATAGCAAATAAAAGCAGGGCTGCATGGTCGAAGGGGGCCAGGGTAGGGACCCCAGCTCAGGCACTTCGCTTCCTCAGTCACCCTGGTCTGAGGGACTTCCCAGCAACCCCAGGCCCCCACCACACTGAAATAGACTAATTTGCTCTCTTGGCAAACCTGTTGTTTGGGAGATGGGTGACTGAGCCCAGGTTACACAACCTGTGTTCCCCTCTGGCCATGACACACAGGGGAGTTTGTTCCTGGGCCTGTTCGGGGAATGACCAGATCTCGATGTACTCTCTGATTTGTGCCCTGCAATTTGCTTTTCTTAATTTACTCTCTGTACAGGGTTGCACAACACATAGCCATTCTTCCATTTCCTCCTGGGCATCACCGCCCAATCCATAGCCCCATCACCTCTGGTTTAGACAGCAGAGACCCTTCGTTTAAAAAAAAAAAGAGGGGGGGGCACCTGGGTGGCTCAGTGGGTTAAGCCTCTGCCTTCAGCTCAGGTCATGATCTCAGGGCCCTGGGATCGAGCCCCACATCTGGTTCTCTGCTCAGCGGGGAGCCTGCTTTCCCCCACTCTCTCTTTGCCTGCCTCTCTGCCTACTTGTGATCTCTCTGTGTCAAATAAACAAATAAAATCTTAAAAAAAAGAGAGAGAGAGGGAGAGGGAGGGTGATTACTTTTCCTAATGCAGAACTCTGAGTGAATCCCTCCCTTCTGCCCAGAAGGCTTCCAGGACTCCCTTTAGAAAGCCCCACGTCTTCAGCCTGGCTCTCATGAGCTTCTAGAGTTTGCTTCCAGCTTGCAGTTTACCTTATATCTCCCCAGCTACCACATCCTGGGACTTCTGGAAAGGCAGACTCTGGAAGCATAGTGTTGCATCAAGATCTCTGCCTCCCAAGAACATTTCCGTGAGCTCTCTCCTCTGCCTGACTGGCTTTCCTATGTCCTGGAAGGACCCCAGGGACCCTGTGCATTTAGCATGACCTGTCTGCGAGGCCTTATCGCACGCCCCTTCTTCAGAGCCTTGCTCCTTAGAGAATCCCCATCACTCACTGGAACCCCGGGCTGACATTCAGCGAGCGGCGGTGTGCCCGCAGCCACGATGATGGTTCAGATGTGGAAACACTCCCATACTGGGTAGAAATAGCTGCCACCCTAAGGGCCCCCACCCCTAATTCTGATTTGGAAGACTTCCAGCCTGGTTCATCCGGGGATCTCCTGAGCCTGTTGTGGGCCAGTGGCTTACTTCGCTCCCAGTTGGTTGGTGCCTGGCTGTACTGGTTATTCCTGGTTTGGAATAACTCCCTCCGTCCTTCATTTGTCTTTCACGTGAACATATCTTATTCCCTCACATAGGCTCCGCAGCTCCGTTCTAGGCTCTGGGCATTTAACAGACCTAGTCATTGTCATCTGTGAGTTTTCAGCAGCATTTGACATGGGACCTTACTGCGAGTAAGCACTTAATACCGCCTGATGGTTGGTTGAGACCAGGAGACGTTCCGATGATGAGGTATAGAAGGGAGTCACTGGCTGACAAGAATATACTTTTAGATGCCCCAGGTTTGTGTATTATGGTTCTGGGCAAAGCTTAGATCTTGTAGGTAAGATCAAGGCATCAAAAATCACTAGACCAAAGCCTGAACTTTCATTGGGTTGAACTTAATATCTAGGGGTATATCTGAGGTATCGTTTGCAGGGTACTTCCGGAGATTTTCAAACAGCAGGTGGCTATAGGCTTTGTAGTGGGAAGAAGGCAGATCAGTGTCAGGTTCTAGATAATCTTACATAACTGTACCCTAGTCTTCATTTACCTGGTAGTTCTACTTAAAACCATACCTTGTCTCCGTGCCACTAGTAAAATGGTCAAATAGCTGTTTGTTCCTTCTCTAGGGACAATTACCCACATTGTGCGTCACACAGGCTTCTGAGGTACCCCAGAATGGGGAGCTGGCAGGGAACTTGCCTGTCAAGCAGTCCAACCAGCCACCTCCCAGAGGCCAGAACCGTGGTCCAGAGAGGTGTGGCTGCGGGCCCAGACACAGGCTCGACTTGGAAGGCAGAGCCAGCCTGTGTTTTCCTGATAGGGTTCAGAGATAAGCGCCGTGGATCCCCTGTGGCTCTGGGGCACTGGTTCTCCTTCCTCCAGACTAGCTGGCCCAGTCCATTTGGGCCCTCACGCTTGCCCCGGCGACATCCCTGGCAAAGCCTGTCCTCTCCAGAACACTTCTTGCCCTCATGGGCAATGTTGAGTGTCTTTGTCTCCCTCTTCAGTGGGACGTCTGTGTGTAGGCTTTGTCCCCAACTGGTAACGCTGCCCCCTAGCTGTGGCACACTTTTCAGGGGGCTCCAGTTAGCACTTTTGTTTGTTGGTCTCCCATACTCAAGAGCTGACAGAGACTCCGGTCAGGCAGGTGCTCGCAGAATTTGCGGGTACTGCTCAGTGGTAGTTTCCAAAACGGAGCACACATGCCCCGCGCCCCGAAGTGGGAAGACCACCCAGGGTGCAGAGTGGAGGTATTAGAACTTCTGCAGCTATTTACTTTTTAGGTTAAATTCATATATATATATATATATATATATATATATATATATATATAGCAGTGTTCAGAAAATATTTGCAGATGTCTAGAGTTCATAGATGGCTGCATTTCCATATTACGTACCCATTTCTTTATTATCCTGGATGCATTTTAAAAAGTTGAGAGAACCAGAAAATAACTCCTTCTTTGTACATCAGCATGGCAGGATACCTATAAATGCCATTAAAAAATAGAGAGAGAGAGAGAACAGTTTGTCAGTTAAGGGGGAATCAAAACTGCTTTGCAAAACTAGGTTGTGACTCATGTTAATTTGGCCTCTTATGTCAGAAGAGTCATGTTAAACCCAGAGTATATTTTGACTTTGGACCAAAGCTTAACAATGTAGAAGCCTCATTAGGAAAAAAAAATTTATTTTAATTTTTTATTTCTTAAAGATTTTATTTATTTCTTTGAGAGAGAGCGCATAAGGAGGGGGAGGAGCAGAGGGAGAGGAAGAAGCAGGCTCCCCACTGAGCAGGGAGCCTGATATTGGACTTGATCCCAGGTCCCAGAGGCAGATGCTTAACTGACTGAGCCACCCAGGCATCCCTAGGACAAAGGTTTTATTTTTTATTTTATGCTGTGTCCCTCCCCTGAGGCTAGAGCAATGTTTGATATAGAGTGCATACACAGGAAATATTCTCAATTGAACATACGGACCTTCCCTTGGGTGACAATTAAAAATCATGCTGCATATGGCACTTAAGTCAATATTTAGGTTAGCTTTCTTTGTTGAAACCTGTAGTCAGATGGCAGGACTCAGGGATGGGTCAGTCAGCCTGACTCCCAGCAGATCCGTGCACAGAGCTCCCCGAGCATCATGCTGGGAGCATCATGCTAGACGGACCTCCGAAGTGTCACCTGAATGAGAGGAGGTGTGGCATTTCTTTGAAATCTTTTTGTTTTGAAAGCTTTTTGTTTCAATGGGTGTAAAATGAGACAATAGTCCTGAATAAAGCTCAAGCTGGGATTAGGGGCACATCGTGCCTTCTTAAACTATTCTAATTACCTTTGAATCCATGTGGGCATTTTCCTAATAAAATTAAAAAAAAAACACAAGGGGAAAATAGAGACCCCGAATTCGTGTCACTTGTTGCAAGTAGGTAATAGCCGGCGGAGGCCATCTCTTCTTCTTCCTTCCCTTTGGAACATGGTGTCATTTTTCAGCTGTTGGGTGTGTGTTGTTTGCAGCTTACCTGCCGCCTGCCACCTCCTCTGGTAGTTACCTGAACTCTGGCTGTTATTCTAGCCCTTGTCTCTGGTTGTCACCAGGCCCCCACCCTTCCCTCCACATACAATGAGCTTAATCCTTCAACCCTGTGTGCGTCTCATGTGTCACTTCCTCCACCAGAGGTCTCCCCCAGAGCTGACCACACGGAGAGGTCGCATCGGGGGTCCCACACTCTTCCAAGGCTCTGTTTGGCCTTGAGGAAGCCCACCGGGTAAGAATAATGGGAGGTTCCCTTCATCGCTGCTGTTTAGGGACACAGACAATTAAACAATTAATTTCTGTGCTGAAATCCGCAGACACTCGAAAGCGTCCCCGTCCCTGGGTGGCTGGCCTTCCTCTGTGTGGGTGGAGGTCCGCCCGTGTTCTGTCTCCCACTTACCCGCCCGGCTAAGCCGCTCGTCTAGTTTATCCGCCCCCCTGCAGCCACGGTCTATTTTCAGAGGTGTAAGTAACTCGACCCAACGTTGTGTCCCTTCAGCCTTCTTAGCCAGGTCATTGCTATTTGATCGTCGTGACCTCTGTGAGCAGCAAGGACTGGGCCTCCTTTTTCTCTGTCACCCGCATCAGGCCTCACCCTGGTGGCAGACGACGCCCCACTGCAGGGGGACGAGCTTCTGCAGCCAGCCAGGGCTCAGCGTGAACTGGTGGCGTGACAGTGACCCTGGTTTGTGGCACTGCGGTTCCTGACCAGCCAGCCGCCCCTGCCCCCTACCTGCCAGCCTGGGCTGGCTCTCGGGCTGTTGCCTCCCCCCCACTGGTCTCTGCCTGCTCCCCTCCGCCTTCTGGAAGGCCCTGCCTCTCCACACCAGCCCATCTGTAGTGCTTTCTCCCTCCCGAAGCCCTCTACCACTCACTTCTTCACTTTCTGCCTGGATAGTTGGATTAAATCTTTCCTGCAGGAGTGTTTGTTTTCACCGATACCCTAAACTCTTCGAAGGCAGAGGAAGCCCACGAGCACTGCGTCCTCATGCTGTTGGCCTTCTGTCGGCCAGGGAGGAGGGAGAGTGTTTTTTTTTCCCTGCGATTTTGCTCATTCGCGGTGGGACCTTTCTCAGAGAGACCCTCAGGTGGAAGTTGCCACATAGCTGGTCACTGGCTGCACCAGTGTCCCACACCAGGTGGACAGTGATGGGGCTTCTGCCCCATCTGTCACTCTTCTAGAAGGCCCTAGGCCATTTTCTGGAGAGGTGGGAAATATGTATGTGTGAGAAGAAATGAACTGACTTCACCTAGTGATATCTTCTTCATCTTGAGAAATAAAAAAAAAAAAGTAATAACACAGCAAAGTACATAGACTAATAAAATCACAAACCAAATACCTATGTGGTGTAGCATAGAAGTGACAGTTTTTAATGTAATGTTGCTTGTCATCTTTCCGTGTCATGCTGTCATCTGGAGTTTCTGGGTGGGGGTGGAATCTGTTACCAAGTCCCTGACTCAAGACAAGGCTGTGTGGCCACCTTCTGCTCTCTGTAGCATCGCCCTGGAGAAGCTCCCTGGTGTTGGTGACAGAAGGACGCACAGATTTCCTCTGTTCCCCCCCTTTCTGGATCCCCTCTGAGGCCCACACAGGCAGCAGCTCAGTGGGCACAGCCAGTCCCTAGAGCAATGAGGTTTTTGCCTCTGAGACTCCTGTTTTCCTGGACACAACATCTGAGGGGAACCCGGGACTTAGGTACCTTCTCTGTGTGCAGTTTCTCAAACAAATGGGCCCCCCTTCCCATCCTGGAGCCCTAAGTAGAGTTCCTGCCTCATGGGGTCCAGCCATGGCTAACATCAAAAGACATTTGTCCTCTTTCCTAGTAAGGTCTTTCCCTCCCAGGGGGTGAAGCCTCCTGTCCCAGAGCTTGTTCTGTGGTTCATCGCAGGCCTGGAAGGTGGAGAGTCCGTTCTGAATTGTATTTCCTTCCCTAGCTCTTGTCAGAATAGGCTCTCCTGGTGTTGCCCTGTCCCCCAGACCGTGGTGTCATATTCATAACATGTGGTCCTCCAGACATAATTTGGGCTCCTGTGCCAAATGTCAGCTGAGGTCACGTGCCTTGTTGGATCCAGTGGGTGAGTGGGAAGCCGGACCTACCGAAGCCCCTTCTGTCTCTGTTCCCACGGAAGGGTTGGGTCGGCCTAGCCAGCGGGTCTTATGTCCACCAGCTCAAGTGAGGCGACTGACTGGCCGAGGCCCGTTCCGCCCACCCTGCCCCTTTCTCCACCTCGCAGTGGGAAATGGCCCTGCCTTGGCTTGGCTTCTGAGGACTCACTTAACAAAATTAAATCAATGTTTGAAGACCAGTGGAAAAACCTTGCTTCCCTTAGGAATTTTTTTTTTTTTTTTTTTTTTTTTTTTTTAAATGGAAACGTCTCCTCTTAAATCCAAGCCACCTCATGTGCGCAGACTGCAGTCACCATTCTCCCAAGTGGCTGTCCGTGACAGATCTTCGCATCTATGTTGAAGGGTGATGGAAGGAGCACTCTTTGGCTTTCTTTCCTCTGCCTTCCAGAGAATGCTGGGCAGGTCCTGCGCGTGGCATTCCTTTCTCAGATGGCCGCCCACCCGCGGCCGCGGGCGGTGCCACGGGCTCGCCTCCGCTGCTCCCAGCGGCTCCTGGGAGGTTTCTCTGGTTTCGAGGCTTCTCTTCTCTGCCCTAGAAGACTCGCCTCCAGAAGCTGGGTGCCAGCCTGGTGTCAGGACTCAAGCGCTTCTTCTGACATTTGCAGTTCTACTTAAGAAAGGTATTTGTCTGCTCTCTTCCCTTCCTTATGGGCAACCCTGGTCTTTCAAAAAGCGATCCACAGTCTCCTGTCTGAATATATGTCTACATGTCTGCTAAGGAGAGGAGAGGACCCTTGTCCTTGGATGAACTTGAGGCGACATTATACAGAAGTGCAACAGACTGGGCATTGGAGAACATCATGGGAAGATGGGCAGGAGAGTATTTTTTTAAAATCGCTTTAATTCAGTGGTCTCCCACCTTTTCTCCCCCCACCCCCCGCATCACTAGGTGGGGGTGCTTGCTTCCTTCTTGCACGCGGGCTCCCAGCAGCTGCCGCCGCCGCCACGATGTGGGGTTTAGAGGGAGAATGCTGAAGTTTAGAAATACTTGGAATACCTCCTTTCCCTTTGGAGAATCATTGTTCTATAAATACACCCTCCCCGGGGCCCATAGCAGAGAACTGGTCAGAATCCCAGAGGGTCACTCACAACTAAGTGACGGTCAATAAAGCACCTGTCCTGGACAAGGCATCGGGGCACATAAAGACAGATGGGAAGAGACCCTCGGCCCGAGAGAGAGACGCAGACGCTCCCCACAAGTGCGAAGTAGGAGGCGTGAAGGGTCACCCATGGGCTGCGGGGAGCATCCTCCAAGGATTTGGGGGGGGGCGCTGACTGCTTCTGACCGAGGAGGTCATGTACTTACGAACTGATGAGAGAAAATGGCCTGTTTGGGTGGGCTGGACATCTGAAAACAGTGCCAGGGAAAGGGCTGTAGGTGAAGGAGACAGCAAAGGGAGGGGATACAGAGTGGGCGTGGAGGCATAGGGAAGACCTTCTGGTGCCTTCCAGGGAAGGTCAGGAGCTCCGTGGAGGAGTGGAGACTGGGACACTTGCTTCCTAGCCCTGCTGAGGTGAGGCGCCAGGAGGGGAGCTCGCCCAGAGACGAGAAGGTGGACCCTTCTCCTCACACGTGGAGGGCAGCTTTCAGGACCTTGGGAAGCTGGCTGGGAGCCCACAAACCACCTTCCAGCCTCCCCCCTCCCCATTTTTCTTCCACATTCTATGGTTCATTCTCCGGGCTCGAAAACCTAGCCCTCCAGTTCCTCCTTTTTCCCCTTTATATCCACATACCAAAATATGTTTTTTTTTTTTTTTTTTTTTTTAAGTCATTAAAAGCCTCTTACTGTTAAATAGGCATAATGTAAAATTTACCCTTTAACCCACTTTGGAGCATACAGTTCATTGTCATTAAGCACTTTCTCAGTATTGTGTAACCGTTAGTGCTGTGGAGTTCCAGAATTTTTCATCATCCCAAACACAGACCCACAGTCACTGCCTGCCCCTCCCACCTTCCACTCCTGTAGCCTCTATTTCTGTCTCCACGAACTCGCCGCATCCAAAGGCCCTGGAACACATATCTTCGTTTCAGGGTTCATCCACATTATGGTGCGTGTCGGAATTTTCTTCTGCTCTAAAGGCTGAACGATACTCCGTTGTCTGCAGGTTCCACATTTGGGTCCTCCATCTGTCGGTGAGCTTTGGGGTTCAGATCCCCGCTTTTCAAAGCCCCATATCATGGTTCTTTTACCATCCAGCGCATTGCCTCCCACCTTTGTCTAGATTTGAATCACCGCATGCCTTGGTGGCAGCCTGTGCCTTTCAGCGTCCCCAGGCTTCGCCTTCAGACCTGGTGTCTAGTTCCGTTCTCGCATGGAGCTGGGGCACGACATTGGACTTTCCCCGGGCACAGCCTCCTATCTTTGAGCTGAAGCTAATAACATCTCCCTGCGTGGGGGCTGTTGTGAGAATTGTGCTTAGTCATGTTTGTGATTGCTTAGCACAGCGGCTCTCAATGAAATCATTTCACACTGATTTCCCTGAAGGTCTTCCTTCCCTTCTCCTGAACCCAGTTTCATCCTGTCACTCATTCCAGATTAATCTGTTCAAGTCCTAGCGCTGAGCTGGGGAGTTGCTTCCAACCGTACTGTTTAGTCCCCATACCCTGAAGCAGAGCTGACGGTCAGAGGCCACACCGATCCCTTGAGGACCAGCCCTCTTTGTGGCTTCTGCACACGGCTCCTCTTTGAGGGTGTGTGACCTCTTCTCTCATTTCTTTGGCCCTGACTGCCACCTTGTTTCTCAGAATGTTGTGTGTATATTTGTGTTACGTTTCTTACTTCCAAACTTCACGAACACGGTCCACATGTGAAGAGTAAATAATGTAGATGCCCCGAGAGAGGGTGAGGATTTCCCCCAAACTCTGTCAGTCTTGATGTCCTCATGTCACCCAGGTTCCCTCATTTTGCAAGGTGCCTCTCTCTTACCCAGGCTCTCATTTGTGGGGGGGGGGGGGTTCTGTCAGTCACCTCAGTTTGAACACCCATCAGGTAGAAAAGGCCCCTCGGCCAGTCCCAGTCTTGGGTCCTCACAGAGCCTACCTCACTGACTTCAGATTTTTTCTAAGGAAAAGAAATGTAATACTCATTAGGTTGTTTTTTCTGGAGGTTTGACCTTATAAAGGCAAATAGTGGATATTACTGTCAAAAGCTTTTAAAAGTCAGTTTAACAAGCAATCAGGTATGAGGTTGAGTTATATAATATGGACCCATCGGGCACATTTTTTAAACTGTCCTAACATTGTACAGGTGTGTTACTGTGACATGGGAGAATTTGTTCAGTGGTGGCAACCAACGTAACCGCACGAAATCCTATTTGAGGAAGCACGTTTAAAGATCCTGTTTGAAGAAGCTTGCTCAAAGAACTCTAATAAAATACCAGTGAAATGTAAATAGGAAAAAGCACACACTTCTCAAGTAATTTTTTGTCATGTGGCCTAAGTATGTACGTAGCTTACAGAAACTGTTGTTATAAGTAGACCTTGGACCATGTCCTCTATCCCTGAAAGTTGATCTGTTCAAGTTGGACCCATGATATTTGGAATCTCACTGCTTGGGGGCACATCTGGAAGTTGTGTCTTGGTGGCCAGTATGAACAGGTGAGGCATCACCCTGGTCTCACTGGTTATAAATTAGTCGAGCTTGATGCTTTAGATGCTTTATGTCCTCTTTCTAACTTTGGGCATATGGGCAGGGAGAGTGTCTCTGCTTCATTGCTCCTTTTACAATCTTGTTGGAAATTGACTTGGTGATCCAGAGCCTCACTTTCATGGAAATCAAATGTGTTGCTTAAGGTTTATTATACTTAGTTGGGAAGAACCGCTCCAAGGCAGTAGAAGGGAGTAATTAATTCCCTGTGGAACGACTTGCGTGCTGTTGTGTGGGTTCCCGAAGTTACCTGGATGGTTGGTCTTTGCCCTACTCAGGCTCAGAACAGGACGATGGTCCCAGGGCAGTGTCTGTGGTCAGGAGCTCCTGTATAGAATGGGGTTTGGACAGCGACTTCTGCTTTTCCTCCCAAACTGGTGGACTCCGGCGTCCCTGTGGAACTCCCATACAACCCTCTTCAGGGAGAGCCCGGTCGCTCTTCTGGTTCAAGAGGGGATGGCTTAAGCAAATCTAGCTTTAGGTCATTTGCCAGCCAGGGTTAAGGAGCACGAATCCGACAGTTTTGGAGTGGCACATTGAAAGAACAGCGCACGGTCTGGCTGCCGCCCTCTTGTTCCTCCCGGAGGTCAAGCTCTGCCCAAGCCAGCGCAGGACAAAGGGGGAGTTTGAGCTTCTGTAAATAGCCTATTGTACCAGGGGAGGAGGTGGGGCAAGGAATGGCAGCATCTTGCCAGCTTGGCTTGTTGCTTTTAAGGAGAGATGTCAGGATTTCTTCATCTGCCGCTGCCAGGACAAGGGTGCAGTTTATTTCTGTGGGTTTGCTTGAAGGCTGCATTCCTAGCGAAGTATTCCATCAGACCGTGATTATTCAGCTGAATGAAAGCTTGAGGAACTTTAGAAGGGGAGACACGTCCAGATTACCTTTTTTTTTGGGTTTGCAAATGATAGGAAGAAAATAAAATGCTGATGTAAGTATAAATCTACACAATCATAGGAGCTGTGTGTGTGTGTGTGTGCGCGCGCGCATGTGTGTGTGTACGCACACGTGTGTGCCCCTGTGTCCTTAGAGAATGATGCCCTTGTGAGTCACCTTTGCCCCACACCCCTTTTTCCTGGTGTAAACAAAATGGTAAGAAGTGAGACTTTGTGTGCAGGTGGCCTTGGGCCCATATGTTCGAGTGCAGGATGATGGGGCAAGCGCGAGCGGTTATGTAAGACATGGGGCATTCACATGGAGTTCAGATGCTAGGCTCTGCTCCTGTTGTGGAAAGTGAGTGCCAGAAGGACCTTTAGAGAGCAGCCGCTCTCACTGTTCCTGAGCCGGGGTGGGTGTCAGGAGACTTGCAAGTTGCACACAACCCCCACCCCCCGCCCCGCGCAGAGGGGTAGGTGCATGTTCCTTGTGCTAAGGACCAGGGGCAGAGGGTAGGAATGGTTCACGTACAGGAAAAAGCACTACTTGAGAGCTAGGTCAGTGTCTCGGGGAAGCCCCGTAAATCTCCAGCCTCAGCTTCCTTATAATCGTTTTGTATTGCGAGACAGTGTGATACAGAGTGTGAAAGCTTTACTTCCTGAAACACTAAATCAGCATTTGCTGGGCCACTAGCAAGGCTCTCCACAGTTTGGGTTGATAAGTACCAGGATTTCTGTTTTCTGATGGTCATGCAATCCAGTTTTTGTGACTTGGCCCCGTGCATCTGTTTCTGGAAGCCCAGGCACCCTTCCCTCTGGTACTTTGCCGTGGAAGTGCACCACACTTCCCTGACCGCTGTTCTTATGTTCACTGTCCATTTTGTGGTTTGTTTGTTTTTAAGATTTTATTTATTTGACAGAGATCACAAATAGGCAGAGAGGCAGGCAGAGGTTGGGGAGGGAGGAAGCAGGCTCCCTGCTGAGCAGAGAGCCCCATGCGGGGCTCTATCCCAGGACCCTGAGATCATGACCTGAGCTAAGGCAGACACTTAACTGACTGAGCCACCCAGGTGCCCCCATTCTGTGGTTTTAGACTTCAGGACCCCAGTGAGCAAACCCCCTTTTCGTAGGTGTGAGGAGGAAGGAGTCTCAAGAGCGTTGCAGGGAAGGAGAAGCTAGCTGACAATAGGCTTGTGTGTTCTTGACAGAGAAATACTGACTGCCTAAGCCTTTAAGCTGATTGAATCATTATTCTTAGCAAACAGCAACATTGTTATTTGCCAGGCCTGCAAACGTATGGAGAGGATGATGTGGAAATTTGCTTTTGAAAGAATTTTAAAAATATTCCAGCTGGAACACCATTGGAATAAGAATAAAATCTGTCTGGTTTTTAGTAATTTGTTGGATTCTTCTTCCTCAAGACCTGTTGGGGGACTGTCTTAAAGCGTGGTGTTTATATTCACCTGCAGCATTAAAAGGCTATTTATTGTGGCCAGTTTTCTTTGGATGTGGGTCTGCCTTCATTTTTAAACACCCCAAGTACTTTTTCCTTCATAGCAGTTCCATAGAGGGGAGATTTATAATGCTTTACAGGAGTTGTTCTTCCTGTGGATTTAAAAGAAGGATTTGCTTTAGTTCTTTACCGGAAAGACTATAGTTTTCCTATATACAGTGTTAGCCGGTGGGTTCAGTGAAGCTGGTTTGTGGCTTGTCGCCTGGCTCTCCTCTGAGAGGCATGAATTAAATTGCTATACCTCATCATTACCAGTTAAAGATAAGAATGCAGCTGGATTTAAACCCTTAAAGTTACACACTCAGGTCTGATTAAATGGTCTAGCCTGGGTGCTACTAAATCAGTAATTTTCTTTATTTTTTTTTTAAGATTTTTATTTTATTTTTTGACAGACATCACAAGTAGGCAGAGAGGTAGGCAGAGAGAGAGAGAGGGAAAAGGCTCCCCGCTGAGCAGAGAGCCCGATGCGGGGCTCAGTCCCAGGACCCCGAGATTATGACCTGAGCCGAAGGCAAAGGCCCAACCCACTGTCACCCAGGTGCCCCTAAATCAGTAATTTTCTGAAGTTTTTGTTTTTTTTCAAGTTTTCTTTCTTAGTTTTCTTAGTATCTTAATTTATTTCTTATCTCTAGAAAGAGACTTTTTTTTTTTTTTCTTTCTTAGTCTAATGCTGTCTACAGTTTGGCTACTGCTGATGCTTAAAACAGAAAAGAAAAATCACCAGCTTATAACCATTTGTTCACGGGGGAATTATTTTTTGTCCTCACACAGCGATGGGATTCTGTTGAACAGCCCCGGCGAATTCACGCAGTCTAGGTTTTATGGAAATCACCTTCGGGACCTGTGGGAGAGAAGAGACCAGGGCAGAGGGGTGTGTCGGGGGTGGGTGGGAAAGTCCTGTTCAGATCTGGGGCGCCGTGGTGTGAAGGCGGCTGGAAGGCGGAACGATTGCAGAGAAAGGCACGTTTGCACGTTGTACACATCCGGTTGCTTCGCGTCCTTAGGGTAGCAGTGCTGTTTTTGCAACGTGACCACAGGGGCCAGACTTGATTTTGTCTGCTTATCCTCGCGGTCTCTTCCTCACAGAGACATTGCCTCGTCTCCGGCTCCACCGACGGGAGCGCTTCTCACACCGTGCAGACATTGCTGGCTTGATTTTGCACCTTCCCCACCAGCAGGTGAGCCCATGGAGAACCTGCACCGGGTTCTCCCCACTGTGGGCACCGGGCCTGGCATATGCCGGATGCCCCACGATGGGCACCAACCAGAGTAACTCAGTTCCTGTGCATTCATCTAGAGTAAATCTGCCGGGAGTGTACTACAGACAATCTGTTTCTTTCTTGGTCTGTCTCATGTTGGTTCGACATAACCACCCAACATCTGATCATGTATTTTGCTGTTTTGTTTTTTTTTTTTAAATATGTCCATTGTCTCTTCTCATGGGGAAACTGAGCAGAAAGAAAACAGTGTCTGTTTTCAGATCTGGCACTGGCAGTGACACTGATGCCTGTCCCTGCCCATGGGTGGAGCAGTGGGGTGACTCTGCTCTCAGCTGCTCATTGGCCCATCCTCCACCCTCTCTCCTCCTGGGAAGTCAAGTATGAATTTTGTCTGCTAGTTACCTTTAGCCCAGTGGGCAGCAGCGCGCGAGTCAGCATGTGACTGATGTCCTGAGAGACCTTGGCAGGTCGGGTAAGCGGCGGCTGAGCTCCTCCAGCCCCCTCCCACCCCCAGCCCTCGCCACCTCTTCTGCTCTGTGGTGGCTTGTCACCTAGCAGTCAGCCCCGGGTGGCACAGATGGTGAGTGGTTTTGTAAGTCCGAGAGCTCTCTCTCTCCACCATTGTGACCTAAAGAGATCTTGCTTATCTGTTCCTTCTCAATTGTTATGTAAAACCTGGAAATTTCCTCTGTGTGTGTGTGTGTGTGTGTGTGTGTGTGTGTGTACACCTACACAGAGCTGTTGTAGCACATGTCTGCCCAAGCTGACCAGACTGACAGGACTGGTGGCTGGTGAAAACAATGGGTCCCCTGCCACTCCATTAAAAAAAAAAAAAAAATTTACAGTAGTATAGATTGGAAACGTAAACATGTCTGTATTTGAAAAAAGAAAATTATCTTCAGCTTTGTGACCTAGCTCTTTAAAAGAACACACTGTAAGTGGCTCACAGATGCCTCCTGAATGATAGCTAAAATGTTCGTACTCTGTGAATCGGCAGGCGGTGTTCGAGAAAAGCCGTCCGCATTTACCACGATGTTCTCCGCTTTACTGCCACACATGCTGTAGAGTACTTCCTCATCAATAGTTTTCTCCTTAGAGTTACTCTTACTTATTATCTGTACTGCACACTTTTTATACTGGTATATGTATGAGTTGTCTGTAATATCCAGTGTGAGGCTTTTTGTCTAGTTTTCTTCTGTGCGTTTTTGGCCTCTTAATTTTGTTGGTGAACTCTTTGTGGTCTAGCCTTGTTTTTAATTAACTCTGTCCCTTCCTGTTCTACACACAGGACCAATCACAGAGTCTTGGTAGGCGAAATAATGATAGTGCCTAGAACGTATTGAGTCGTTTCTGGTGCCCCGTGCATTTAGTCCTTATAAAAACCCATGAGATCACTACTGTTTTCAGCCTCCATTTATTCTTAGGGCTACAAGACTCAGAGAGGTGAAGTAATGTGTCCTCAGTCCTCTAGCTAATAAGCTGGGAAGACAGGATTTGGCTCTTGAATCTGGGGTCTTAAATACCCTTCGTTACTACTTCTCAGCTACTACGCTACAGTCTCTCTCTAGATGTTTGGTGGTTGGTTTGAACTTCATGTGCACCCTTTTAGCATTATAATATAATGTAATACTATATTATATATAGAAGAAATTTTATACATATTATATATATATAAAAGAAATTATTCGATCCAAATAGTGAACTCTGGTTCTCTGGCATATGTGTTGCTGCTTTTGTGGTACAGAGTATGGGGATGGCAAGAGGCATGTTGAAATTTAGGTTGGCGTGCTGTATCCATCGGGAGCTCGTTCTGAGATGCGTGGGCAGAAGCGGGAGCGGATGGCCGTTAGGTGGTGTGGGCTTATTTGTGCCTCTTCCCCTTTCTTCTCATTAGCCGTGCTAATGACAGCTGAGTATATCTGATCAGGTGGAAGGGAACAGAGACGGTATCAGGGAAGGAGGTGGTGACTTACGCCCCTGGAGCATGTTGTGGCAAGAATTCTTCCTGAATGAAACCTTTTAACATGGGGAATGGAAGCTTGACACAAACTGATACACATATAATGAACTTCTTCTTTTTATTTTTTTAAAAAGATTTTTGATTTATTTATTTGACAGACAGAGACCACAAGCAGGTAGAGAGGCAGGCAGGAGGAAGCAGGCTCCCCGCTGAGCAGAGAGCCCGATGTGGGGCTCCATCCCAGGACCCTGAGACCATGACCCGAGCCGAAGGCAGAGGCTTTAACCCACTGAGCCACCCAGGCGCCCCTACACGTACAAACGTACAATGAATTTCTAAAGGGTTTTTAGAGACGTGAAGCTTGACAGCCAAGGAAAGAGCTGGACCGTTAGACTGTGGGTTCAGAGCCTTGACTGGTCAGGAATCAAGTTGGATGGTTGGCCTTTAGGAGTTTTGGACACAGGTCTTGCCTTCCTGGAAGGAATGTGACATTCTTGTCTTTTGACAGAATTCAGCTTAGGGAGCGACCATCACGGGACGATGCAAGCCCACGAGTTGTTTCGGTATTTTCGAATGCCAGAGCTGGCTGACTTCCGACAGTACGTTCGCACGCTGCCGACCAACACACTCATGGGCTTTGGAGCTTTTGCCGCCCTCACCACCTTCTGGTACGCCACGAGGCCCAAAGCCCTGAAGCCACCATGCGACCTCTCCATGCAGTCTGTGGAAGTGCCGGTAAGTGGAGGGGCTGGCCTGCCTGCTGTGTGCATTTTCTCTGCATTTCTCCAGGTTCCCCGTCGAGTGCTATGTTGGTCAACATCAGTCACTGGCCGATATTTGCTTGCAAGGGCACTTTGTAAGCCAAAATGTGCTCAACACACAAAGTTGGCCGGTGGGGTCATAGATGGGGGTAAGGGCCAAAATACAGGGCAGAGGGACAAAGTGGGTGGTGTTGGCGGGGTGTCTCCCTCTAGTCACCCAGAGGCTCACTGCAAGAGTCCTACTCAGTTTTGACCCGTTGCTAGGCCCTATAGTCGGCCCAGAAGATTCTGTGAGCAGGAAAGGAGAGGCATAGAGTCCCTGTTCCCAAGGGGCTTGTGTTCCAGCAGAGAAGAGAGTTGTCAAACAAACATTCCAGAAAGAAGGATTTCCTCTGTGGTATACCTGATACTTAGAACACCTCCCAAGCTTTTGAAAGAGACTCTGAGATTTCACCTAGGAAAAGGCAATGCTAGGAACTTGCCAGAATAACACGGCCACAGAGTTTTGGGTAGGCCAAGAACAAGCCAAGAGCATTCAGGTGGTATCAGAGGTTGAGTACCACAGTTGTGTAGAACTTGGGCACACCGTCAGCCATGTTCTTGTTGTCATGGAAGTGAAACGCAATGTATTTCCCTCATTAGGGCCGAATGGTTGCCATGGCATGGGGAAAGTTAAGGACCCTTTTTAGAAAGATTCTTTCTTAATGCTTCGGCTCTGCCTTCCTTCCCTTCTGAATCTCTTTAGTATAAAACGTGAGGGGTTGAAAAGATGAAGCAGCCGGGTCTCTCTGGTGCTGGGACTCTTGGCCTATTCTCTGCGTTGTCGTCTCTCGCTTTCCCCTACCCAGGGCAGAATCCGTTTTCAGTATTTCTAACTTTTAGCACATATAAAGAATATTTCTTTTTCTCCATCCTGCCCTGCTCCCCAGGCTGATGGCCGTGAGCAGGAGAGATGCCCTTTCAAATGAACCTTGGCCTGATGAGTACCTTTTTGTTATTTATAGTTTTGTTATTTATAGTTTTAGTTCTTTGCTTTCCTTTAGACAATTGCTTGGATTCATTAATTTGAAGCTTTTTAAATATATAGTAGATATGTCAGTCTAATACATGCCAAAATGTAAAAATAGAATGACTGAATTATTGCCAAGAAAAGTTGGTTCTATGCCTTATTTAGAAGGTAAACATGGCTTAATATTTTACCTCAGCTAATCACAAACTGTGAAGGAGAAGAATTCAGTTTTTCTAATAGATGTGTGTGAGGTTTTTGAGATTCCTTTTCTTCTGGAGGAGGACCTGGTGTCTCACAGTAGCATTGCCATTGCTGTGAAAAGAATATTTGGCAAGCGCAGGTTTAAGATATTTATAATTTAGCAGTAACTGTAAATGCCTAATTCGTATTATATGAGAAATTGTGGAAGCACTTACAATATGCTCTTTAAGCTCCAGCTTCGCATAAAGTCATTCTGAGACTTGGGAAAATAAGCATGCGTGTCCTCTGTGGAATAGTTTAAAAATTACTGAGAAGCGGAAAGAAAATTAAAATCTATAATTCCACTCCCTGGTAGAGAGGCTTCCTGATTTTTCTCTTGGCTTATAGAAATGGACTTAGTTCTGGTTTTCAGAACTTGTAGGTCCTTTTGCTTTGCATTTCTAAAAAAAGACCTTAAAATATCGAATTCAAGAGAGCTTGGTAGTTATAGATGCGTTTATATAGCTAGCATGGCCGTATGGACTGCTTATGGCAGAAAGAAGCCCTTAATTCATTTCATTACATATTCATGAAAAGCCTGCTTATCTGGCACGGTCAGAGGAACTGATTGCCGGAATAAAATATTGTTGTTTGGTTCCTACTTTGAAAACAAGCAAGCACCATTTGCCAGTCAACATCCTGATCCCCCCCCCCACCCCCGCATCCATTTCACATCCAGATTTTTACCCTCTCCCGCTTCCCATAAACCTTCCCAGTTATTAAAACGAGAGGAATCTGCACTTTTTGGTTTTGCTGCATCTCATGACCACCCACCGCGTGATTCCAAGCTACACCTTCTTTTTTTTTTTTTTTAAAGATTTTATTTATTTGACAGAGAGACACAGCGAGAGAGGGAACACAAGCAGGGGGCGTGGGAGGAGAAGCAGGGTTCCCACAGAGCAGGGAGCCTGATGTGGGACTCGATCCCAAGACCCTGGGATCTGAGCCGAAGGCAGACTCTTAATGACTGAGCCACCCAGGCGCCCCTCCAAGCTACACCTTCTTAAAGCAGCGGCACAGAGGTTCTTGATAAGTTACCGCTTCTGACATTTCCTTTTAAAAGTCAGGGTGGAAGGGCGCCTGGGTGGCTCCGTTGGTTAAGAGTCTGCCTTTGGCTCAGATCATGATCCCAGGGTCCTGGCATTGAGTCCTACGTCAGGATTCCTGCTTAATGGGGAGCCTGCTTTTCCCTCTCCCTCTGCCCGCCTCCCACTTTTGCTCTCTCTCTCTCTCTCTCTCTCTCTCTCTCTCCTCTTCTCTCTCACTTTCTCAAGTGAATAAAAACAATTTTTAAAAAAGTCACGGTGATAAAGGGGATGTTAGCATTGAGCCCTAGCCCCATGTATGAAAGGCAGTGAGGACATGGGCTGCGGAATGGGACAGAGAAGCTGGAGTTTGGAACAGAATCCAGCAAGCCTTTTTTAACTTTCAAGCATGGTTTGATCTGGGCTGTGTTTAGAGGGCTGTGCCCCGGCATCCGTGGTGGCAGCTGACCCGGCCTGCAGCAGCGGGACCCCAAGGACTGCTTCTTCCTGCATGTTGGGGAGGAACTTCCATCTGCCACAGAATTTTTCTGCTGCTGCTCCATGACTCTGAGCTGTGGAGGGAAGCGAGGTTTTCTGTGTCTGTGCGGCCTTTAATCACGTTCACAGGTGATGTGCACATTTCCAGGTTCAGCTTGCCTCTGCCTGTCGGCTGAGATCTCCACGTCCCCTGGTGAAGATGACCTTCACCACAGTGACTAGGGACCCCTTGGGACCTAGACCCAGGCCTTGGTGGGACAGAGGAGAGCATGCTGGCGCTGGAGAGGACCAGGGAGGCTGCGGATGTGGCAGAGGCTGGGCCTGGCTCCTTGGCTTAGACCGGGCAGCTTTGGGCAAGTTCCCCTGACTTTCCCGACCTTCAGCCTTCTAGAAAACAGGAGTGACAGTATCTGCCCTCCCTGGTGGGTTAGATTAGATTGGCGCTGCTTAGATTATTTGCAGAGTGTCCGCTTGCCCATGCTAAGTGTTCGGTCAGTGTTAGTTTTCTTCCTCTGTAAAGGCCTCCTCGTAACCATCATGTTTTATATATAAGAAAACAGTTGAATCCAAAGAGGCAAAATCGCACCTACCATTAGTGGGCTATCAAGAGCTCTGTTATGCTGCTTTCATTACAGTTCATGGCAGTACTTGGAAGTTATGGATTCTAGCTAGGGTTTTTCAGGGGCGGGGGAGGAGGAAGATAAGGATAATAAGGCAAGTTGCGGTCTGTCTCGATTAATTTTTTAAAGATTTTATTTATTTATTTGACAGAGGGAAAGAGAGCGTAGGCGGGGGAGGCAGGCAGAGGAGAGGGAGAAGCAGGCTCCTCACAGAGCAGGGAGCCTGATTTGGGGCTGGATCCCAGTACCCCCCGGGATCATGACCTGAGCTCACCGATTGAGCCACCCAGGTATCCCTGTCTAGATTAATGTGAAGAGCCAGTGGCTAGACCTTTGGACCCAGGAGCAGCCTCTTCTGACAGCGGGTATTGCAGGCGGATGAGTTTGCGAGTAGTGATGGAATGAAAGGAAGAAAAGGAACGGGTAATAGAAGAATGAAGTCTGAGTGTCCCGCACAGGCTGGCGGCGGGATCAGACACCGTCAAGAATGGGGTGGGAGGGATGCCTGGGGCCGAGAGCATGGAGCTGCCAGAGCCTGGGCCAGCAGCAAAGGTGGATTTCTGGTGAGCTGCCTCCCCTCCTCCTCCTCCCCTGCACCAGGTTGGACGTAGATGGGGTCAGAGCAAAACTTGGTGCTGATTGGGTCGTAAGCCCACCTACCAGAGTTTAAGGGATCGAGGCAACAAACCATCCCAAAGCATAAAAGGGAATCATTGTAATTGCTGAAGGAGGTAGAAGAAAGAAGATGAGAGATGTCCTGCAGGCCTTGAGATAGCTTACTTGTCAAATTCACATGGAAAGATTTTGAGTGACTACGGCTAGATTAGGGTGTACTTAAATGAAAACCCAAGTGATATGCTTTGTTTTTAAATATTAAAGAAGGGAGTAGATTGTAGGATGCAAAAAACTTTTTTTCTTTTTTTTTTAAGATTTTATTTATTTATGTGAGCGTGTGCACAGCAGGGGAAGGGTATGGGGTGTGGGGGAGGGAGAAGCAGACTCTGCTGAGCAAGGAGCTGATGCTGGTCTGGATCCCAGGACCCGGAGATCATGACCCGAGCTGAAGGCAGACGCTTAACCAACTGAGCCACCCCAGACAGCCCCCCAAAACTTTTTTATACCAACAGGTCCAGGCTTTTTGAGACTTCATTTTAAAAATATCAGGACTTCGTTTCAGATTTATCTCTGGCAACTAAACCAATCAATCTGTAACAGATTCACTGTTTAAACTTGTTAGCCATGGCCCCTTGGTTCCAGGGAGGCTCCGTATCTTTCACAATACAGAACCGGTTCTTTGGGTGTCGGGCTTCTTGTCTGAGTTGGATGACTTTCACACCAGATGATCTCCTGACATTCGGGCGCATGCTGGCTGGCTCTCCGTTTTGGCAGGAAAGCTTGAGATCGGCCCGTCCACATGGTGGGCTATATACGGTGAGCAGCTTGCCATAGCGTGTTAGTCCTGTGCTCTAGAAGGTCTCCTACGGAGGAGGGGACACTCTGGATTTAGTCTGCCATGAGTCACAGAGATGTTATCTGACGGGCATCCATTCAGAAGCACTTGAACATCGGCCGAGCAATGTGCGCCCTGTCCCTGGGAAGAAGAGGTTGTTGGCCTCGCATTGCTTACAGGGTGGAGGGCAGAACAGCCAAGGTCCTCTTCTCTCCCTGGCAGAGGGCAAGGAGCGTCCTTAAGCCAAGAGTAATATGAGCAGCTGGTTCTCGTGCCCTCAAGCTAGAGCTCTGGTTCATCAGAACTCTGAAAGGAGCGCACCAAAGGGAACACATCTGGCCTGGAGGCCACGCTCAGCAGATAGCGTGGGCTTAAGTTTTGATGAAGACTCACATGGGACCTGCACAGACACACTGCCTGTCTCTGAGGTAATGACATTGGCAATCCAGAGAGTGAAAATGACCCAAAGAAGTTGACTCAGAGAAGCCGTGAGGAGAACGGTGGTTCCCCGGGGCGGGAGGTGGGACTATAGGGAGAAGAGGGCCCAGACTTCCAGCTCCCCGATGAGCGAGGTCTGAGGCGCTCGCCTAGAACATGGCGACGTGGCGGAGAACCCTGCCCGGGACAACTGAGAGTCGCCAAGAGCGAAGGACTCCAGTGTTTTCAGCAAAAAAGAAAACAAAATGCACGTCTGTGAGGTGACGAGATGTTAATGACTCCATTGCGAGAATCTTCACAGTGCAGGCCTCTCTCTCTCTCGGTACACTCTAGGGGCCTCACGGGACCTCGGTACACTCTAGGGGCCTTTATCGAGGACACCTCAGTAAAGCTGGGAAAAATCAAAAGGCAAAGAATGGCAACGCGCGGGACGTGAATGGCTGGGGCTGGTTCCGAGTGGGGAAAACACAGCCATGAGGCAGAGCGGCAGGAAGGGTCCGCGGGGTCGCTGCCGGGCCAGAGCAGGAAGAGCCGTGGGAAGGGCGGATGCATTCACACGGTGCACCCATGGCCGCCCGCCTGGTGGCCTTGGCCGAGCACCCGCAACAGGGGGCGTCAGACTCACGAATTCGAACCCGGTGGCAGGTGGCAGGGGAGCAAGAAGAGGAAGGGAGAGATAGCAGCAACAGTCTAGCTCTTTCTGCAGTCACGTGTAACTAGAAACCTCAGTAAAAACAGAATTCTCATCCTGGAGGAGACTTGGAATGGTCGACTGGAAGTCCGGGTGGCTCCCAGAGGATCTCCTGGCTTGATGCGCTGGCGTCATACCGGTCAGTAGTGCTTGTGGGAATTCCTGTGTGGGGGGTGCCAGCCTCCATTCACTTGCCGTTTGTAATTGCAGGTGTCCGGTCAGCATCCCCCCCCGCCCGTGCTTCCCTGGTCCAACTGCAAAATCGTTGTGTGTGTGGTTAAAGACGTATGCAAAGATTTGCTTTTCTTTTTTTAAAGATTTGGCTTTTTAATCTTATCCCTAGCAACTTGGCTACTCTGGTGCTCAGAGTGTTTTCAAACACGTTTTTCTAAAGCATTTGGCATCGGAGGGCATTTTTAGCAAGCGGTCCTAGCAGTTGGGGCAGTGGGAGTGGATGGAAGGGCTGTGTTTGTTTAGACCTAGCATCCTGGGGGTATGCAAACATCAGTATTTTCATACCTTGCCGTAACTTTAGCACGTCTTCTAAGACTCCCCACCTTCTTAATAAAAAGGTATGAAAAACCTTGCTAGTTACTTTTTTCTTGGCTACACTCACATCGTAGGACATTTCACCGGGCTTCTCTAGGTTTTTGGGCTCATCCGCTAATTGACGGTGACCGGTCATTTGAATGAGGAGGCGCTGGTCATGGGGCCGCGGTGGGCGGGCGAGTGGGCGTATGGACAAGGGCAGGCATGACAGAGAACTGAAGGCAGAGCTTCTGACTCCATGCCAAGACCAGGCCCTGGAGGTTATTAAGTAGCTGCCTTTAGGAATGCAAAGATAGAAAGATGATTGTTTTAGAAAAATCTATTTCTCGGTTCCATTTAACCAGGCAGTAAACGCTTACGACTGTTCACTAAATAGGAGTATGGTCAAACAGGTCTGACCATGAGCTTTGATTTTGTGCAAGGGATGCCGCCTCTCACAGGCTTCCTTGAGCAGGGAACGTGTGTATTCATAAATGACAGAAGTGTGTGCTGGAATATTTATTTGAGTTTAAAAATAGCCAGGGCAACTCGTGTCAAATGAAAAATGACAACTGAAAACTTTCCGAGCCCCTCGACAAAACTCCCTCCTTCTCATACTTCATGTCTAGAAGGCCGGCCATGGATGAGAAGTAGACACTGGTTCCCTGTCGACTCGCCCACAGCGGAGCGGAATGGTTGGCATGTCTAAAGGCGGGCATGTAGAGATGCTACAGGCAGTTTTGTCCTGCTGGAACAATGTGTGTTTGTGGGTTTGGGGTTTGGTGGCTCCAGACTTTCTTCCCTCTCACGGAGGTGGGAGGGTGCTATTTTCCCTTCTGTGGTTGGCTGACGTCCCCTCGTGATGACATTGAAATGTGCCTTGGGGCACAGAACTATCGTTTCCAAGTGCTGTGCCAGATCCCCCCCCCCCCCACGCCCCGGAAGCACATCCTTCGCTTGGGAAAGTGGGGGCTCAGGAAGTAGGAAACCGGGTGGGGGGTGTGAAATGGAAGCCCTTCTGGGATGAGGGGAAAGTGTTAAAGATCCAAAAAACTGAGTCGGCCACCGGTGATCTGGGCCTGGCTCCTTGAAGATGGAGATGAGTGGTGTGGGGGTGAGTTTGAACCTGCTCAGGACCCACAGAATCTTCTTACCATGCCAGATGTCGACGGAGCTGCGTCCAGGACATTTCCTGCCAAAGCCTTGCCCTGGGGCTGCTTTCTCACCTGCAGAGCGGCTGGCATGTAGCATAGCATGTAGCATAGCGGGTGCTCAGGAAATAGTCACTTAGCTCCATTGTTCCTGCACTCAGATGACAGAACCCAGCACTGATGGTGACGTGATGGTTCTGTCCTTTCTTTCCTCCCTGGGCGTAAAGGGTCTGAGGAAGTCAGTTTGTTCAAGGGTAAGCATGAACAGAGAGCCTGACGGTTCCCTGCTATGCTGGGATGTAGACAGCTCAGCATATCACGGGGAGTTTAGGTGTGTTTTACGTGTCCTGTCTGTTAGCGTTCGGGAATTGAGGTGGGAAGGTTACCGACCGGCTGGCCTTTAAAGGCCCTGTTTCATACTGCAAAAATCTGGTGTTGGTGGGATTGAGAATTGGTGGCCAGGGAGTCTAAGAGGTCACTGGATTTAAGAGTGGTTTTTGTGCCTGTGGAGCAAGACAGTGATGCTCTGGGCAGGGTAAGAGGCATGTAAAAATGAATAAAGTTTCATTTCACATGGAGGATATTGGCAATACAAAATAATAAATAAATGAATAAACAAAAATCCAACAACCCATAAAAACCCCATGCCCCTAGGGCTGTGATTCTGCTGTTTTTCCCCTGGAGATGGATTTAACATTAAAATTCAGCCACGTCTTCCACAGTTTCCTTACAAGTTACGTAGTTCACCTTCCCCCCCTTGTCTCCCTTCCTCTTTCTGCCCCCGCCCCCCAGCAGGAGTAAACAGGAGTAACACAGAGGGAACTTGACTGTCATGGCCTGCAGATACCCATTTTCTAGACAGAGATGAACGAGACCAGTTTACAAAGTCTGGATCTTTCTATCCTCCAGAAACCCACAACAATGTAATTCCATTTTTTTAAAAAAGATTTTATTTATTTATTTGGCAGATAGAGATCACAAGTAGGCAGAGAGAGAGGAAGGGAAGCAGGCTCCCCGCTGAGCAGAGAACCCATCATCGCGGGGCTCAATCCCAGGACCCTGGGATCATGACCAGAGCCAAAGGCAGAGGCTTTAACCCACTGAGCCACCCAGGTGCCCCTGTAATTCCATTTTTGCATTTAAATATGAGCATGCACAAAATGACTCTCATCATCTTGAGTCCTTTTCATCAAATACAGGTTTCCCCTGGTATCCATAAGTAGAGCGCACCTCTGAAAGCGTTTGTAAGCGTTTGTATGCCCTTTAAAGGGCATGAAGCAAGAGTGCCCCCAACTTTCCAGAAGTTCCAGTTATGCCACTTCCCTTTTACAAAAAGATCTATGTAAACACAAAACTCCTTTTTGCATAAACGTGAAACTCCTCTTCGGATTTTGTCCAGTTGGTGAAACAGGTAGTACTCATGCGAGTCTTTCATAAAAGTCAAGTTTCATAAAGTGAACTTTCAGAAAGTGGGAGCAAGGGCCCGTATAGGCAAAGGTTCCGGTCTTGGGAACCACGGATACGCAGACATCCACTGAGGTCCTGCCCTTACTGGCCCCAAGTGGAACTTGAACTTTCATTTCCTAATTCAGCCCACATGGGGAGACTGACCTCAAGAGGAACCTTAGCTTATAGAGATGTTGCCGAATGGACTCAGGACCACTGATGTGACCGTAGTGTATTTGACTCATGACCTTCTCTATTTTTTTGTTAAATTAGAAGACTCTGAAACCACATTAAAGAAGTGTATAGCGTAATTCTCCTTGATACTCAATCTTACTGACTGATTTCCTGTACGTTTAGTTGGGGTTGTCTGCTTATCTCTCCCTGTTTCTTCCTTCCTTCTTTTCATTTATTTATTAATTATTTATTTATTCGAGAGAGAAAGAGAACACAAGCTGGGGAGAGGGAGAGGGGGAAGCAGGCCCCCATTGAGCAGGGAGCCCGACACGGGGCTCAATCCCAGGACCCTTGGGGTTACTTCTGAGCCCAAGGCATATGCCCAATCAACCGAGCCACCTCGGAACCCCTGCTCTCTCTGTTTCTTGGAAATAATTGAAACCCCAGCCTCTACCCTCCATCTGTAGGTTATATCAGAAGTCCAGAAGTATTTTTGTTTCATTTAAGTAAATGTTCCTAGAAATAGCGACATGTCCTTGTGTGACCCAGTAATGGAATGCCCTCCTTTTGAAATGGCTTGAGTTTGTAGCACATATAGACATGTGAGCTCAGTTTCACCCCTGATTCCCAACACCCCGAGTGCAGTCCTTTCCCCTTTGTAGGTATAATTAAGGTTGCCAACACCCAGTGTTTATAAATAGCATTTTTGTTTTAAAATGGTGATTCCTCAGGGGAATGTGTGATCATTTCATAGAGCAGCACATTGCAAAGCACAGATCTTGCTTAGTGCCCCCCTCCCCTTTCATTCAGAAATTTTGAAATTACAGAGTATATTACGAGTAAGTGACAGTGTGACTTTTTACCTAGTTTCACCTATGCCTTAAATGGTGTGCCTTTGGGGCCTAGAGCTCATTTATTGCTTCGTCTTCAAACCTTTGCTAAGTATTCTGATTGCTAATTAGAAGAAGAATAATAAACATCTTGTCTTCAATTAACTTCTTTAACTTGGATTTGGCTCTGTTACTTCCATGTTTCTCAAAGTTTTGAGGATTATGTACCACCAAAAAATTAACCAAAGAAGTATTTAACCAAAAGTTTGTCATCAAATTATCCTCCAGACCAGTGATTCTCAAAATAGGGATTGGGAGGTTGACCTACTGTCTTGAAAGGGATATGGTCTCCCTATATCCAAAGCTAAACGGACTCTCTTCTCAAACCTGGCCCCCATGCCCAGTCTTCTATTTTTGATTAAATGGAACTGCTATTTTTAGACCACCTCCTTTAGACCCGGTGACTGGGCAGATCCCGTTTATTAACCCTTCCGACTTCTGGTGGCACCCTTCACCCTGTTCCCACTTGGCACTGCCCTCACCCAGGCCCACATGAGTGCATTTTTCCCTGGTCCCTTGCCCTCCATCTCATTCTTCGTGCTGCTGCCTCCCTTCTTATAGCTCTCTTTCTGACGCATCATTCTGATTTTCACTACTCCCCTGCGTACCTTAATGCGTCCAGTGAGTGGTTCTTACCAGCATGCACCAGAATCCCCTGGAGGGCTTGCTACAGCTGCTGGATCACACTGTGCTGGATCAGAGTTTCTGATTCAGTAGATCTAGGGAAGGGTGAGCTAACTTGCTTTCCTTAGAAGGGCCTGGTAAAGATAAGACGCGGCAGTCCTTCGGAGAAAGCTCTGTGTCTTATTCCCCTGATGCCCCTCTGCCCCACTGATAGCTGTGAGAGTTTTCAGTGGAATGCTGGGGGAGGGCAGGATTGCTTTTGCAGAGAGACCCCCGAGTGATACCATGGCAGGATAGGAGGCATAGGAGGCCCTGTCCTAAGCTGAGGTCATGAGGACCTGGGTCACCAAGCTGTCTGTGCCTCCTGGCCGTGCTTGATAGGCACAGTGGGCCAGGCCGGGCCAGGGGCCAGGAGGCGGTTACACGTGGCTGTTTGCTCCTCTGCAGCAGGCACACCTCTGTTCTTCCTGTTTGCTCTCACTCCGTCCCTTGCTCCTTTTTCTCCTGCCGTAGCCGTGACCCCCTGGCTCTTTGTGGTGGGTGCCTTCCCGGCTTGAAAAGGCTTCCAATGCGTACTGTAAAGCCACAAAATTACTTCTGAATTTTAATCAGAGTATTTGTTGGAGAAAAGATACAGGCTAAGCAGGACTGGCATTCGTAGTTAAGGCTTGTTATAGGGTGTCTGAATCGTATTCTACATACTCCTCTTTTATAGGACCAGTTTTGTTTAGCTGAGAGTAACCCTGGACACGGACACATGGGATCCCCGTTTTGCAGACAAGCAAACAGACTCAGAGATTAAGTCGTCATGACGCATGATTCTACGGAGCAGAGATTTTCCTACCATAGTACAAACAGAGAATAACTTGTCTGCCTTATTAAGTAGTGTGTTATAATTAATAATTATGTTTGGAATCATGGCCACAGGTGTTAGCAGGCATCTGCCAAGATAGAGTATGCTGATGAGTCAAATATATCATCGGGTGATATTTATCCCAGAAAACGATTTGCTGCATTAGGTCAAGTGTCAAACACATACTAGTATCTAGTAGATAATGAAAGAGTTTATATAAACTTACGTAAAGCAAAGAAAAAAGTCTGGAAAGAACTCATCGAACTGATAATAGGAGCTAGTCATTTTTTTTCTTAATATATTTCTGTACTGTTCTTTTTTTTTTTTTGGAGTCCATATATGATAAATTGGTTGGGGGGAGAGCTTACAGGAGATATGAAGAATCCTACCGAAATCCTTAAAAAAAAAAAAAAACAAATAAACAAACAAACAAAAAACAGGGGTGCCTGGGTGGCTCAGTCTGTTCAGTGTCTGCCTTCAGCTTGGGTCATGATCCTGGGGTCCTGGGATAGAGCCCCACATGGGGCTTCCTGCTTGGTGGGAAGCCTGTTTCTCCCTGCTTGTGTTCCCTCTCTCGCTCGCTCGCTCGCTCTCTCTGTTAAATGAATAAATAAAATCTTTTAAAAAACACACACATTAAAAAAAAAAAAAAAAAACAAAACAGAAGAAGAAAAAGGATCCACCAAAGTCTGTCTGGCGGTCATGACCTACGAAGGCTCTCCATGTTGGTTCTTGCCCTGTAATGCTTCTTGTGTCTCCATCAGCAACTGTGCTGTCTGAGACCCAGCCCTTTGCTCCTTTCTCGTGAAGGCTTTCCTCTCTGCTTTCTTCAAACCTCACACTAGAAATAGTCTAGTGAGTGGTCCTTTCCTATAGTACCAGAAGTTCCTGTGTCGTCGTCTGATTTCCCTGGAAAATCAGAAGGTCCTCCCAGATTATGCTACTGTGGACATGGGGATCAAACAGTGGAAATCATCTCGAAAGGAATACACAGGATGGAAGTAAAAGCAAACAGCCTGTCATTTCCATGAGAGCTGATGCAGGCTCCGTCCCCCGTGCCGTGGATAGTAGAGGCTTGTGTGGTGGTGGCGGCACATTTCTAGTTCTTCTGTTCTCTTCCCCTTATCCGGCCAGACCCCTGCTCAGAGATGGGCCCCTCTGACGGCTGTTTGGTCTTAGCCTTGATTCTTTGAAGCCTGCTACACTTGACCCCAGGCAAATGAGTTCTCTTAGCAATCCTGCACTTCCATTCATTCCACAAATACTGAGCAGTGACCCCACAGGGGTCCTGTGGAGGGCCTGGTGGACGCGCACGTTAGGCTTTTTATTTTTAATGTTTTTCCCCTAATGTGCTCCTGCGTCTGTGTCTCTTTGCACAGGGTAGCGATGGCGCTCGGAGATCCCCGCTGCTGGATAGCGATGAGCCCTTGGTGTATTTCTACGAAGATGTCAGAACTTTGTACGAAGGCTTCCAGAGAGGCATCCAGATTTCAAGTAAGCGTTTGCTGCACTTGTGTGACTAATGGTCAGTGATTTTCACTGAGAACAAGCGGTCTCTCTCGAGGACGTCGTATTTGCTGTCATCTCTGTCCCCTTCTCCCTGTTCAAGTCCCCTGCCGCCTCCCATACCATCTCGAGAGTGAACCCCAAAGCTCACGAGCCTCTCTGGCTGCTCCTGGGGCAGAGAGGGTCTCATGGTCAAATAGGTTTTCGGCGTGTCCTGGATTTTATGCAGAGTCTCACAGAGATTAGCTCATTATCGGGCACTGACATTTCCTGAGGTCAAAGGGTTTAATGGGGCCCGATCCAACATTTTCAAACTTACTGGACCACGAGACCCGTATTTTGAGAAATAAACACTGACATCCCAAAGAAGTAGTGTTCTAGGAGAGCCTTTGCAAGTGTGGCTCACGGGACACGCTCCCACACTAACAGTCGCCGGAGAAACCCAGCCCGCGCTCCACGGCTCCTGCCTGCCTTTCCGGCCTCTCTCCCTGTCAGGCCCCGGATAGAGTCTCCTCAAGTTTACACCGAACCTCTTGCAAAACCAGCACTCCTCTCCCCTTTCTCATAACCCCACGCCTTCGTGCGCTTGTCTCTGTGTACTGGCCCTCTACAGGGCCTGTTGCATTTCTCCCTTTTTTGTGCCACTGCCCTAGTCTTTCCTTTTCATCTCCTGCCTCTAGGTGAGGTGTTTCCCCCCTAGCAAATTGTGCCTATTTCTGTAATCGCCCCTCCAGGGAGCGGAGACACTCGCCTGCTGTTCTGTCCCACTCACCAGGGCTCCTTGAGCAGGGCAGCTGTCTCTTCTCTCGACATTGGCACACGGCCTGGCAAACAGTAGGTGCTCCATTAATGTCTCCTCAGCTGCCCGCATCCCTCTTTGTGTTTTCACCTCTTAGTTTTGGCTTGTTCCAGGTTACTCTGTAGAAATGGTCTCCGGGATTCATGGTTTGTTGTTTAAATCTTTTGATGGCTAGCTTTTATTTTTGCCACAATTAGCTAGACTGGAGTCGGCTGACAGTGAGGGACTGTGTGCTGTTGCCGACTCTGGCCCCACAATGTATTGCAGATAATACACGCTCAGAAGTGCCCTGTTTTTTACTGGCTACTGGTAACACTGGATGGCTCTAATGTGTTTTTGACCCAGTGTTCCTATAGAAGATTCATTAAGCCCCACTCTAAAGGGAAAGCCAACTTACTTCTATATTTTGAACTTGTTCAAATATAGTGTCAGGGTCAGGGTGGGTCATTCCATACAGCCACTTCAAAATATTTGTATACTAAATATTCGTATATGTATAGATTTGTACATATGTGTATAGAATCTTTACCACTACCACAAAGCCATGTGTAGAAATGTTTTTACGTTTTTCTCAGTGTGAGCAGAGAATGAATTCATCCTGCTAGTATGATGACTTACGTTATCCTTCTGACTCTCCTCTGACCTCAAGACAGTAACTTTTCAAGAATTTTTTGGTCACTTTCTCTACTTAGAAAATGAAAATCTTATGTGACTGTTACAGAGAAGTTGAAGAAAACAAAGTTCACGCTTCTTAATCTATACTGATTGAAGGAAGGTGCTTTGTAAGTCACTTTTGCCTTCTAACCCCCACCAGGGAAGCTTTTTTTTATTCTAAGCCTTTTTTTTTTTAAGTTTTTTTGTTTTTTTTTTTTAAGATTTTATTTATTTATTTGAGGGAGGGGGAGCAGCAGGCAGAGGGAAAGGGAGAAGCAGACTCCCTGCTAAGCAGAGAACCTGACATGGGGCTTGATCCCAGGACCCTGCCTGAGCCGAAGGCAGACGCTTAACCATGCGAGCCACCCAGGCATCCTTATTCTAAGCTTTAATTTGCCTAGACTACCATATGACGAAGCCTTTACAGGAGAGCAAACACCAGCATCTAGATAAGGTACTTGGGAGTTTCTTGAATGAAAGGAGAAGCCGGCATGGAGTTGTTAAAAGCTTGTCTTTTCAGACTGTACACAGGGAGCCACGTGTAAGAGGAGGGCTCTGCCTGCGAACCTGTGGATTCTTGTCTCTGTTCCACAGCAGTATTGCCCGGAACCCATCCCTGTCCAATTATATAAAGAATTGGGCTGGGTGATGGACACTGGGGAGGGTATGTGTTATAATGAGCACTGGGCATTATATAAGACTGATGAGGGGTGCCTGGGTGGCTCAGTGGGTTAAAGCCTCTGCCTTGGGCTCCCGTCATGATCCCAGGGTCCTGGGATCGAGCCCCGAATTGGGCTCTCTGCTCTGCAGGGAGCCTGCTTCCTCCTCTCTCTCTGCCTGCCTACTTGTGATCTCTGTCTGTCAAAGAAATAAATAAAATCTTTTAAAATAAAAAATAAATAAATAAAGTCTTAAAAAAAAAAAAAAGACTGACAAATCACAGACCTCTACCCCTGAAACAAATCATACATTACATGTTAATTAATTGAGTTTAAGTTTTGTTTTTTTTTTTTTTAAAGAATTAAAATTTTTTTGTTGTTGTTAGTAGGGCCCGGGTATGGTATTTTTTTAAGTTCCAACTGTCCTGGAGCTGGGGTCTGTAAACCTTTTCTGGAAAGGGCCAGATAGTAAATATGTAGACTCTTGGGACCACAAAGTCTCTATCAGGCCTGCTCGGCTGAAGGTCTTAGATAATATGTAAATGAGCGAGTGAGGCTGTGCTCCGGCAAGACTGGCTTCACAAAAACAGGTGGCAGGCTTGATTTGGCCGCAGCTTACATACACTGCCAATCCCTGTTCTGGGAGAATAACCTAATATTATTTCATATGGCGTGTGTCTGGTGGAACTTGTGATGTCCGGCCTGGCCTTTATCACAGTCCCTGTGAATGGCAGAGAGTCTGAGAAGGAGGCCCCTAGTGCTCTTTTCTGTTTGCCTCAAGGCTGCAGTAGAGACAGCCAGAAGTCAATGTGAAGCAGTGACTCGGTCCAGCCTGGGTCCTCCCTGTCCTCGGGATTGACCCATCACCCATCCCCCTCCTTTTCTTCAGGGCATGACTCTGCCTCATGGGCCCTACCTCATGCACTGCCGATGGGGCCAGGCTCAGCCTTCCTGCCATCCTCCAGGCCCCCAGACCAAATCGGGACACCTCAGCAGACACTCAAACACAGAATGGGGCAGCTGTATACGCTGTAGTCTCAAAGCAGAAATGCAGGTCCCCTGTTCCAGAGGGGAGATGACAAAAACACGCCCTGTGGCAGGAGCTATGAGGCCCAGCTTAACACAGAGCCTATGTTTCTCGTTAGCTCTGTGGTCAGCTCTCATCATCTGAACATGGCAGCTTTTTCTCTTCTCTTTCTTTCTTTTTCCTTTAGCTGGACATTGCTTTGTCTTCAACAGTTACAAACTTGAGCGTAAAGTGAGCTTGGGGTCGATCTGCAGAAGGAAACTCCCGTGATTCCAAATATAAATGATCTCAGTGGTACTTTTTACTATACTAGCCCTTAGCAGCAATACGTAATACGGGTTTTCTTGCTCTCTGCCTATTCAGTACCCAAGTTAGAATCAGGACACATCCTGATATTTCTTTATTTTTTGCTTTCGCAAATACCCCACCTTATTTTCTCTTTATTTTGTATCTTTTCCTTATTTTGTTTCTCTGCCAGTAAGGCTTCACCCATGTAAGTACATTCCAAGTCATCAGAATTTGGACATTTAAGAGTCACATTTTCCTTTTTACATTTTGAGTTAGAATGCTTTATACTTTAGAAATTTTGAGGAATTCTTCTGAAACCTACACTAGGATTTTTTTTTTTTTTTTTTTTACCATGCAGCTGTTGACTCCTTTCTAAACCAATAGGGTATGAAGAATTCACAAATTGATTGTCCTTAAAAATTGTATTTGCCTCATATCTTTTTTAAAATATATATATATATTTTATTTATTTGAGAGAGAGTGAGTGAGAGACGAAACACAGGCATGGGGAGTGGCAGGGGCAGAGGGAGAAGCAGGCTCCCTGGTGAGCAGGGCTGGATTCCAGGACCCTTGAGCCAAAGGCAGACGCTTGACTGACTGAGCCATCCGGCACCCCTGCCTCGTATCCTCTTACTTTTCCTCTTCTCCTGCCCCATTTAAGGAATAAAATAGAAACAAACAAACAAAAAATCACACCAGAACCCTGGGAGAACACATTTCTAATCTGAACTACCTTATTTCCAATCTGGGGACCAAAGTCTGTGGATACTTTATAGAATGAAGTCAGGTACCAATTAGAATATTTATGCACATTAAACCCATTTTTTGTTTTTCATTCTTTTTTTCTTTTTTTAGATAATGGCCCTTGTTTAGGCTCTCGGAAGCCAGACCAGCCCTACGAATGGCTTTCATACAAACAGGTGAGTTTTCTGGCTCTGTGGGTCCTCACGTACACTGTGGGGCTGAAATCTGTCCGTTCTTGGAGTTACTGACTGGAAGGACTGAAAGCTTACTCCAGGATCTGTGCGCTGGGCTAGCCCAGAGCTCTGGGGTTAATGTGCAGCCTCTGAAGGGAGAAATTTTACACAAAGATTTGGGAAAAAATGGTTAAGTCACTTCATTGGTGGTTCAAAAGCACTTTCTTGTAGAACTTAAGTGGGCACACCGTAGAGCAGAATATAATTCCGAGATAATATTCTAGAAATGTGCTTGAAGCAGGTGACTCTCTCCCAAAGCCCGTGAGGGGATAGAAGCTCTCCTCTGCCTTACGGGGTGCTAGAGACTTTTAGAAGCCCCAATATAGAGCAACTCTCTCATTTTAAAGATGAGAAAACAGCCCCTAGGAAAGGATGGGACTCGCCCAAGGTCACAGTTGGTCAGCGGCAAAAATGGGACCGGAAGTGAGATCCACATCTTCTGGTCTAGGTAACCTGACCCACTGGGGACTGGTGTGACGGGGCAGCTGTAGTGAGTGGTACAGATGTTCAGAGGCGACACCTGCATTACTGTATCAGCACAAAGGAAGCTGGGATCGGGGTGGATTTATTCTTGTCCCTCTGCAGGCCCCGCTGATTCACAGCTGCTGCTGTTTAAATAGTTGCTGACAGCAGAAAGCAGAGCAGGAAGACTTTGCTTTATATTTTTATCATGATAACAGGACATCTCGAAGCACCTGTTTCTCTCCCCCATGGCAGTAGGACCCCAAGAGTGTACAGGAGCCCCTGGGAATTGTCCAGTCTGCTGCCTCGTGTTTCCAGCACGGCTGTCCAGGAAATGGCTCCCTGCTGTAGGGACAGGTCATCCTGTGGCATTCAGGACTACAAATGAGCTTCCTCCTTCCACGTTCCGTGGGAAGGGCGCCCTGACAGCTGACACATGCTGGAGTGTATGTGATCGGGGATGGTCACGAAGCACCCCAAAGCCGGCCTGGGACTTGTGCTCACCAGCCCTCCCCACACGGAGACACACACCGTGTTTTCTTCCCCTTCCCTCTTCTGAGGATGAATGAAATGCAAAAGGCTTTGCTTGCAAAGCTCTTGACGAAGAGCAGAGCAGCAGAACAGCGTGGCGTACCTTCCTTGTGGAAGGAGCAATGTGCTGTGTGGCCCTGGGGGCCAGAGAGAGTTTGCCTCTTTCCTTTTGCTTTACCAGAGCCCAGATAAGGCAGTTGCCGAGCCTCCTCATTTTCACACGTGGTGTGTAAACAGTCGATTGCTTTGGACACACAGTGTTGCATGGTGGGCTTCAGGCCTCACAGATCCCCCCCAGTGCTGTCTGATTCCTTCTATTGTATGCCAGCCAGAAGGCAGAGAAGGCAAGTCCTTGGCCGATTGGATTTTCTCGAGGCAGATTAAAAATCGCTGCAGTTTCTGAAGACATTCATCTGTGTTTGGTACATTTCAGCCAGAGGCTGGTGAAGACCTAAAACTAGACCCAGAGAAGCCAACTCTGGACTTGTACCTTCAAGCCTTTTCATTAGCCTAGTGACTCTGACCTTTGTGGGGCTAGGAGTCCCTTTGAGGTTTCCCGAACAAATGTACGGAGCCTCTATTTAGAGCTAGAAATGCCTGCGGTTTATCCTGATACTCTCTGCCAGCCACGGCAGCGTTTCACGGGCTCCCGTCCCTGACATGCGAGCAGAGGTTGTGAAACAGGCCGTGGGACGAAAACAATAAGCATATTCATATCATTCTTGCTGTCACCTCACCTGTGTCAGCTCTCGTCCCCATAGGCAGAGTGCGGTGGCGCCATGTGCCAGGACAAACAGTTCTGGGCCAGAATAGGTGTGGCTTTATCCCACAGGCGTGGGTGTGATTCCCAAGTGCTCTTGAGAAGCCACCACCTGAGAATCAGGAAAATAATCCAAATTTGAAGATTAAAACAAATTTTTTTTAGTTACTTTGGAACAGGAATAGGGAGAGGATGGGGGCAAGTTTATAGTCCTACCTAATTTTTATGAATCTACCTATTTTTACTTGCAATAAGAGTATTTATTTTCTTATCTCTTTATTTTATGTAAACTTTTTACAAGTTTTTTGAAGGAGGGTGTCCCCCAACCTTGTTATTTCTGTTTTTATAGCAAGTGACAAGTTTGGGCTGCTTTGCTCCTCTTTATAACTTCAGATGGTCACAATAATAATAATAATAATAATAATAGTTCTGTGTCCTTGTATTATTTATAATTTTATGAAATTATAGTTTTATAATTTTATGAAAGTAAAGTGTGAAATAGAAATGTCTCAGAAGGCCTAACATCCAGCGATCTGTGGCCTGTAGCTGTTGGGATCCGATTCGTCTGCTTTCCAGGAGGAGGCCGTCTGATCATTTCCCTTAAGAGTGAGATCTGGCGAATCATGCCTTGCGTTTTATAAACGTAGCGCTAAGGGTCTCCTCATCGTGTGCTCCTGCTCGCTGGCCAAGGTGTTGGGCGCGGCCATCACCCGGTGAGCTCTGTTCCTTGCGCTGGGCCTGACCCGTCCTGATGTCTGTCCTTCCCATTCTAGGTTGCCGAGATAGCCGAGTGTGTGGGCTCAGCGCTCCTCCAGAAGGGCTTCAAGCCTTCCTCGGATCAATTCATTGGCATCTTCGCTCAGAACAGACCCGAGGTATTGACCATGAGACAATTCTGAGTGGTGTTGAGAGTTTTGGAATGGAAGAGCCATTGGGAATTCATACCTGCTTTTGCTCAGGACCTGATTTTGTGTTCTGATCTCTACCGAGAATATGTCTCTGTGTTATTACTTAGAAAGTGACATAGTTATCTTGTGATTTCACTCATATGTGGAATTCAAGAAACAAGACAGAGGATCATAGGGGATGAAATCAGAGAGGGAGACAAACCATAAGAGACTCTGAACCATAGGAAACACACTGAGGGTTGCTGGAGGGGAGAATAGTGAGGGCATGAAGTAACGGATACAATATCCACTGCTCTGAGCAGTGGATGTTGTAGAAGACTGATGCATCACTGACCTCTACCTCTGAAACATTAACATTATTAGCAATTATTATATGTTATATTAACAAACATTTTATGTTAATTGAATTTAAATAAATAAAAATTTTTTTTAAAGTGCCTCATACAAAAACCCGAGCCAGAGTGTCCTTGACCTTAAGTGCAGAGGAAAAGAAAATCACTTTTTGGATTATTGGTTTTTGTTTTTTTAAAACCAGGTTCCAAACAAAAACTTAACAGAGAAGTTGCTAGAACAAGTAGCTCACAAAGAATCTTCTTACCTTAAGGCTTATGTCTGTGATTAGAAGAATAGCATGACACATCTTTGTCAGTTGCAGACTCTCCTCTTTGCTCTCTGAAAGGTAGGAGCTTGCCCTCTGATCAGATTACAAAGTTGAAAATACCATGAGCAGCGGGGGGGAAAAACATCATGGGCATGCCTTGACCATGAGTCAGCCTTTGTGTGTGGGTGTGTGGTCTGTCTGTCTGACTGGCTGTCAAGGGCACTGTCAGGTGCTTCTTCAGACCCTTGCATTAAAGATCAGTTTACATGAGAAGCCCTTTTGGAGCTGTTGCTTATGGCCTTTGTGAACAGATTAATGGCATAACTTGGCTGGGAAAAATTCAGGTACTAAGCTTGAAGAAGTTGGATTGGTTCCTGTGTCCAAAAGACTTGTGGACTCCATCCCTGTGCTACCGACTGTTGTATAAATGAGGATGGTTTCCTACAGTTTTATGTATTGGTAAGGGAAAACAGCGTTTTCCACAGCTGGATGGTGACCAGGCTCATGAAATTTAGTTTCTTTCATTTCAAGTAAAACTCATTCAAGGGAACACAACCCAGATTTTTGCATGAGTGGAATTTTATAATGAGTCGATCACAAGGACAGGTATTCCTTACTTCACAGAGTAAGCCCCTTCCTGTATGTATCAGCTAGTTTAATAAATGTTTACTGAGCACCTACTATATGCCAGGCACTGCGAGGCACCAAAGCACAACAGTGACTTGGAAGACCGGCCCATAAGTTCCTGCTTTCTCTGAAGTGTGGTAAGGGTGGACACAGAGAAAAAGGATTATGGGAGCTCAGTCAAGGAGGACTTCCTGGAGGTGGCCTCCCAGTGGAGTGTTGAAGTATCTGAGGGTGGGGGAGCCAAGGAAATGTCAGGAACAACCACATGTTTGCATCAAGCAGCATGTCTGTGTTGGGGAAGGAGACATTTTCTTATGGTAGAGCTTGGAGGGGCAGGAAAGACTCCTGTACCACGTACCACACGACCCCGCTGAGAAGCTCGGACCTGACCTCCACATCTGTCGCTTGGAACTGGTGCTGGGAAAGAAAAGGGGGAAAAGTAGTTCGGGGCCAAGTAAACGTAAGTGCACCGTGCTCCTTAAGCACAGCAGCTCTGTCTGTATCGGTGCCATGTGTCGGCGGGCTGCCGGGGATGCGAGGATTTCGGCGGGCTGCCGGGGATGCGAGGATCCAGCTGGAGGTGATGCGGCGGCCAAGGATTTTAAGTGAAAGGCTGACCTCACTGTGTTAGCCCGGAAGGCAGAGTAGTTGCCACATGACTGATGAGTTTAGAGGCAAGGTGACCAGTTACCTTATCATGTCTTTCCGGTATCACTTCTCCGGGGAGATGTTGCCAGAACATTTCTCCTGTTACACAAGCATGTGTCCCTCCTTCCTCAGTTCCCAGATCCTACTGCATACAGCTGCCTGGCTGATCTGCAGACCCCAGGGCCTCTGCTGTGCTGAGAAGCCTCCGTGGCTGTGTTCCCTGGGGAATGGAACTGGGCCCCTCCCTAGTCGCACCGCAGCCTTGCCTGCTGGGCCACCTATGCCAGCCAGGGTGCTTGCCTACCTCCCTGCTCTCGGTCATGCGGTCCCCACTACTGGAGTCTCCTGGCTTTTCTCTCCATCCAAACTGTGCTGCCCTGGCAAAGGGTTGAGCTCAGTTATCGTCCCCACGAAGGTGGCCCACCATGGGCTCTCTTGTGTCCGAGTCGGTCACTCTCTTGTATTGTTAATTATCTTTTCGTGTATGTGCATCAGTTCTCCCAGCAAATTGCTCTTTCCTTCTTAGAAGGGAGCAGGTGTTTTGTTCGCACGATGAGTCCCTCCGGGTGCCTGGCACATAGTAGCAGACACACAAATGTGAATTTTGCCACGTTTAGTGTTTCCACTTTGAATCTCTCTAGAGTGGTGTTCTTGAATTAGTTCCATGGTGACATCTCGTTTTTCTCTCCCTAACCTTTACTGGTCCTCTAGTGGGTGATGATTGAACAAGGATGCTTTGCTTACTCTATGGTGGTCGTTCCCCTCTATGATACCCTTGGAACGGAAGCAATCACCTACATAGTCAACAAAGGTAGGTCTGTGGTTTTTGGGTGGACATTGGCCTGGTTATCAGCTCGCTTTGGTGGATTTATGTTGGGTTATATTTGATTTGATAGGGACTTTATGTTTGTTTGTTTTTTTAAAGATTTTGTTTATTCATTTGAGAGAAAGAGGGGAAGAGAGAGAGAGAAAACACAAGAACGGGGGGAGGGCCAGAGGGAGAGGGAGAAGCCGACTCCTCTCTGAGCGGGGAGCCACCATCGGGCTCATCCCAGGACCCCTGGGTCATGACCTGAGCCGAAGGTAGATGCTTCACCGACTGAGCCACCCAGGCATCCCCAGGATTTTGTTTAAATGCACACAATTCTTTCTCTTCAAAGACTGTAGTCCTTAAAATAACCTGGTGTCAGATATGATACAGTCAGGTTTTTAATACCTCAGAGCTCATTCTTCACATATCTCTTCCTTCCTAGCTGAACTCTCTCTGGTTTTTGTTGACAAGCCAGAGAAGGCCAACCTCTTATTAGACGGTGTAGAAAATAAGTTAACACCAGGCATTAAAACCATCGTCCTCATGGACTCCTATGGCATCGATCTGTTGGAACGAGGCAAAAGATGTGGCGTGGAAATCATCAGTATGAAGGCGTTGGAGGTGAGTCATCCTGCCCATTCCTCTGACAGGTGTCCCTGGGGCCATTTTGGTTCAAATGTGAAAATCCTAGCTCTGCTTGGTCATCTCAACAACCTATAAAAGACCCAGAGTGGAAATTCCTGTCTCCTTAACTGGAAAGAAGAATTCTACGTGCTTGCCCCACTGTGAATCCATCACACAGAAGGTGCTCTTGTAAAACAAGTTGCAGTGCCCACACATTTATTCTAGACTACTGACCTCATTATTTTTTTCTCAAGTTGCTTTTGTAGCATCCTGGTGAATTCCCAGCATAGATGTCGGATTTGGTTTATTTTTATATTGAATTTCTTAAGATTCACGTTAATCAAAACTTTCAAGGTAACCATGCTAGGAAAATGAGCAGGGCCCATATTTAAATCAGTTGTTTGACATCACATTGTGTAAAAAGCTGATTCTCCAGTAGGATTTGAATTATAGTTTAATCCCAAGGAGCTGGTAAGAGGAGGATCTTGTCAGGGACATATCGCAGGAGGAGGCTACATGCAGTAGTAAGTTGTTCTCCTTCCGAAAATGTTATAAATATTTCCCTGGAATTGTTATCAATAGGGTTTTATTTTACTTATGGTTCTCCTTGGAGGCTACAAACAAGGATCTGTGTCATACCTTTCTGGAGGAACTTAGTCTTCATAGGGAAACTGTACTTTGTTCGAACAGAGTCCTTATACGTGTACATATTTACACACAAACGTACACACACAGTAGCAGAGAAGCTGAGTCTATAAGAACGCATATGCCGTACTGTTCAATGGGGCAAGCTGGCTCTTTACCGAGCGTTCTCACGCGTTTGCTTCTGCCCTTGTGATTGCCGCTCACAATAATGCTATCGTTTCCAGCTTTCCTCTTTCTCCGTGACCCCACCACACAAACGTGCACACACAGGAATTTGGTGTGTTTTTCGATGCCTCTACGATTTAGTAATTTTAAGATGAAAAAATTTAGGTAAATGAAGATTGTAATATGAAGTTTATATCAAAGGCTTCATTTTATCAAAGGCGCTCTATACTTCCCTGTGTAATGTAATTCATACTCGGTCTTTAAAAATTTGGTAAGCCAAAGGTTAATTTCCAAGAAGTGGTTGTAAAACTGGCTTTGTGGCTGATCCTGTGATCAAGTTTATATTAACAGATAGCTTTATAGGATCAAAAAGAGAAATATTGGTATTTGGAATTTTTGCTTGTTTTGATACTTTATTATGAAAATTTTCAAACATGGAAACAAGTTGGGAGAATTGGTCAGTAGACTACTGCGCAGCCCCCAAGCATCCCACAGCTAGTGTTTCAATATATTTGCTTCATCCCCTACACATCACTCCCTCCATTTATTCCTGCATCTATTTTTAAAAAAAAATTTTTTTTAATAAACATGTATTTTTATCCCCAGGGGGTACAGGTCTGTGAATCACCAGGTTTACACACTTCACAGCACTCACCAAAGCACATAATGTCCATAATCCCACCCCCTTCTCCCAAACCCCCTCCCCCCAGCAACCCTCAGTTTGTTTTGTGAGATTAAGAGTCACTTATGGTTTGTCTCCCTCCCGATCCCATCTTGTTTCGTTTATTCTTCTCCTACCCACTTAAGCCCCCATATCTGCATCTATTTTTTTAATGCATTTTCTTTAAGTTACACTTGTTTCACCCCTAAATACTTTAGCATGCTAATCATTAACTGGAATTTGGATTTTCTTCTGGTTTAAGTTTTTTTGGTTTTTGTTTTTGGCATTTGGAACCTAAAGATGGCAACAACTCTTTCATTTTTATGGTTGCTGTACTCTCTTCTACATAATGTCTTTAGACAGGTTTGAGGCTCTGGGCTTTCTTGTCCCATAGGGCACTCATTTGGATAACGTTTATTCCTGATAAATTAAAAGTCAGATCGCATGTAACTGTTGAAGTTATGTAAGAATTTTGAACAGATGAATGGAGATTTGTGTCTAATGAAGATTCCTTTGGGGAAAAAAATGAAATTATCATTGCTTCAGCTCTTGGTTGACTTTACTGTTCCTGTTTTGAATTAGTGGTCTGTCTCTGATATAATTTAAAATGTAATTAAGATTAAAAACAGTTTAAAACCATACGCCGGGCAGAAACTCCCTGAACCCTAAGCGTACTCATCAGATTTCCACTTAATTCTAGGCATGCTCACTCCATATGTTCATTCAGGCCATTCAGTTTTAATAGGAAAAGAATATAAATGGCTCATTAGAGAAATTAATAACTAATTAAAGTGGCCACCGAGATACCTGTGTGCAGTGAACTGAACAACATCCAAATGACCCCTGGCAGTGACGGGTGCTAGCTGCTGGGAAATGCACCCTTCGGAAACAAACCTGCCACTCTTTATGACCATTCGAGAGGACTGTTTTGTAATTGGAGGTTCCAAAATCTTTATTTTTTTTAATCCAGTCCATGTGTGGAGTACAGCTATTTGAGCCTCTAGCATTTCGTCTACGAGAGATGGATTATTCTCTCTAGACTGAAGAAGATGCCAGTTACCCAGAATTGGGTGACCGCGGAAGGGTACAGAACATCTTCAGTTCTTGGGTTAAGATTATGGTTTGACGTTGGTTAAGAGCCAGGCTTTGCTAAAGACCATAAAGGGGAGTGGGAGTGGAGGCAAGAAATCCACGGTCAAAGACTCTAATTCCTCTCTTTTGAGTAAATCCTATTTGAAAGACTAGTCCTCATACCATTTATACGGTTTTATTTATGAGCGAAGACAACTGGAAAATGGCGTCTGAAGACGATGCCTAAATATATCACTTTAGGTTGGTTAAAATTGCCCATTTCTTTCATTTGAAATGTCTACTGTCTTTGGGCCAGTGATAAGTGAATCCCACGGTGAGGTCGGCTTGGAGTGACTGGATGTCACCTTCTTTACTTTTAGAAAATGTTCCCATTTAGGATTTTTTTTTCTCTTCTCCTTTAGGACCTGGGAAGAGCCAACAGACAGAGGCCCAAGGTAAGTTCATCCAGTCAGCCCCTTGCTTCAGCTCTTCCAATATCTACTTGTCTCTGAGACTAGTACAGATCTTGGGGGTTAGCTTATGGCTTGTAGTTTTCTTTTCGGTTCTGACTTACACCACCTTGGTTGTGTGTGGTTTCTTTTTGGTTTTTGTTTTTGTTTTTAAATGTCCTGTAGCCTCCGGCACCTGAAGACCTTGCAGTCATTTGTTTCACCAGCGGGACGACAGGTAAGTTTTGAAATGCAGTCGCTTCTGAGCAGTGTCTGGAGGTGTGTCCCCCCCACACCCCCTTTCTTGGATGGCAGGTGATGTGGGACTTAGTTGAGCTACAGATGGACCAAAAGCAGAGGACATAGGGGTTCGAGCACTCTTCCCCGTCACTGTGTCTGACCTCGGAATCTGAGTGTGCTGTGCACTTCCTCAGATGTTTATGGGAGCGGACGGTAGATTCCCCTTTCCTGGGACAAACCAACATTTGATTTCCAGAAATAAAATTCCTACATTTTCTTACATGCCCTCTAAAAGTCACCCGTGTTAGTAAAGGTTGTTCATGATAAGAAGTTTCACGTAAAGGATGGCAGATTTTTCCAGAATGTAAGGTCATTCTGTATTTGGCTCTCCCGGGTGCACCTAATGCTAGAGGCACATAACCCAATTACATAGGGTTCTGGGCGTCCTTAATTTCGTGCACTTTTGGGTGGACTTTCTTTAACTTTGTTTTGCTCCTGTGTGTTCTGCAGGCAACCCCAAAGGAGCACTGATCACTCATGGAAATATAGTGAGCGATTGTTCAGCTTTTGTGAAAGTCACAGAGGTAAACTTCGGGGGTATCATCATCTTCCTTCATGTTCCTTGGTTGGCATGAGGCCTCAAGAATGAGAGCGGGAAAGGCAGCCCCACTGTGTCAGGCCCCTGCTGTATTGGAGGCAGAGTTAAGAGCTGAGCTTTAATATAGTCTAAGGTCACCGCCCTCAAATCATTTTCATTGTGGACCTCATCCCCCAAGTCCCGTGTGTGACCGTAAAGCTAAGTTGACAGACAGAAGTTATTACAACTTGTTTAGGGTACAAATTTATTTGGATACTGTCCTATAACTGTTTCCGGGACAGAACCAAGAAGAACTGACTCTCTTGTGCCCTTATCCACCTACTATTCCAGTGCGGGGGAAATAATTTAAGTGGAGAAATGAAATCTTAATGGGACGCAGAAGGTTTTTGAATTATGGGTCCTTATTGCAGTTGACTTCACTTCCATTTTATGAGAAAGATTAAAGCCTTGACCTTTAGTGTTTCCTGTCATCTTAAAGTTTGCTCCGCTCCTCCCCCGCCCCAGTGTGTCCTCGTCCTCTGGGTGGCCAAATCCCGCAGGCTGAGGGCCTTGAACGACAGATATTTATTTTCTCACAGTGCGGGAGGCTGGAAGTCCATGATCAAAGTATCAGCAAATTCGGTTGCTGGTGAGGGCTCTCTTCCTGGCCTGTAGGTAGCCACCTCCAGAATTGTGTCCTCACCTGCTCTTTCCTCTGTGTGCACATGGAGAATGAGGGAGAGGTTTCTGCTGTTTCTTCCTCTGCTTGCAAGGACACCTGCCTGTTGGATCAGGTCCCCCACCCCATGATCTCATTTTACCTGAATTACCTCCCCAAGGGCTCCATCCCCAAATCCAATCACATGGGGGATTAGGACTTAAACATGAATTTGGGCAGAGGGGTGATACAATTCGGTCCAAGCACCAAGGATATATTTCAAACTTGAGTTTTAAAAGTCCTTCTCAAACAATATAATGCCTTTCCCTCGTAACAGTGTCTGAGAGGGTTCTTCTGTGAGCCCTAATTTTCATGACCGGAGCCCCCATGCTTAATGGTTTTGGGGAGTACATGTCTTTGGTGGCTACGGAAGGCCTAGCTCCCTCCTGCCTACACCCACACTTTCTTAGTCCCAAATACCTATTTTGGGGGCATATATTTCATAAACAATTCAACATTTAGCACCTCACCCAAGTAGAATTTTTATTTCCTAACTAGCCTTTGAAGAAAACTTAAAATACACTCCTGGCTCACTGAGGCAAATGATTACAAACTTGGTTTAAAATTAATGATACGATCAAGGGCATTCTCAACTTTGTAAAACTTCTAATCTTGCTAATGCACATTTTCTTTTGAGTGCCAGATCAAAAATTGAAAAGTATAAAAATTATAGAATCTGATTTCTCATTATATAAACAGTTACCTCCTGAGATGAACTAGTTGGGATGCAGATCACACTGGAATAAAATTAATCTAAGATTGTGGCAGGATCAGCCAATGGATTTGCTCCGCACTGGTAGGGGTTGGGCATGGCCTGGGGGCAGTTGCATAGGCACCTGACTGGCATGGTGGCAGCTGCTGGAGGTCATCTCTTACTTTGGCCAGAATTCCTTACACATGAATAACATGAATATTCCCCGTAAAACCCTCACTATGCCTGGTCCTAAGTAAAGACCATTCTTAGCCTTAGCCTTGCAATGGAAACCAGATGTCCAGCTTAGCCTCGATGCAGAACTCTATCACAAATCAGCATTTTATTTTTTATTTATTTATTTTTTTAAAAGATTTTATTTATTTATTTGACAGAGAGAGATCACAAGTAGGTAGAGAGGCAGGCAGAGAGAGAGAGAGGGGAGGAAATAGGCTCCCTGCTGAGCAGAGAGCGGGACTCGATCCCAGGACCCTGAGATCATGACCTGAGCCGAAGACAGCGGCTTAACCCACTGAGCCACCCAGGCGCCCACAAATCAGCATTTTAGAGGAGTTGGAGCCAGAGGAGAGCTCTTGCACTAAACAAATCGATGTAGTTTTCATGGGGTATAAAGCAGGCCACTCAGGTAAAGATCTTGATCAAACTAAAATACTCAAAATGCATTTATACTATAAATTAAAAGAGCTTGGGAATCAGTTTCTCTTATCATCCCTCCTCCTATCCCTTTATAACATAAAATGCTATTTTATGTTGGAATAGATCATCTATTCCCACAACATAATATGCTATGTTATGTTGGAATGGACCTTTTATTTCTTACTTATGGTGGAATTGAGTTTGCTGGGCAGTGGGGTACAGTAACTTTGGAATACTAAATGATTAAAGCACATGATCCCTTAATATGCCAATTTGGGCAAAATTTTCCCTGTTTGGGCTAAAATCCCGAGTGGGTTTCCTTTGTCATGAGGAATGACCTCCACTCATAAAAAGCCTTGCCTTTTCATTTCCATCCGCTTTCTCCTTAGTGTTAAGGTATCATGTGCTCTGAAATAAAAATGGGATATTACTGGGAATCTTAATGCTTCTCTGCTTGCCGGTGTCTTTGCTTACAGAATACAGTCAATCCTTCCCCAGATGATACTTTGATATCTTTCTTGCCTCTCGCCCATATGTTTGAAAGAGTTGTAGAGGTAGGCCTTGTTTTGTTCTTCTGCGCGCGCTTGCTTGTTTGTTTGTGTTCTGCTAAGTTGTTGTGTTTTCCAGAAATCTCTTGACTTGAATGCCAGTGACATACACATTTCGTTTTTACCACTTGCACACATGTATGAGCAACTGATGCAGGTAAGTTTTCAGGGCAGAGTGTCACCCCCAGAGAGAATTGTTTGCACGGCCCCCTTTTAGAAATGGCGCTAATTACTTAAAAGAGTATAAATGTTGCGAGGAGGGGGAGCGGTCTGAATACGTGAACTTTAATCATTCATTTTAAAATTGGAAGCTCAGGCTTCTGCAGGAGATGCACCTGGGCATGATTCCAGAAAGATTAACTGTCAAGGTAGAATTTTTATGAATGCCATCCTGCAAAGCTTCATGAAGCCTCTGCCTCTGTAAAAATCTGCTGGTTTTCCTTGGGGTTGTTCATACTGTACAAGTCCGCTTACGATTCATTTTTTTCACCAGTATTCCAAGTGCCCTTGGAAAAGTAGGATGATCTTTAGCTGACCTTAGCCTCGCCTCCCTTTGTACGACTGTGTGACAACAACCATCTCTTTCGCTTCTCCAACAATTTGGATCCTGTACTTTAGGAAAAACCGTGGGCACCATCCATTCATTTAACAAATATTTATTGAGCTCCGGCTGTATGCCAGGCACTGTGCTGAGTGTCAGTGACTGAGACTAATCGAGAGGTGACTGAGAGCGAGTGGCCCTTTGATCGGCTGCTGGCCCGTAGGGTGCACTTACCCTAAAGGACCAAGGGTCATGAGATCCCATCTTGGGTCTGTTACCTCTCCTCCTGTGCACCTCAGGAGATCTTGTGAGTTTCCAAAGCGATCTCAGACGGGCTGATAATGGCCCATGTATGCCTAATTGCAGTTTGGGATGTGTGCCTGGGAGGCAGGCCATCGAGGACAAAAGCCCTCCTCGCCCAGCTTGAATTTTTAAACCATGAACCAGGCTGGGCGTACCTTTCTAGTGGTTTCTGCTTTCAAGCCTGAGACCATTTGTACTTCCATGGCATCATCTTTTGAATCTCTCTTTCTCTTTAAAATTTAAAACAGCCAGACTGTGGGTCAACTGCATACGGCTTGCCGGTGCGGTTTGCATCGTGTGGGAACAAACCCATGGAGTAGATCATAGCTGAATGTTAAGCCACTCTGCTCTTTGACACCCCAGTGTCCCAGCTGCAACATAGTCAGTGGCTTTTCAGACATTTTTTTGTGAGATTCAGATTTTTAAAAATGAGACTGGAACACACTTGGCAAGTAGCCAAGTTTGCAAGTTGCTCTGTTGTTGTTTGGAGAACAAATTAGGCCTAAATTTTCTAGGCAAGTGAAATACTGGGATTACTTAACACCCTGTCATTCACTCACCAGCTGTTTATCCTAGAGCTGAAATAGCAGAAACTCCATGATCATCACTAAAAACAACGTCGTCTGGTCTCTTACCAGCTCCTTTATCTTCAGGGTGATCAAGAGAAAAACCACACTTTGATGTTGTATAATGACCAGGGAAGTCAAGAATGTTTTTTGAAAAGTGACCAACGTGTAGGAACTTCGTGGTTTCTGGACACTGCTCCAAAATGCTAAAACAGAAGCCTTGTGTGTCTGTGTGTATGTTGTGTGGTCCCTGCTTTGATGAAGACATGGGTGTTATTTTTTTTTCCTACGCTAGTGTGTAATGCTGTGTCATGGAGCTAAAATAGGATTTTTCCAAGGAGATATCAGGCTGCTTATGGACGACCTCAAGACTCTTCAACCCACAATCTTTCCTGTGGTCCCTAGACTGCTGAACCGGATGTTTGACCGAGTAAGTTCCAAGGAGCAGCAGAGTGGGGACAGAGCACTGGACAGGGAGTCCGAGACTTTGGTTCGAATTGGGCCAGCCAGATACCTTCTGTACACGTGGTCTCGCAGAAGTGTGGTTTATCCATCAGTTAAACCAGAATGCGTTTATATCACAGAACCATTGGTGAGGATTAGAAGAGAAAACACATGAACGTACTTTGTAAACCGGAAGGCCCAATACAGGTGGAAGGTGGGAGATCATATTATTTGTACCATAAACACTTTAGAGCCTCCATTTTCTTATCTGCACGATGGACTGTTGCCTCCTCCCCCTGCTGTCTAGCTCATAAAGTTGCCAGTTGCATCACATGAGAACTATAACTATGAAATGGTTCTAGAAATTGTAACGTTCATATGCACTTAACATTACTTACTTAGCCACACGGAAAGAAGTGACAAGCCAAGCCAGGGTTGGAGAGACGGCCAGCCCTTTGGGGCAGGGAGGTCTCTGTGGCACGGACCACCCATCCTGGGTGAGACCAGCGTGTGGCACGAGCAGTCTTCAAGGTCAATTTGGATGAGGTAGTTTTCATGTTCTTTAGTGTAAGGCAAGGCTTCTGTGATCTATGAGAACCTCTGGTGTTTTTTCTTAATGGTTCTTTAAAAACAGCTTGACTGAGATATATAATTCACATTCCATATAATTCACCCATTTAAAGTATAAAATTCCAAGGTTTGGGGTATATCCACAGAGTTCTGCAACCATCACCACAGCCCATTTTTATCACCTCAGAAAGAAACCCTGCATCTGTCCTGGAGCTGATGTCTACCCCCTTCCACTCCCAGGCAAATGCATCTGATTGTTGAATCTGTAGATTTCTCTATTCCGGACTTTCATATGAATGGAATCATGTAACGTGTTCTTCCGTGATTGGTTTCTTTCACAGGTTCATCTATGTGGTGGCACGTGACCCTACTTCATCCCTTTTAATGGCCAAGTAATATCCCACCGTGTGGCTACAACACATTTTATTTCTCCTTTCACGCATCGGTGGGCATGTGGGTTGTTGTCACTTTTTGGCCATTATGCATAATGATGCAATGAACATTTTCATTTCTCTTGGGCACTTACCTAGGAGCAGAATTGCTGGGCCCCATGGTACTTCTGGGTTTAACCATTTAAGGAACTACTGGTCTGTTCTCCAGAGCAACCGTGCCATATTACACTCCCTGCCCCCCAGCAGAGGCTGAGGGCTCCAGTTTCTCCACATCTTCACCAACACTTGTTATTATCTGACTTTTCGATTCGAGCCATCCCCATCATTTTGTAACTCTCTTTTTCCTTGACCCGTCAGATTTTTGGGCAGGCAAACACCACGCTGAAACGGTGGCTGCTGGACTTCGCCTCCAAGAGGAAAGAAGCAGAGCTCCGCAGTGGCATCATTAGAAACAACAGCCTGTGGGACAGACTGATCTTTCACAAGATACAGGTGACACATTCACAGCTCTTGTCTGCCGGGGGAAACTCACTTGGCCTTTGGAGTGTCTGTGAGGGCTCTTTCTTAAAGCGCGGTATGAAGCTGAGAGAGAGGAGCACGTTTTTAGTAAACCAGGCACATTTCTAAAAATTAAGGACAAAACCGGTACTTAAACCTCAGTATCCCATGCAAACCTGAACAACATGGTAACATGGAGAGGCAGAAAAGGATTCAGGGTATTGGAGCCTTTCTAATTTTTTTATTTTTTATTTTTTATATTTTTTTACTGTAAGTCAATTAGTCAACATATAGAGTACATCGTTAGTTTCAGGTGTAGTGTTCAGTGATTTATCAGTGTAATTTTTTTAAAAAAGATTTATTTATTTGAGAGAAAGAGAGAAGGCGTGCAGGGGCAGAGGGAGAGGGAGAGAGAGAATCTCAAGCAGACTCCCTGCTGAGCACAGAGCCCGACGTGGGGCTCCATCTCACAACCCCGAGCTCATGACCTGAGCCGAAATCAAGAGTCAGGAACTTAACTGGCTGAATCACCCAGATGCACTCAGCCTTTCTAATTTTTTTATTTTGCTTTCCTTTTCTGCAACAAGTATGTTATGATTGACGTCATTTTATAGGCACGTGGGATTAAGAATATGGAATAATGATACCGTGTCCCCCAAAATGCCCCAGATGTGGTGGTTACCTCCAAGCCCACCACAGTCTTGTTCTAATTCCTTCAAAATACCTGCAGGTAGAGGTGTTGGCTTGTGTTGATAGAGAAGGGGGTAGCCTCAGGGGGCAACCATCTACGGCCAGGCCTTCCTCTTTCAAACACCCGAGAGTTCTCTGTGCGGCCTGCAGAGGAGCTGGTGGATCCGGGGACTAGGTTTCCAGAAGGGGTCTTTGAGGAACCCACCCGCGTGCAGCCATTGGCCCCTCACTGTCTCCCCTCTCTTTACCTTGCAAGTCGAGCCTGGGAGGAAAAGTCAGGCTGATGATCACAGGAGCTGCGCCGGTGTCCGCCACTGTGCTGACGTTTCTGAGAGCAGCGCTCGGCTGTCAGGTGAGGTGGGCGTCCCTTCTGCTCCTTATCTCCGGCTTTTGCCAGCCCAGGTCTCTCTTCTCCACAAAGGCATTCTTATAAGCGGGTGTCTTACTTTGGTTTGGAAGAGCACGTTATTCCCAGGTTGCTTGGAGACAGGAGTGTGTCTGTCTTGTCCCCTGGGCAGGAGGTAATGTGTCTTTGGCCACCACAGACTGGGGGAAGTACCAGCCAGGAAACTAGCCTTTCATCAGGCCTGAGGGGATGGGGATGGGTTGCAAGTGAGGACCTAACCTGCAAACCCTGGGGAGAACCTGCCTTGAAGGGCACCGGGAGGCAGCAGGGACCGGGTGACTAACGGGATAGGTGTGGGGCACAGCCATGAGCAGACAGAGCGAGTGCCTTCCTGGGCAGGTCATGTGCAGTGTGACCTGTCAGGCCATGTCAGTGTCCCCCTCACCTCTCTGCAGGAGGGCAAGTAGAAGATGACCGTGGACAGCGGCCAGGGTTTCGGATTTGGGGGGAGATTTTTGGGTGCCGTCGTAGTAGTTCTGAACAGATTTTTAAAAGAGACATGTTGCCACAGTTAGCCATCACTCAGGAGTGAGAAGAACGTCCTGATTTGTGCCTTTGCAGAACAGCGTGACTGTTCTCTTTACTAACGTTTTGTCTCTTGCTGGTCCAGTTTTATGAAGGCTACGGACAGACCGAGTGCACCGCCGGCTGCTGCCTGACTGTGCCTGGGGACTGGACAGCAGGTACGAGCCGTGGGACACTCCTTATGGGAATCTCGTTATTCCGATGGGAATTCTTGGAATTGGGTTTGTCCTTGGTCCCTTGACCAACGAAATTCTGTGTCTCGGGTGATCAAGCCTTGGGGCAAATGGCCTTGTAAATCAGGGATCCTCATGGAAAAGGGCTGCTGTGACAGAGCGCATGTGCTTGGAGGACCAGCCGGAAGGCAGGTGGTGGTAGAGATTCACCTAGAATCTGAAGCCAACAGCTGAGGGATGAAAGCCCTTTGCACCAGGTTCAGAACATTTGGCCTCACAGAGCTTTCCGGGAATGGATTTGGGTCAAATTATTTGCTGGTAAATTTGACTCAAGTTTACACTGGGTGCTGGGCTGGGGGTTGAGCCCACAGAGAGAAAGAAAGATGTCATTTCTCCCGAAAGGCATAAGGAGAGGCAGATACAGAAATTACCCAGTGGAGCAGTGGTGGTGGTTTCATCCCAGGAACATCCTTGGGGCCCAAGTCCTTGGGGCCCTCTGACAGGAAGTGATTGTTGGTGGAAAAGCACATAAACAGTGTATAGGAACTTACCCAGCCAGAATCCCACCCCAAGGCTGACCAGTGGTACATTCTACGCTCTGGTAGGCCAATGCCGCTGATGTGTTTGCTGTGGCATAAATGTGAGCACCGTCTGGGAACTTGGACTCTTGTGTCCAGACTGTAGGAGCACAATTCTGCTGGGACTCGTACTGACGGTCTCTGAACCTTCTTCGTGGTTTAATTCTTAACCACTGGTTCCTTACCAGACTAGAGAATCTGGAACAGCAATCTCTTTACACAGACATTATTAAAACATAGAAGGAATTATTTGTGTTGCTCTTAAAGCCCGTCTCATTTCTATTGTTTGTTTGGAAAAAGTCAACCCAGTCCTAGCAACTTCTGGCAGGAGAGTTGAGTTAACTGTGAGAATGAGATTTTTATTTTTTAAGGTTTTACTTATTTATTTGAGAGAGAGAAAGAGATGGAGAGAGCATGAGCGAGGAAGAGAGGGAGGAGCAGGGAGCCGGATGCGGGGCTCCATCCCAGGACCCCAGGATCATGGCCTGAGCCGAGGGCAGATGCCCAACCGACTGAGCCCCCCAGCCCCCCCGCCATCCTGTCTTAATAAACTTAAATCTAAAACGTGTTCCCCTGTACTTAAGGAAGTGAAGACCATCTTGGTCAGAACCAGGTGACGTCGAGAGAGTAATCCAGTCGCCAAAGCTGTGTGTTTTCTCCTCTCAGAGGAAGTAGGGAGTAGAGAAGTCTGAGTGAGGGAGACGGGGCAATCAGTGAGCACAGGCCGTCAGATCATAGGAACCTGGTAAAGGTTTCGGAACGCTTGCTTCCAGGAATTTGTAGAAGCCCTCACAGTCCACAGCCCGAGTACTTCTACTCTGAAAAAATAACTTGGGGCCTCAAACTGGGGAAAGGTCCTAAGAGACTTATGAATGTTTGTCTCTATTCTGGAAATACACTGTCTGTGCTCATTTACCGGGGAGACGGATTGTCGTCGCTGCAGACAGACATTTACACCAGCTGTTCTCCTCCTGAGCGGGCCTGTTGGCCAGAAAAGTCATTTGGCTTAAAGATAGTAGGAGTCCTCCTGGGAATGATCATTCTTTTATTTACCACGCAGGCCATGTTGGCGCCCCAATGCCTTGCAACCTTATAAAACTCGTGGACGTGGAAGAGATGAACTACTTGGCTTCCAAGGGCGAGGGCGAGGTGAGTGGCCCCCCCGCCCACCCCTCGCAAGTCATTCACCCACACTGCCATTCCCCCGATAGTTCGGCCGCTTGCCGGCAGTGTCACGTAAGGCCACCGAGCTTGATGTTCTTGGTGATCCTGGATCAAATAGGCTTCTCTTTGAAGGTACCCTTATGTGGGAGGGTACCATGCATGTCTCTTCCGCCAGACACCGCAGGGACTTGGGCTCGAGACCGCGCAAAGGCTCCTGTGCCCGAAGGCCTGGAGCATAGTTTCTGACAACTCAGGGCCCTGGAGGCCTATTAGTGAGCCACTGGCTAGTGGAAGGAAAGCCTGATGACTTCAGAGTGATTTCCTCCTCTTGGGGGCTTTGAGCCGGAACCTCAGGCAGTCATCAGCCCTATAGCTTGACTGTGACTGATGTCGTTAGGGTAAGGGGACCAGAGGCATTGGATGAACCTCCAGGGTCCCAGTGTGGTTCCCTGCTAGCTCCCTCTGGATCATGGAATTCGGGGCTTCTCACTAAAGGTTGAGATACGTAACACACACACACACACACACACACACATTTTCTCCATAGAATACCCCCCCCCCCCGTAAATGCTCTTAACAGATCACCTTTGTCCCCCACAGTTCTCTCAAGATGTCACTGACATACACACTGTATGCGTTGAGAGTAAACGTCATAATGATTTACGTCCATCAGTGGTGGAGTGATTACTCCCCACAATAAGTCTCCTTCATAGTCCATCATCTCACAGAGATACAAGGAAAATCATTTTTTTTTCCCCTTGTGTTGAGAACTCTGAAGATCTCATCTCTTAGCTGCTAAATACAGTCACAAGTCTGTGTGGGCGGAGGGCACTGGGCTGTACATTCAGTCTCCGATGCCTACCTGAGTCCTAACCGGAACTTTCGGCCCCCGCCCTCCACTTCCGCCCAACCACCCTCGCTCCCGATCTTTCTCTCTTCAGGTGTGTGTGAAAGGGCCAAATGTATTTAAAGGCTACCTGAAGGACCCAGCAAAAACAGCGGAAGTGCTGGACAAAGACGGCTGGTTACACACGGGGGACATTGGAAAGTGGCTTCCGGTAAGCTCTCCCCTCCCCCGTGCGCAGATACTTTTCTTCTGCCCATGGCTGTTGTGCGACCTCACGTTCCCCTTCCCTGCAGAGGCGGGTAGCAGGGAGACTCTTCCATCTCCTGCAGGGAACAACTTTATACTCCTAGCGTGCCTGGGTGGGTTTTCACTTGAAATGTAGCGAGTATGTTTGGTTTTGATGCGTGACATCAATTCTGATGGCTGCTTCCCATTCGAAATCCAGAGAGAACGGTGTATGGCTTTTTCTGTATCAGTGCTGGGCCTCCACGTGAAGGCCTTAGTTCCAGAAGGTACAGGGTACATTGTGGTCAATGGCCAGGAAGGAGGTGTGGTGGGCAAGAAGTTGCGAGTGTGTGTGTTTCTTAGGCTTGCCCTCCCCTTAAAAAGAGGGTAAGTGTCCCACAGGTTAGGCCAACGTCTTTGAATGTAGTCTCAGAATTATTACTGTAGACAAATGCCGGGGTCCATCAGAGGAAGGAAAAGAGCTTTAAGAAACCACAACCGTGGGTTTGACCAGTTTGGCTGGCCGGGACCAGTTCGGAATTGCTTCTTCTAAGTTGTCCCCGTGTTGAACTGCTATTACAGAAGTGGCGTAGGCCAGTTTTATCATTGCATGATTTTATCATTGCATCGTCCCATTCTTGTAGATTTAAGGTGCATGAGACTCCCGGAAATTTTTACGGATTTGAAAAATGCTCCCCCTCCCCACCCAGCTAATTCAGACTTCAGAATACCAAGGTGCTCCGAAATACATTAAGTCCCTTCTTTCAAGTTCAAGAGGGATTAAGCGTCAGTCCAGTTCTGGCTTGGGCTCTTGGGAACACATTTCATCATCACCTTGACCTCAGTCTGCTTCTTGGGGACGTGGTGCGGGACCAATGTGCCAGAACCAGAGAAACTTCCCTGCAGCCGACTTTTGGAACCACAGGAAGGCCCCCGGGGGTGGGTTTTGACAACCAGAGGGGACACGGGGGCATTTGGCATGTCCGGTGCAGGGGTTGTATCCTTCCCACAGTCCCAGCGTGGGCCTGATGGACCTGCCCCAGGGCCCAGGAGTGAGCCCCCCCGCCCCTCCCACCCTCCCCCTGACAGCACCCCCCTCCCCACCCTCTCGTATACAGAACGGTACCTTGAAGATCATCGACAGGAAAAAGCACATATTCAAACTGGCACAGGGAGAATACATAGCACCTGAGAAGATCGAGAACATCTACGTGCGGAGTGAGCCTGTCGCTCAGGTGTTTGTCCACGGAGAAAGCTTGCAGGTACGCGCGTTCGGGGCTGTGAGCCGAGGCGCACGGGCGTGGCCGGGGCCTCAAACTCCGGGCATTTGCAGGGCAGTGGAAGGTCTGTAGTGAGGACTGAATTGCCTTTCTCGTGTGACGTGCTGGAACATTATCGGGATTTGCTGCTTGGCATTTCTCATCCAAAAAAATTTTTCTCTTTAAATCCCATATTTTTATTTCACCTAGAGTGTTCTGGCATACCAAGGGCAGCTGGATAAGGATACTAGGGGGTGCGTAAAATATGCTTCTAAATTTAAACTATGAAAGGAAATATTGATGGGTTGATTATAAGAAAGTTTAGAATTTTCAACATATTAAACCCATCGTATTTGTGCTGTGTCTCCAAAATCGTGTGTGTGAGCAGTGGGGGTTGTGAGCCAGTAAATACGTATAGTTGAAAACCAAGGTCAATATCGTAACGGAACGTCTCATTGCCAAAACATCAAGTAGATGGTGTCAGGGAAAAGAAAAGGGCCTGGTCCCCCGAAAGCTAATCTTTTTATGAATCTTGAGACTTTTAAATAGTTGTTGAAGAATATTATCTTGTAAGGAATGCACCTGTTTTTCTTTGAGAATATACCTGTTTTTCTTTGCCCTAGAATCTTTTTTTTTTTTTTTTTTAAGATTTTATTCATTTGACAGAGAGAGAGTGCAAGAAGGGGGAGCAGCAGGCAGAGGGAGAGAGAGAAGCAGATTCCCCACTGAGCAGGGAGCCCGATGCGGGACTCGATCCCAGGACCCTGGGACCATGACCTGAGCTGAAGGCAGAGGCTTAACCCACTGAACCACCCAGGCATCTCCCTTTGACCTATAATCTTAACATACCGTCGACTTTTATTTGCTTTTATTGTTACTAAATCGTAAAAAATGCGGTGTTGGAGATCTAAAAAAATGAATCTATATAAATTTTTTTCTCTCTTTTTTAAGTTACTTGATGTCTATGGTCTCACTGCTTATTTGACCCTGTTTTATTAAACTGTATACATGCACACACACACGCGCGCACGCGCTTGCGCACAAAAGTAAAAAATTAGGGTTTCGTTAGATTTTGATTCCCAGGGGTCCTTTTTAAGATATTTAATTGAAAAATTTCTGATGCCATCTGTATTTTAGAGCTGGGAGCTCTTAACCTGGGCGCAGTAGACTCCTGGGGCTGATAATATGTTCTGAAGGGAGGGTCTGTAACTTCCGTCAGATCGTCCCAGGTTTCATGCAGAGTGACAAAGAATTGTTATTTCAGAACATCTGGATCAAGCCACCTAATAACTCACTCGTCTGTGTTAAAGGCATTTCTCATAGCAATTGTGGTACCAGATGCTGAGACATTACGTCCCTGGGCCCAAAAGAAAGGATTCGCAGGTGCCTTTGAAGAACTGTGCCGGAACAAGGTACGGCTCGGGAGTTGGGCGGTCGGCTTCCTCGGACCTTGGCTTGGCACAGGGCGTGCCTTCAGAGATGCCAACACAGCAAGCTTGTCGTTCTCTCACCTTCCTAGGATGTCAGAAAAGCCATCCTGGAGGACATGGTGAGGCTTGGGAAGGATTCTGGCCTGAAGCCATTTGAACAGGTAAGATTGGCGTCATGGAGCCTGCACCCCTACAAAACCCATCTCTGACCTGAGGATTTTGTATGAATAAGTATGGAGCACAAGAGGACCTCAAGAAACCCACGAGGAATGACAAAGGGCAAGCTTTGGCCCGGGGAGGGATTTCTATAACCAAGGGCAGGCATGCTCTTTCCCCGGAGGTCAGGATCCAAGCCTGGGGCCTGTCCTGGGAGCAGCTCCTGCCCCGTGTTGAGCGAGCCGCTGGCCTGAGGCCCAGGAGGGACTGGACGGCCACAGGGTGTCCATCCTTTCCGACCAACGTGCTTTAAGGCCTGGGTTCCGTCGGCCCTAGGTTTGCTTTAATGGCCTCATTTATTTGCAGGTCAAAGGCATTAGTCTTCACCCTGAACTGTTTTCCATCGACAACGGCCTCCTGACCCCAACGATGAAGGCAAAACGGCCCGAACTTCGGAATTATTTTAGGTCACAGATAGATGAACTTTATTCCACCATCAAAGTTTAATGCGAGGACGAAGCCGCCCACCTCCGCCGTCTCCTGGAGCTGCGGGCCTTCACGGCGGTCATCTTGACTAGAGCGCGCATAGGAAAGGGAGCGCCCATGTTTGACTTGTGCATTCGGGGTTCTTGTCATAGGAACATTAGAGGAAACGGAACACTGCCTTACAGTCACCTCCTGTTGCAGACCGTGTTTATGGTGATACACAATTTCCTAAATGAGCCTTAAAATTGTCAAGGGGAAACTATCCATGGGCTAAGTTATTTGAGACTTCCTCGGTATTAAAAAAAAAAAAAAAAAAAAGACGGGTGAAAACTTTTGTCTCCCTGTTTTTCTAACTAAGGGGTTAGGACTTTGCTATTTCCGAGATGTCTGCTACTTGCTGCAAATCCTGCAGGTGTTCTGCTGCTCTGCAAAGTACAGTGCACTGGAGGGAAGCTGTCCCTTAAAAGCAAGGACTGTCCCAGCTGGAGGACGTCACAAGTGAACCAGAGATTCTTTCTTAACCCCTGCCTCACACGCGCCCCGACCCGGTCTCAGAGCGGCCGTGCTTCTCCACGGTCCCTCTGATCCCGGAGGAGCAGAAGGTTCCCGGCGAAGGAGAGAACAGATCCCGCTCAGACCAGCACAGGCGCCGGGTCTCCGATGAACGGCTGCTCACCTGAGCGAACGGCTTCCGGTGCCCACAAGCGCAGAATGTTCTCAGACCCTCTTCTCCAGACCCGATTCCCTCCCCGCTCACCGATCGCTTCCCAGGGGTTATTAAAAAATCTGCCTCAGACTCTGCAGTGAAGACAAGCATTTCAAGAAGGAAATAATTACCTGGATCGACCATGCTCAACTGTGACGCCTAGTGAACTGTTCCCCTTGATCTCCGCCGAAACAGTCATTCTTTGTGATGGCCGACGGATTTTTAATGTGGTTTTCATATCAAAAGATTGTGTTGTGATTAAGTGGTTTTCCCCACCCCCGGATCAATTCTCAGGCAGGGCATGTCTTTAAGCCTATTAAGGGAGTAAGTACGCTTGGGCACTTACCGAAATGGACAGTGAGAATGAAGGCTCTTACAGTGCTACCTGATTTTTATGAAATGTGTTCGACAAGCCAAAATTCTAGCGTGTAGAAATCTGGAAAACTCATTTTCTGGGATTCACTTCTCAAGGGATTTTTTTTGTTTTGTTCTTTTAAAAGTTAATTTGGAAGTTAGCTGCATTTCACTTTGCTGCAAGTCTTTGCCACGTGTGACCGAATGAGGTTTGTCCTGTACACACTGAAAGCAGCTGGTTTGGGGTTTGTGAGAGTCTGTGTCTTACCTGAGCACGACAGGGTTGGCACTGAAGGGTTGTCACCGTAGTAACACTATTGGGTAGCCTAACTTCATCCGTGTGTTCTTCATTGCACAAAAAGTCAATAATTTGTCACCTTGGGGTTTTGAATGTTTGCTTTTAAGTGTTGGCTATTTCTATGTTTTATAAACCAAAACAGAATTTCCAAAAAACAATGAAGGAAACCAAAATAAATATTTCTGCATTTCAAGGGAGTGAAGGCTTCTCTTTTCCTGTCAGGGCGCGGGCTTGGGTGCGCGCAGGCACCGAGCGGGAAGGACCCTGGGCCACAGACCCGTCCTCCCGCGGCTTCCCTGACACCCCCATAGGGTGACCCGGAACCTCAGGGTTCTCTGGCAACTGCCCTGCTACGTTGCACGGAAGAAAACCATGGTGTGCATAATACGAATATTCTTGGAAATGCAAATTCTTTGCCGGGAAGCTCTGTTTCCGGAGACATTGGCTGTAGTTGGTGGTTCTGTGGGGGATTTAATTCTGTGTATTTTAGTAGTTCTCTTACTAAGCACTGTTCTAGAAGATGTCTCAATTGCAGCAGCCAACCTGTTCTCTCTCCTTTTCCTCTGGTCTCCACGCTACGCTATCATCGTCAAGATTTCCTCTCCTGTAGGTGTTCGCCAGTCAGTCCCGGTTTCTTAGGTAGTCTGCGGTGTTGAAATCTGCCTCCCTCCCCTAAATCTCCTGTTTGGTGTGGAGATGTTCGGTTTTTTTCCTCTAAAACTTAAGGCCTGTTCACATATCTCTGGTGAGCCATTCTGCCTTTCATTTGAGTTAATAATTGTCTCCTCTTCTCTCCCTCTTCCCCTGAGCTGAGGGAAGTGTGATGTCTTCCCACTGGGCACAACCTTTCTTTTCCCTCCCTTAGTGCCCAACACAGCCTGCAAACCAGTAGACGTTCATTTAATCTCCTGTGAACAAATGCTTGCAATTTTGAACAAAGCTTCTCCTGGGATGAGGTTGAGGTTCATGCTGGGTTTTATCCTTTTTTTAAAAAAAAGTGGTAAAACACACATAACAGGTATCATCTTAATTACTTTTTTTTAAGATTTTATTTGTTGATGTGAGAGAGAGAGCATGAGTGAGGGGCGGGGGGCAGATGGAGGGGAAGAAGCAGACTCCCCGCTGAGCAGGGAGCCCCACGCGGGACCTGATCGCAGGACCCTGATATCATGACCCAAGCCAAGGGCAGATGCTTAATTGACGGAGACACCCAGGCGCCCCTCATCTTAATTATTTTTTAAGAACCCAGTTTGGAGGCATTAAGTGCATGCATGTTGATGTCCAACCATCAGCCCCTTCTGTCCACAGAACACTTTATCCTGTGAATGGAAAACTCTGCTCATTAACCACTAACTTCCATTCCCTGCCCCCCCCCCCTCCAGCCCCTGGCAACCACTGTTATCCTCACTGTCTCTGTGAATTCCCTTGCAGGTAAATCCTACAGTGTGTCTGTCTTTTGGACTGGTTATCTCCCTTACCGTGTCCATCCATGGCTTAGCACGGATCAGAATTTTCCTTCCTTTTTATTTTGTTTCATTTTTGTTTATTTTTTATTATGATAGTAAATTTTATTTAGTGCCAGGGCAATTTATTGTGCCAAGAGCATATTTCCTTCATGATAAATTCAAAGTAGTAACCTCTGGCCTCTTTGAAGGACCATAGATAGATACTCTTTGTTACACTCCTACTAATTCCCTTTGATCTTTTATTATGTTCAGTTAGCCACTATGCAGTACATCCTTAGTGTTTGAGGTAGTGTTCAACGATTCATTAGCTGCATGTAACACCCAGTGCTCATCACAATACCTGTCCTCTGTCATGACCGTCACCCGATTTCCTTCCTTTTTAAGGCTCAATAGTAGTCCGTGGTAGGCACAGCCCGCATTCTCTTTATCTGTTCTTATGGGGATGGGCACTCAAGTGGTTCATACCCTTTAGCTATTGAGAATAATACTATTGGGGTGCCTGGGTGGCTCAGTGGGTTAAAGCCTCTGCCTTCAGCTCAGGTGATGGTCCCAGGGTCCTGGGATCGAGCCCCCCACATCGGGCTCTCTGCTCAGCAGGGAGTCTGCTTCCTCCTCTCTCTGACTGCCTCTCTGTCTACTTGTAATCTCTGTCTGTCAAATAAATAAATAAAATCTTAAAAAAATAATAATGCTATTGAGATTAATACTATTAATACTGTTAATACTATTAGAAATCACTAATTACTGATAATACTAATAAAGACTAATTACTAATACTAATAAATACTACTTAATAGTAATTAGTATTAGTACCATTAATAGTTACCACTATTAATATTAATGGTATTAATAGTGGTAACTATTAATGGTACTAATACTAATTACTATTAATACTATTGAGATTAATAATAGCTATTGAGAATAACTGAGCATGGGCGTACAGATACCTGTTTTAGTCCCTGCTTTCAATTCTTTTGGGTGTGTACCTGGAAATGGAATTGCTGGGTCATATATATGGTAATTCCATGCTTCATTTGTTGAGGAGTTGCCATCCTGTTGGCCCCAGTGGCTGCACCATTGGACATCCTCACGAGCAGAGTACCAGGGTTCCTATTCCTCCACATCCTGTCTATAAACGTCCTCTCTGGTTGGTTTCTGTGTTTGTGTTAATACAAATCCTAATGGGCGTGAAGTGTTATCTCAGGGTGGTTTTGCTCGGCATTTCTGTAATGATTAGTAAGGGCGAACATCTTTTCCTGGCCTTACTGGTCATCTGTATATCTTCTTTAGAGAAGTGTCTCTTCAAGCCCTTTGCCTATTTTTACAAATTGGGTTGATTGTGCATTTTATGGAGCTCTAGGAGTTCTTTATATATTCTGGATACTAATCCCCAAACAATGTCTTTCAAGTCTTAACTTCCATGGTGCACTGTTTGGGGTCCGAGCCCTGTTCAACAGCAAGAGAGAACCAGTGGCACTCTTCCCACTAATCAGAGCCCAGTGGTCTGTGTCTCAAACCCAGCTGGAACAGAAGACCATGGCTGCCTTGGAATGAGACAATCTTCTCTTCTGTCCAGAACTCCTGTACGTTAAGCTTGTCTTAGGGACAGCCAGGGAGCAGGTGTCTCCCCACTGACAAGGGGCGAGGAGGCGTGAGCAGGGTAGCGCTGAAACCCCAGGGGTGTCTCTGCCCTCAGAGCACCTCCGGCCTCTCCCTGCAGCGCTCCCCCCCACCCCGGTGACACACCCCCATTCTAGATCTAAACTCAGAAAGGCTGTTTGTTGTCGAGTATATTTAGCATTTGGTAAATATTTTTGCCTCTCATTTCTTCGATTCCTTGGAAAAAGGAAAAACTAAAATGCATCCGATGTTGCCACACGCCAGACACTATTCTTAGCATTTTACCCAGATGACCCACTTTACGATACAACCCTTGGAGCCAAATGCTGCCGCTGTCCCCGTTTTACAACGGGGAAATCTAGGCACACGGGGGACGTGATCAGTGTCACACACCAAGCAGAATGGAAGCTGGAGCTGAGCTTCCAACCTCACGCTGTGGATGTTTCTTCTTGTTCACCTTCGGCCGTGAACTTCTGACCAAACACGTCGGTAGGTCATTCTCGGCCCTGCCCGTTCTGCGTCCAAGCGTCAGTACGAATGGCTTTGATTCCTATCCTACTATTGCTCTTTGTCGTAGCAGGGCCTGATACCACTCCCTAGAGTTTTGTTCTGGTTTTATGGCTAATCCCAAATTAAATCTGGTTGCTCTTTTCGATGTTGGTCACCCCAGATCTGTCAAGGACTCCAAGTCTGGTAGAGCCAGCCGCTCTGTTTTAGAGGAGAATGTGTGTGAGGCTGTGTCACAGGCATATCGCTGGTTCATGAGATCCCTCAGAAGTTCTAGAAATCCTCACTGATGGGGTCATAGCAGCTGCGGGTTGTACTAGGAAGTACTGTGTGCTACACTCCTGTACGATGCTGTTTCGTTCCTAACTTATGTCTCCATAGAGGACTCTAGGGACCCGTTAGGGGTGAGTCCACAATTAGCCACCAGCTGCGCACCAGGCATGGCTCTGTGCAGTAGGATCACAGCAACGAGAGCAGCAGACTAGACCCTTGCCTGGAACAGGCTCACCTTGTAACACAGAGAGAGGGACAGACCCTCCACAAAAAAGCAATCGAATGAGTTCAGATTGTGATGGGCGCTCGGAGAAGAACTGAGAGTGTATTGGGGAGGGGACCACAGGGCCTGGTTTAAGTGTTGGGTCAAAGTAGGTCCCTTTGAGAAGGTGACACTTACGGTCATGACATGAAGAATGAGGAAGGGGAACTGCCCTTGCAGGGTTTGGGGAAAGAGTGCCCAAAGCAGACTCGTGAGTGCAAAAGTGAGAAAGCATGGGGTGTATCCTAGGATCTGAAAGAAAGGGAGGCCAGAGCATCGTAAGTGAGGGCAAGTGTCGCATTGGAAACAGTTACAGAAGGCGGCTCAGGTTACCAGAAAGGAATCTGGAAGTGACTCTGGGTTCAGGAGGAGACCACTGAGGGGTTTCAAGGCAAGGAGTAACATTCCCCGAATTACCCTTTTCAAAGGCTGCTCCTGGCTGCCACAGAGGGATCAGAGAAGAAGCAGAGAGACCACCCAAGGACGGCGTGGGGCATGATGGCGCTTGAGCCAGGTTGGTGGCCGCAGAGATAGGAAAGGGGTTGGATGTCGGGGTGTGAGCACAGTTGGGGAGACGCGCATCTGCACTCACTGAACTGGGAAGACTCGATGGGCTTTGGGGGAGGGAATCCAGAGGTTGAATATGGACAGTTTCTACTGAGGGGCCTACAAGACAAGCCGGTGAAGACGGATGGGGGTCGTGGACTCCGAAGACCTTCGGGCTGGCGATAACATACTGGCAAGTCAGCAGCAAAAAGAAGGTGTCAGAGACTTCGCCAGGTAACCCCGGGGAACCAGAAAATCTGGATGGGAAATAGAGACTTCCCAAGCCAGAACCAGCCTTGCACGTCGGGAAGGGCATTAAGGAGCCGGCCCTGGGGATGGTGGGAGGTGGGAAGCCAAGCACGTGGTGTCCCGGAAGCCGAGAGAGGAACGTTCCGGGGAACGTTCCGGGGATCGGTGACGTCACATGCTGTTGAAAGGTACAGTATGGTGGGGACAGAGGACCATCCGCTGGATTCTGCCACGGTGACAACCCTGGACAGAAGCGTTCCAGCAGAGCAGCGAGGACAGAAGCCTGCCGGGAGCGAGCGTGGGCATGGGCTCCTGGAAAGTCAGGAGCATGAGCGAACGAGTCCTGAATTTTGCCGCTGCACGACTTCTGGGGCCTGGGTCACCTTTGTTGTTGTCCCTTCGCCTTCACAGTGTGATGTCATCACCGTGTCGGACAAGCTTCCTTCCTTAGCCAGTCCCCAGGCGCCCCCAGCCTCTCCACTGTAAATGCACCTGTTTGCAGCTATGTCACAAGGTGGAGGTGCTAAATGCTGTGGACTCCGGAATTGTTAGCCCTATTTTTGGCACAAAAGGAAAGCCACATTTTACCTTTTTGACTTTTAATTCCTTTGCCCTGTTGACTTGCTCAAAAGGTAGAAGTCTTGCTGGATGAATTCTACTTGTTTCCAAAGGCACAGAGATGGACCGATCTTAGCCAGAAGCAGGGGTTTTCCACAAACACGTGCTGAACGTAAGTTCTTAGCCACTCACTTTTGCTGAGATTTTTAATGAGGGAACGGAGAATGGTTTTGACTGTCAAATTTCCCTTACAGAAATTGTCCTTGCTAACTACTGAGGCTACTGGATTCCCGCCCCCCGCCCCCAGCCCCACCAGGAACTCTAGGCAGACTTCCTGCTTTGCATGTTAAAATGGGAGGGTGAGTCATGAGAGTGACAGCTGGCAGGGGTGCGGGGCAGTGGGGAAGGGGCGGGGGTGGGGGGGCTTCCACAGAGGGCCTAAGCATCAGGCACTGAATGGGACACGTGTGAAGCATGCGTGAAACCGGTTTGCTCACATTCTGCATTAAGCAACAGGGGCAGATGCAGAGGGACTCTCCCTTAAGAGCCCTGTGCTTTCCCACACCCACTGATACGGGCCCCACCCCGCTGAGCTCGGGCCAGCTCCCCCGCCACACCCAGCCGGGCTGGCGGGCAGTGGGCCCTGCACCCGGCGGGAATTCCGCCCACCACGCAGTCTTTGGTTGTGTTCTTCCACAGCCTCTCAGCGGCGTCCAACCCCCCCCCCCCTTTCTTCTGTCCCTCGTGCCTGGTCAGGGTGGCACCCGTCTCCTGCTGGGACAACTGGCACCAGCCTCTGAACTGGCCTCCCTATGTCTCTGTGGGTCTCTACTGACTCACCCTCTGTTCCTCCACTCCGCAGCCAGGATGACGTTTCTAAACCCCCAGCTCATCATGTGGTGCCCCTGTGTTCACCTTCAGAAAGCTCCACTTGCTCCCAAGTGGAGCACAGCTTCCTACGCTTAGAGGAGCACTTCTCAGTTGTGCATCAGGTCCCCTGGGGAGCTTAAAATGTCGATCTGGATTTGGATTCAATACATTTGGCATTGGACCTGAAATTGTACATTTTGAATAGGTTTCTCGGGGGATGCCCATGCTGTTGGTCTGTGCACGACACCTTGAAGAGCAAAGAACTGGGGGACCCCTGCTTGGATCTCTAGCTTCATATTTTGCCACCTCCCCAACTCTGTGCCAGCCACACTGAATGTATTCTAACTCCCAGAATGCATCCCACTCTTGCTCACCACTGGGCCTTTGCACATGCCCTCTCCCTAGAGCACTCTCTTACCCTGGCCTCATAGACTCCTATACCTTTATTCCAATTAGAGTGTCAATGCCACTTCCTCTAGGAAGTCTTCTCCTATTCTCCAAGCCCAGGAAATAAAGAGTCAGGCATGTCTGCGTCCTGGCAGTGGTGTGACGTGGAGGAGTAGGGTAGCTGGTAATGATTTTCTTTATGCTAAGTGACAAGGTTAAATAAAGAGGTGAATAAGTTGGCTTGTGAGACATAGGGCGGCAGCCAAAGGGAGTGTGCTGGGGGGATCTGTTTACTCCTACAAAAGGTTCCAAAAAGAAGGTTTTTGTGTCACCTGGGGGCTTGAGAGGGAAGCCTGTCGACCTGCCCGGAGGTGGTCTGGCTGATGGCACCTTGATTCTTTTGCTATTTTGTTCTCAGCTGAGCAGAAAAGGACCCCTGAGGTAAGGGCACCAGCTGCCTCCTTGACCTCCGGGGACAAAGTCAGCCACACCACTCTGAGTGCTGTCAGGCTGCCCAAAAGTCATGGCAGAGTGAGCAAGGTCATTACAAGGATGAAAACTGTTTTTAGAAACTTTTTTTTGGACCACAGCTTGAGAGCGAATCATGGAGACAAATCTCTACTGTAGAAATTTTATGTCTCTTATTTTCTTACAAAAATCTCTTCCTGGGGGCGCCTGGGTGGCTCAGTGGGTTAAAGCCTCTGCCTTCGGCTCAGGTCATGATCCCGGGGTCCTGGGATCGAGCCCCCCATCGGGCTCTCTGCTCAGCGGGGAGCCTGCTTCCTCCTCTCTCTCCACCTGCCTCTCTGCCTACTGTGATTTCTGTCTGTCAAATAAATAAATAAAACCTTTAAAAAAAAAAATCTCTTCCTGGCGGGTGTGCTTTTTTTCTCTTTCTCTGCTTAGGTGCTCATGGGTCCCTCTTACAAGTCTGAGTTATAAAATGAATTCCTCTGCAGGTCGGAATCAGTGATCGCTGGGCTGGAGAAACCCTGGATTTTGCCAGAATGCTCCTGCCCCAGACCCAAGCCTGCAGGGAGCCGGGAATGGAATCCGAAACATGTGACATGGCAGGTCCTGATGCAGGGGTCAGAACTACTAGCCATGTGATCTCAGCTGGGCTAGGAGTGGTGCCAGTTCGGTCTGGAAAAAGTAGGACGTTGGTGGCAGAGCAAGTAAGTTCAGCAGTGGGATCAGAGCCAGGGAAATGCCAGAGAGCTTGTGACACACGGAGGGATCTAACGTCATTGCAGTTTGCCACAACGGAAAATCTTTCTGCCTTCCAACTTTAAAATACACCGAATAAAACTTCCTCTCTGAGTTTTATTTCCTCATTTTTCTGAAAGGGAATATCTAAGCAGAGGTCTCCTGCTTCCTTGCCCTCCTGGGACGTTTTCGGTTAGTTTCCAGCATCATAGTCACAGATGTGGAGCAGTTGGTCTGTTTAAAACAGATAACGACTTGAGTTTCTTCCTGAAGAGAACGGCCAAGTGTAGTGGGTTAATCTGTGCACCCAGTCATTCATAGGAAGTTAAAAAACACAGAAGGAAAATTTGAGAAAGAAATTATTTTCCGTGTTTTCTTTTCCATAATAGAAAATCATACCCTTTGCCGTAAGGGAAACTTACGGGAGTGACAGTGGGGCGAGGAAAAAAGGAGTTGAGCAACAGGTAGTAAAGATGTGTAGTCTTGGGGTGCCTGGGTGGCTCAGCTGGTTGAGCATCTGCCATTGGTTCAGGTCATGATCCCAGGGTCCTGAGATCGAATCCTTCCCTTCTCCCAAACTCGTGCTTGCTCACTTTCTCTCTGTCTCAAAAAAAAAAAAAAAAGAAAGAAAGAAAGAAAGGAAGAAAGAAAGAAAAAAAATCTATGTAGTCCTCTCACTAATCTTGAACTGACTTATCTTTAATTTTAAAAATTTTTTTAAATTTAAATTCAATTTAGTTAAAATACAGTGTATTATTAGTTTCAGTGGTAGAATTTAGTGATTAATCAGTTGCATATAAGCACATGATGAAATGAGCATTGGGTATATAACACCAATTGGGTGTATATACCTAATGCTCAAACCATCACGTGCCCTCCTTAATGCTCATCCGCCAGGTACCCCATCCCCCCCCCCCCCCCAGCAACCCTCAGTTTGTTTTCTAAACTTAAGAGTCTCTTTCAGTGGGGCACCTGGGTGGCTCTGTTGTTAAGCATCTGCCTTTGGCTTGGGTCATGATCCTACATGATTCTGCATGATCCTGGGGTCCTGGGATCGAGCCCAGTATCAGGCTCCTTGCTCTGCCGGAAGCCTGCTTCTCCCTCTCCCACTCCCACTGCTTGTGTTCCCTCTCTTGCTGTCTCTCTCTCTGTGTCAGATAAATAAATAAAATCTTAAAAAATAAAAAGAGAGAGAGAGAGAAGAGTCTCTTATAGTTTGTCCCTGTCTCTGTTTTTATCTTATTCTATTTTTCCTTCCATCCCCTGTGTTTACCTATTTTGTTTCCTACAACATCTGAATACGAGAGCTCAGGTCTCTAATCACATTTTCAAACCTCCCAGCCCAGTTTTTGTCTGCCCTCCGGTGGCCACATCTCTGTACTCGAAGTTCGACAGAAAAGCTAACTTGAAAAAAGAGCAGAGGCCCTATAAGAAAGGGTAGGTTGGAGGTTTTTTGTTTTTGTTTTTTTATTCCAGAAGTGGAATATCCATTTGTAATTTGTTTTGTAAGAGTCCAGATTTTTGCCAGAAGTTTTAGGAATTGCTCCAACATTGCTTTGGTTTTTGCTTTTTTAATTTAAATTCAGCTTAGGTACCATACCTCGAAGCATTCCTGGAAATCTACCTGGAACATTATTAGGTTCCTGGTAGATTTCGATGATTTGTCAGTTGCATAAAACACCCAGTGCTCATTCCATCAAGTGCCCTCCTCAGTGTCGATCACTCAGTTACTCCATCCCCCTCCCCGACCCCCCTCCCCTCCAGCAGCCCTCAGTTTGTTTCCTGAGATTAAGAGTCTCTTATGGTTTGTCTCCCTCTCTGAATTTGTCTTGTTTTATTTTTTCTTCCCTTCCCCTATGGTCATCTGTTTTGTTGCTTAAATTCCACATGTGAGTGAAATCATATGGTATCTGTCTTTCTCTGACTTATTTCACTTAGTATAATACCCTCTAGTTCCACCCACATCATTGCAAACGGCAAGATTTCATTCCTTTAGATGGACAAGTAATATTCCATTGTTCTATATACCACATCATCTTTATCCATTCATCTGTTGATGGACATCCGGGCTCTCTTCATATCATGGATATTGCTGTTATGAACATTGGGGTGCACGGACCCCTTCAAATCAGTATATTTGTATCCTTTGGATAAATACCTAGTAATGCAATTGCTATATATTAACTAACTTGAATTTAAATTAAAAAAACAAAAACAAAAAACCAAAGCTATGTTGGGGCAATTCCTTAAACTCCTGGTGAAAATTTGTATTCTTACAAAACCAATTACAAAATCCATTACAAATGGCTGTTTATATATATCTATATATGTGTATGTATATATATACACATATATATGTATATGTACGTATATATACAGACTTCATTTTTTACTGTATTCTTTAAATATTATCTTTATGACAAACCTGTAAGATAAATAATAATACTTCCATTTATATTCTTGTTTAGAAATCAAACTAATAATCCTAAAACATTAAACTAATACATCCTAAAACATAAAGCTAATATGTATCACCCAAATCCACAGGGAAGATATATGATTTCCACAGGGGGTGTTCATGCCCAGCCGCTCCATTCATCCCGGGGTCCAAGATGTTTTCTACGTCTTCATGTTCTGCATGTATATTATAAAAGCAATACTTGCTGGGCTTTTTTTTTTTTTTTTTTTCATTTTCCAAACATGCAAGTATGTTCTAGAACCAAGGGCCCCCGCCCACCTGCCCACCCACCCATGAGGATGTCCTCCAGCTTCTCCACCATCACTTTTCCTCCTCTGGTTGCTCACACTGCCCCAGGCTACCTGCACTCTCCACTCCTGCGTGTTCAGGCCCCCTTCCAACCCACCCTATCTTGGCCCCTGGCCCTAATCCTTCGCAACCTCCCTAGGTACATGGAGACAAAGTTGTTGATTTTAACAAACATGCACAAAAGGTTAACGGTGTTGGGGGAGAGCATCCATCGGGGACCATCTGAAAACAGAAAATATAGGCTGTGGCTTCCTTGAAAAGTAATCTGCCATTGTCTGCACAGAGTTTCCCAGGAACCCGATCTGTCCTTGGCTGCAGCTTCTCTGATCTGCTGGGCTTCTCCTCTTCCCTTGACTGACCCTTCTCCCCTCCCCAGCTGCCAGCCTCCAGTCCCCGCCCCCATGTTTCACTTACTTTCTTATGAGCCTCCGTGTTTCCCTCCCCCTAGGCTGGGCTCCGCACTTGGCTTTCTATGTTCAGGCACTCGTGCAAGTTCTGATCTTTGCCCCAGCAGTACAAATAACCATGGAGGCTTTGAAATTGTCATTGGACACTAAAGTCTTAGGCACGGCTCCCACCCACCTTTTTTTTTTTTTTTTTTTAGATTTTATCTGTCAGATAGAGTATGCACACAAGGAGGGGGAGTGGCAGGCAGAGGGAGAAGCAGGCTCCCCACTGAGCAGGGATCTTGAAGAAGATTCGATTCCAGGACCCTGAGATCGTGACCTGATGGCAAGGCAGACGCTTCGCCGACTGAGCCACCCTGGCGTCCCTCCCACTCACCCTTTGACCAGAACAACTGAGAGTCTTCTTCATGTTACGGTGTTATTGCTTTATCACGCTACACAAGCCTGGGAGATCCGGCAACTGCCCCCTTTCCTCTCACCTTCCCTCACACACTTTGAGAATCACTGCTCTAACCTAACAGTTAGTAACTGAGAAGGCAGCATGTGAATTTGGCTTCAGAACGACCAGGTTGGAATCCTGCCTTCCCTGTGACTGGCTCTGCTGGCCTAGGCAGGTTTCTGCAGAGGATTTCAGTTGTCTGTGTCCACAGCATCCATTTTCCACATTCTCAATTTCCAACCCCTGTCAACCACCGCTGTTCTAGCAGGAATCCGTGAGCTTCCTGGACGCTAATGAGTGTATTCCAGTTCTTTGGCTGCAGGAATTGGTTCAGGGGTCATGTGTTTGGCCAAACAGCAGTCTAGATGTTGCTGTGAAGGTATCTTTTAGATGTAATTAATCTTTAAATTAGAAGACTTTGAGTAGGGCAAATTATTCGCCATTCTGCTTTGAGTAGAGCAGAGTGAGGTGGGCCTTGCCCAATCGGTTGAAGTCCTTAAACGCAAAGACTGGGATTTTGTCCATGATAACAAAATATTCTGCCTCAAGATTGTGGCCTAGAAATCCTGCCTGAGTTTCCGGCCTGTTGCCCTGCAGAATTCAGACTTAAGGCTGCAACCTCAACTCTTAACCTGAACTTCTAGGCCGCTGGCCTTCTCATTGCCAACTCGCCAGCCTCCACAATTGAATATGTGAGATAAGTCCTTAAAATGAATCTCTCTGTTGTGTAGATGTATATAAATACACCATCCAGAGTGCTGAACTTCTTCCTGTCTTAACAGTTGGGTATTTTCTTTTCTATATGCATATACATGAAAGAGAGATTTATTTTATCTCTATAAATATACATATACACATTTATAGGAGATATGTGTGTGTTTGGGTACTTCCTATTGGTTCTGTTTCCCTGGAGAACTCTGACTCACCCAGGTAGGTATGTCACCAAAGCTGGATCAATTAGAGTAAAGCGGAGGCCTTTTTCTGGCAATGCTGGGTATAGCCACTCTCTTTCTTTGAATGGTGGACTTGGAACAGCTGCCATGTGCCGGCTCTGGACCCAAATCCCAAGACCTAATGCAGGGACCACCACTTCCCCCCCTATGGGGCTGCTCCTTCATTTTCTTATATGTAAGGTGGGATTATAGTATTTACCACATAGGGTTATTGTGAGGTTCTAGTAAATACTAAACACTTAGAACAATGCTTGGATCATAGTAAATGCTCAATAAATCCAAGCGATGATGATGGTGATGATGATGATGATGGTAGTGGTGGTGATGATGGTGATGATGATATACCCAGCCCAAGGAAAAAGCTGATGTACCAGGAGAGTGAGAAAATGGATTCAGAGCCCTGATGGCTTGTCAGATCTCCAGGTCAAACTGAGCTCGACAGCCAGCCTACCTCTGGACACAAGCTCATAAATTCCTTTTATTTTTTAAACCTACTTGGGTGGAGTTTTTATTTCATCCAGAGCACTCAACAATTTCCTGTCCTGTTATAACTTTTTATTGTGATAAAATATACATAACACGAAACTCAGCATTTTAATCATTTTTAACTCCACACTGTAGCGCTAGTTAAGTACATTCAGGTTAGGCAACCAACGACCACTCTCCGTCTGCAGAATTTGTTCATCATCCCAACTGTGTTTCTGACACGTATCGGAGAAATCATTGCCCAATTCTATGTCATGAAGTTTTTGCTGTGCTTTCTTCTAAGAGCTGTATTGTTTTCAAGTTTAGGTCTTTGATCCATTTTAAGTTCATTTTTATTTACTGTGTGGTAAGGGCCCAACGTTCATTTGCAGGATAATACATTTTTTAAAAAAAGATTTTATTTATTTGACAGAGACCACAGGTATGCAGGCAGAGAGAGAGAGAGAGAGAGGAAGCAGGCTCCCCGCCAAGCAGAGAGCCCGATGCGGGGCTCCAACCCCGGACCCTGAGACCATGACCCCAGCCGAAGGCAGAGGCTTTAACCCACTGAGCCACCCAGGCGCCCCAGGATAATACATTTTTAAACGAAGAAAAGAATAGAAGAGAATATTAGCTCCAGAAGGGGCCCTTCCCATTTGCACTGAGGAAACCGAAAAAAAAGTAAAATAATACGCGGAGCTCATACAGCTGGTTGAGGGCAGCAGCGGGGCCATACCCTGCTTTTCAGGCAATGCCGCGCTCTAACTGCCCAGGAGCCTAAGCCCCAGGAGCTCCTGCGGGAAATTGGATCCAGCACCCAGGGCGCGCGCACCACCTCTTTTCCGCTCCGGCTCCTCCCCTTCCCCGCCCCAAGGGCGGGCCCACGAGGCTCAGGAACCGCGGAGCTTTGGAAAACTGGCGCGGCGCACGGGTGGGAGGAAAAGCCCGGCAAACTGGTGTCTTACCAGAGACCATCAGCAATGGGTTGTAAGACGCAGACTCCAGCTTTCCCAGAATTCCAGACCGGGTTTTCCCTCGAGCTCCAGGACGGGGAGGAGCCGCGGGCCCCCGGCTTTTTGGGGTCCGGGGAGTGACGTGGGGGCGGGGCGAGCGTGCTCGGCTGCGATTGGCTGTTCGGAGCGGCGCGGGGTTTGGCGGGAGCCTTCTGGGCCGCGTCTGCGGCGAGCTCGGTGGACTAGGATGGCCCCGTCGCGGCGGATGCGGTACCCGGGGCGGGGCGGGTGAGTTGTGCGGCCCGTGAAGACCCGGACCCAGGGACAGGCTTGATCTCTTTCCTCTGCGGCGGCGTTTGTGCCTCTCGGAGCTGTTCGTGCTGCTTCGCGAGGCTCCCTGGCTCTGCCGCCGCGGTGCTCGCTCAGGCCTCGGTTTCCACCCGTGAAACGGGAAGGACAATCCCGACTACGCGGGGTTGCCGCCAGACAGAGGAGTTACCCGCTGAGCACTCTGCCTGGAGGGTGCCCAGGGACGTTTGCTAAGGTTCGCTTTGCGTGGGTGGGTGTGGTCTAAAGTAGACTCAAAATATTCTGAAACAAAATACCCAACCATAGCTTGCCGCCGAGTGCCACCTGCTTGCCAGACTTGACCTTCTAGAAACGTTTGCGCTGTGGCTGGTCAGTAAGTCAGGATCTTATTTTCAAGACCCGGGGGTTTTATAAGAGGCCTTAAAAGCTGAACCTCACCTACAGCTGGGGGACCAAGCTGCTGCTTGTTATTTTAAAAAGGGCACTGCAAAATGGGTCAAGCAGTTGGTTTTTGTTTGTTTCTCAAAAAGGGCATGCATGTAAATACAGGCTGCCAAACCACTCTCCAAAATATTATTTTTTAGTGGGTTCATTGACAACTATCTGGCTGGCTGTGTCTTGAGAGCCTCCAAAGGCCCGGAGTGGCCCTGGCTAAAGGGGTCTCGGCTTGCTGCAGTGGGTACACAAGGTCCTACATAGGGGCAGGAGGTCCTGGGTGGTGGGAGGACTGCCTGGAGAAGGTGGCGTTTGTAGATGCACGTTGACTGTGGAAGGTGAGCGGAGCAGGACAGCAGGCATAAACTGGGATTAAACTCCTGCAGCTGGGGAAGAACCGAGGACTCTCCCAATAGAGGGGAGGATCGGGAAAGAATATGGGCCTTAACATCAGCTGCGGAAAGTTAAACTCATTCTGGTAGGCCAGGTAGTTTTTGTTTTTCTCACCCCACTTCCCTTCCTCTCTCTCCGTGTGTGTACATCAAACATTCTTGCCTTTGAGACTCCTGAAATCCACCAGAAATCTCACATATGGTATCACAGACGTTTCCGTCTTTGGGAAACCTCACCTTGCTCCTACCGTAAGGTAAGGAGGAAACCTGACTTTTTTTCTGAAGCACCGAGGAGGCAGGAGCCAGTGGAGCGGAGGATAAGAAGTTAGGCGATCTGGGTTTTAATCCTATTTCTGTTACTTAGTTGTATGAGCATTGATAAGTCACTTTTCTGAATCCTAGAATCATAGATGCCGTAAAATGAATACCGGTTCTACCTTCTTCTTGGGAGCTGAAAATCCAATAAAGTAGAGGTTCTTAAAGTGTGGTTCCTTGCATTTGTTAGAAGTGCAAACTCTCAGATCCCATCCTGGGCTTGCGGAATCCGAAACTCGGGGGGTGGGGCCAAGCAGTCTGTTCAAAACCCTCCAGGTGATTCTGATGCTGGGAAGTTTGAGAGCTGGGAAGTTTGAGAACCACTGCTCTCCGGAGTTTAGCCCTTTCGTTTGTGATTCACAGTACTGATATTTTACATCACTGTACATAAATGTGCTCTCCATACATGCAGAACAACAAAGTTTATGAAAATACAATCCCCAATGTAATCTTATATTTTATATTTTTTAATTTCCTTTTTGAAAACGCAGAAAAAATTTTGAAGGATATGATGAAGCAATGGCTGAAATTTGGATAGAGACTGTAGATTATATAATCCTATCAGTGTTTCTTTTCTTAATTTGGAAATTGTACGGTGAGGATGCAGTAGAACACTCTCTTTCTTAGAGACACACTGAATTATTTGGAGGTAAAAGTGCATGCTGTCTCTAGTTTACATATACACACACACAGAAAGCGTAGGAGACAGAATGTAAACCATTGGTGAACCTGGGTGAAGGACAGGAATGTTCTTATACTTGTGATTTTTCTGTAAGTTCGAAATTATATCACATACAACAGTACTCAAATGTGGATTCAGGCACACTAAGCTGATTTTGTGACCCACAGACTGGTGTCTGCGTGGCATGTTGTAAAGTAAGAGACTGGGTATGGAATTTTCCAGAGCAGCCCCGGTGCCCTACTACAGTGCCTGGTGTGCAAAGGATACTTGATACCCATTCACTGGCGGCGGTATTTCCCATGACTCTTATTTTCAGTTCGTGTTTTAGTCCCTGTTTTTCCATCTTGTTTACTTTAAGCTTGAAGATCTCCAGCTGTATCCTTTTATGCTAAAGCCCGGTGGAGGGGCCTGAGGCAGTGGAAGAGGAAAGCTGGATTTGAACCGAGGGAAGCTGGAAAGAATGTGGTTTTTTTTTTTTTTTTTTTTTTAAAGATTTTGTTTATTTATTTGACAGACAGAGATCACAAGTAGGCAGAGAGGCAGGCAGAGAGAGAGGAGGAAGCAGGCTCTCCGCCGAGCAGAGAGCCCGATGCGGGGCTCGATCCCAGGACCCTGGGACCACGACCTGAGCCGAAGGCAGAGGCTTTAATCCACTGAGCCACCCAGGCGGCCCTGGAAAGAATGTTTTAATGCCGGCTTCTCCTCCTTGGTCCTGTGCTGCTTTGGGCGAAGCTACATCTGCAATGGGATTCACTTCTGCTTTATAGGACTGTTAGAGCCAAATGAGAAAATATATACCCAAGAGCCAGCCGCGGGGTGGAACAGGTGTCAGGTGCTTCGCCGCTGGACCTCCCTTTTTAGTGCTCCAGAAACGGTCAGTCCCTGCTATTGACTTGTCCTCAGGGGCAAGGATAGCAGCAGGATGGAGAATGTCTGTGTCCCTGAGGCAGACGGGTGTGCGACTTTCTATACCAGTGATAGGATTTGACCTGTAAAAAATACCTGTGAGATACGGGTTCTGTTTTCTGGAAGGATTTGGCCATAACCTGACTTTCACTGGGTATGCACTATTTGTGCAACTAGCAAGAAATGTAATTTGGGGAGAAAAAAAATGCTTAGAAAGGGTTGCAAGTTAGGGTGCTTCCCAGTTATTTTAAATATTTCCTGTTTGTGTTTTTGCTGTTTAATAGTGTGAGATCTTCAAAGAACACTGCAGGAAGAACGCATTCTGCAAAAGATGTAAGTTATGTTCCTATTTTAATGTGATTCTCCTGTAACCGATGATATGAAATGACGTGTTTCGAGGGAAGCTTTGACTCTTCTAGATTTCACTGGGTAAACTCAGTTTTATTGTGATAAAAAGCATATTCCTTTTCCTTCCACTTTTACCAGTATATTGGAAGAAATAACCACTGTTAACCTTTTGAATCTTTTTTTCTGAGCCTTGGTTTTTTTTTGTTTTTTTTTCCAATTTGGATAATTAATATCCTACAAAAATGTGCTCAACTGTCCGTATTTTGCTTTTTTCACTCAATCACTTCTCCATTTGTTTCCTACAGTTGTTTGTGATTTCCTGCTGTTGATTTAGTCCATATTATAGTTTCTGTTTAGGGTCTTAAAATAAATGTATGTTAAAAGCGGGTACATTTTCTTCAGCACTCTGCAAAGCTCATTTCATATTATTTTCCAATGGCTTATCTACTTGGCAGTAGAAACCCACATCAACGACATTGAGAGTGGCTGCTTTCTGCGTGCAGGGAGTTGGGGGCTTCTCTACTCTCTGCCCTGCTCTCCTGTCTTTTTTTTTTTTTTTTAGATTTTATTTATTTGACACAGAGAGAGAGAGAGAGGGAGAGCGGGATGGCACAGTGGGTTAAAGCCTCTGCCTTCCGCTGAGGTCATGATCTCAGGGGCCTGGGATCAAGCCCCGCGTGGGGCTCTCTGCCTAGCAGGGAGCCTGCTTCCCCCTCTCTCTCTGCCTGCTGCCCTAGCCCCAGCCTTCGGGGGTGGCTCTTGTCTGACCTCTTTCTTCCCTCGAAGGCAGCTGTGTGCCGGGAGCCAGTTTGCCGGAAGGAGGATGGAGGGTCTGTAAGTGGGAACGTTGTGTTTGTTGTTGTTGTTGTTGTTGTTTGGTCAGTTTATTCCATCTTCTTTCTGTCTTCCAGAATTTTCTTATGCTTTCTCATCTGTTAATGGCACCTTCCACATTTTCCAGAGTTGAGATGGAAGTTTTTCTCGTTTTCTGTATGTTTTGGTCCATTCATGAGGATTTGGGATAGCAAACTTTGTGGGGCTTGTTAGTATATTGAACCATAAACCCTTGGTTGGCAATTTCCAGCCCTGTGGGTCCTTGTGAACTCTCAGGTATATGGGCATATTTCTGGAGCGGGGGCCCAGAGCTCTGCCAAGATCCAGAGTCGGCAAACTGTGGCCCATGGGCCAAATCTTTGCCTGCTCCCTGTGTTTTGGACAGCCCTATGAGCAGAGAATGATCTTTATATTTTTAAATGGTTGAAATAAAATCAGAAGAAGAACATCTCATGATAGGGGAAAATGACGCGGAATTCAGTTTTCCGCGTTCATAAATAAAGTTACTGCAACACAGCCCTGTTTACTCTCTCTGCATTGTCGCCGTCTGTTTTCAGACCACAGCGGCAGAGCTGAGTAGTTGCAACAGGTGCAGAGCCTAATGTGTTTACCGTCTGGTCCCCTACAGAAAAGTTTGCCAGCCCCTGCCCCTGTTTATAAAAGGGGTCTGTGTCTCTCCCCGCAACAGGTGTTAAGGATCACTTCATTCGGCAGCGTGATAGCAGAATTATCCCCTCTGGATAAATCAGCTCATAATGGTCCTGGTAGAGCTCATTCAATGACTTTGCTTTTGTCTACTTTTAGAAAGCTGTCCCAACGCAGAAGCCCACTGATGTGTTTGATTTCCCCGATAATTCTGTTATCTCCAGCATCGACAGGCTGGGTGAAAATGAGAAAGATGAAGAACCTTACGAAATCTTTGGTCAGTATTTTAAGACTTTATCCTAAAGTTTTATAAAGTAGTGTATCCTCAAACCTTTAGGCCAGTTACTGGTAAAAATATGGGAATATCTTCAGATCTAAAAATCGGCTGTCTGCGTAGGACTGTAGTGTTGGGGGGAGTACTTGATAATTTGAGTTAGTTTTCCTCACTTCTCGGTACGTTGGGACTACGAACTCCATTAAACATTTATCAGGATGGAACTCTCCTGGTAGCATCCGTCAAGCCAGTCCTATCGGGACACCCATCGTAGCATTCTGTAACGAGGAGAATGTGAACTGTTTCTTACTCCATACCACCAACGGAGTCATTCAGAAAGGGGCCTGAATTTAGGGAGGAGGAGAGGGGTAATTTTCCCTTTTCCTTGATACACCGAGGCAGAAGTTTCCTTCAGGAGAGCCAGGGGAGAGCTTCGCCTGTGTTCCCGGGAGTGTGAGGAGAACAGGGCTGTACTGGGTTGACCAGGGGCACGTGAGTTGTCCGGCTGGGACTGCTTCTGGCTGTGCCCTCTGTGGTCACTCCACAGGCCAAAACATGGCAGAAAGTGCCAGGTGCCCCCCCACGGGGATCAGCAGTGATCAGACATTGTTGCTGGAAAAAATCTTAAGGGCATTTTGAAAACTTGTACTCTGAGTTATTTTTAATTTGGTCTCTAATATCTTCTAGTCTGTTCTTAATAAAAGAATAGTATATGTTTTATAAGCATTGTCAGAATACATCTTCTGTTATGGCTTGATTGAAGTGTTTTAATTAAGGAAATTGAAATGTAAAATATCCAAATCCAAAGGAAACCACATAAGTTTTTTATTTTTCATTTTTATTATTATTTAGAGAGGGGGGCATGGGGAAAGGGCAGAGGGAGAAGGAGAGAGAGAATCGTAAGCAGGCTCCAGCCCAGCACGGAGCTTGATTTCACCACCCTGAGATCTTGACCTGAGCAAAAATCATAAGCCCCGATGCTTAACTGACTAAGCCCGCTGGGGCGCCCTCACAGAATTTTTTTTTTTTTTTTTTTTTTTAAAGATTTTTATTTATTTATTTAACAGACAGAGAGCACAAGCAGGCAGAGAAGCAGGCAGAGAGAGAGGAGGAAGCAGGCTCCCAGCTGAGCAGAGAGCCCCATGCGGGCCTCGATCCCAGGACCCTGGGATCATGACCTGAGCCGAAGGCAGAGGCCTCAACCCACTGAGCCACCCAGGTGCCCCTCACAGAATTTTTTAAATTGAGATGTAATTCACTTACCCAGATTCCCCATTTTCAAGTACAATTCAGTGGGACTCTGGTGTAGTTACAGAATTGTACAACCGTCGCCCCTGTGTATTCCAGAACCTTTCATCACCCCAGCAGGAAAGTGTACCCATTCGCAGTCCCTCCCCGCCCCCTTCCCCCGGCCCATAGCAGCCCTCCACCTCCTTCCTGGCTCTGGGTGTGCCTCCTCCTGTAAACGGGGTCCTACCCTGTTCATTTGTGACTGGCTTCCTTCATTCTGCCTAGTATTTTCAGGGTCCCTATGTCCTGTAGCGAGAATCAATACTTTGTTCCTTTTAAAAACATTTCGTTCAATAATCCATGGCTTGGATACTCCTCACTTCGTTCTCCACCTGGCTGGTTTCCCCTGTGGGGCCACTGAGTTATCCTTCCGGGAACATTCATGCACAGGCTGATGCACGGACCTGTGCTTCCCTTTCTCCCGACTTTCCGATTCTGGCCGTGACTGTCCAGTGCTGTCTCACTGTGTTTTTGTAGTAACCTATACAGACCATAAAACTGACGGTTTTCACCATTTTTAAGGGTATGGTTCTGTGGCATCAGCGCTGTCCTCACCGTCCACCTCCAGAACCTTCCCACTTCCCCCTGAGGGTCCGTGCCCGCTGGACCAGCAGCTCCTGACTGTCCACGCCTCCCAGCCCAACTTGTTGCTTCTAGAAATTCGACTACTCTAGATATGAGAGGATTTCTACAGTATTTTTCCTTTCATTCCTTTTATTTCCCTCCATTTAACAGTATGTCTTCAAGGCCCACCTGTGTTGTAGCATGAGTCTGAATTTCCTTTTTTTTTTTAATATATTTTTAAAAGATTTTATTTATTTATTTGACAGAGATCACAAGTAGGCAGAGAGTCAGGCAGAGAGAGAGGAGGAAGCAGGCTCCCTGCTGAGCAGAGAGCCCGATGTGGGGCTCGATCCCAGGACCTTGGGATCATGACCTGAGCCGAAGGCAGCGGCTTAGCCCATTGAGCCACCCAGGCGCCCCTTGAATTTCCTTTTGAAAACTGAATCCTGTTCCACTCTCTGTGTACCGCCATTCGGCTGTCTGTGGACACTCGGGTCGCTTTTATGTTGTGATGACTGTGAATCCAACCTCTGTTAGAGTCCCTGCTTTCACTCTGGAGTGTAGACGCCGAAGTAGGGTTGCCGGATCCTGTGGTCACTTTGTTGAGGCCTCGCGCTGCCGTCTTCACGGAGGCAGCAGCATCCCCGGTACACAAACGCCGCGGTCCGCCAGGGCCCCGGTCCCCCGCGGCCTCACTTGGGTTTTGTTTTGGCGGCGGGCGTGAAAGGGACCCCTCGCGGTGGTTTTGATTGGTGTCTCCCCAGTGGCTAATGATCTTGAACATCCTTTTACGTGCTTGTTGGCCATTGGTGTGTCTCTTTTAAGAGTTGTCTCTTCAGATAATTTCTCCATTTTTATTTTTGTTTTTAAAGATTTTTTTTTAAGATTTTTAACGATTTTATTTATTTATTTGACAGAGAGATCACAAGTAGGTTGGGGGGGGGAAGCAGCCTCCCCACTGAGCAGGGAGCCCGATGCGGGGCTCTATCCCAGGACCCTGGGGTCATGACCTGATCCGGAGGCAGAGGCTTAACCCACTGAGCCACCCAGGCACCCCCATTTATCCATTTTTAAGCTGGATTATTTATCTTATTAAAATTGGGTTCTCTTTCTCTGTGTGAGAGTCCAGCATGGGTGACTGGCTGCATACGGAGATTCAGGATTGGTTTCTTTCTGTTTTATTCTTTGTTACTTGCAGCATCAGCAAATCCCTTTGTCTGAGGGCAGCGCAGAGCCTATCCCTACCTTTAAAATCATGCATGGATAGTGTTCCTCGCTTGAGCAGCTGTATGGTGGAACACCTGTCCAGAGTCTACACCACGAGCTAAGATTTGAGCATGGAGCAGTGGTCACTTGGCTCTTACCAGGCACCCTGGGCTACCCCCGGCCGCCTCCCCCCCCCCCCCCAAGCCCCCCCTGCCTGAGGAGGGAGGAGTGTCCTCCCTTACTCGGAGCCATTGGCTGGCCTTTCCCAGCGTGGGGTCCCACATAGAGCCCTGACGCTCCTCCCAGAGAGGACGGAGGACCCCAGGCTTCCCACTCACATTTCTTTCAGCTCATTGAGAAACTCCCCCAGAGCGTGTCAGTACAGTAACACGGGTGAACACTGATAAACGTCCACGTGTTTGCTAGTGAGACGGTTTAGAATGCTTAGCGTTGAGGTGCGAGCCCAAAGACCTTTGGGGAGTCCGTCGCCTGTGTGGTGGGAATGTTCACACTGAGGTTTGGAACATTGAGAAACGCTGCTCAAGCTGCCAGACTTTTAAAGTTCTGCTTTAAAAAAAAAATCTCTTGTAGACCCTCCTCTACACAGCACCGCGATATATGCTGATGAAGACGAATTCTCCAAGCACTGCGGGTCCTCCGTGCCCTCGACTCCTCAAGGAAAAGAGGCAGAGAAAAGGTAGGATTCTGTTTCAAGTGCTCGTCGAGCCGTGGTCAGGGGGATCTCCCTGAGAAGCTCTCTGAGACAGGCGCTTAATGACTACAGCTTTTCGGAGATCTCTGGAGCCAACTTGGGTTTTTCCTCCAGAGAACCGGTGCACAAAAACTTGTTCTCAGAAATTAACGTGACTTGTAGTAACTAACTGTAGGCACATATTTCCGGTCACAGGAAACAGGCCTGGGGATGTAGTTACAGCAGCGGGACTACAGCTAATACCTTGTACATTGGAAAGTTGCCGGGAGAGTAGATCTTAGCAGTTCTCCTCACAAGAAAAACAAATTCTGTAGCTCTCTGTGGTGACAGATGTTAACTAGAGTTACTGAGAACATTTTGTTGTGTGTACAAGTAGCAAAGCATCGTGTTGTACACCTGAAGCTAATATGTCAATGATACCTCAATTTTAAAAGTCAAATTTATTTTATTTTTATTTCTTATGTTTTTATAAAGATTTTATTTATTTATTCGACAGAGGGAACGATCACAAGCAGGCAGAGAGGCAGGCAGAGGAGGAAGCAGGCTCCCTGCCGAGCAGAGAGCTCAATACGGGGCTCGATCCCAGGACCCTGGGATCATGACCCAAGCCAAAGGCAGAGACTTTAACCCACTGAGCCACCCAGGCGCCCCTAAAATTCGGATTTAATGTAAAGAGCCCCATAGTCATTATAATGGACACCGGCCTATCCTACAGAACATGCTTATGAAGGGGGTTTTAGCTTTGAGGTAAAACAAGGAGGGAAGGGGGGAGCCTTTTTTATTTTTTATTTTTTTAAGTTTTTATTTTAGTTCCAGTCACCCAAGTTCTCCTCACAGGGGCACTGCTGATCCCATCACCCATTTCACCCAGCCTGGCAGCCTGCTCCCCTCTGGTCACTGTCAGTTTGTTCTCTGTAGTTAACAGTCTGTTTCTTGGTTTGCCTCCTACTCTTTTTTTCTTTTCCCTTCGCTCCTTTGTTTCTTGAATTCCGCATGTGGGTGAAATCAGACGGTGTTTGTCTCTCTCTGACTGACTTCACTCAGCACGATACTCTCCAGCTCCATCCACGTCCTTGAGAAAGGCAAGATTTTGGTTTTCTGATGGCTGAGTAACATACACTGGATGTGTTTCCCGCTTGATCCATTCACCAGTCGACGGCCCCTTGGGCTGTTTCCACAGTTTAGCTATTGTAAATAACGCTGCTATAAGCATCAGGATGCATGTATCCCTTTGAATCCGTGTTTTTGTATTTGGGGGGTCAATACCCAGTAGTGCAGTTTGCTGTTTAATTTTTGGGGGAACTTCCATACTGTTCTGCACAGTGGCTGCTTCTGCATTCCCACCAACGGGGCACGAGGCCCTTTCTCCACAGCCTCACCAATACCTGTTGTTTCTTACAGCCTCAATTTTAGCTGTTCTGACCCTAGGTGTAAGGTGACAGCTCACTGAGTTTTGATTTGCATGTCCCTGATGGTGAGTGATCTTATTTATTTGACAGACAGAGATCACAAGCAGGCAGAGCAGCAGGCAGAGAAAGGGGGAAGCAAGTTCCCCACTGAGCAGAGCGCCCGACGCGGGGCTCGATCCCAGGACCCTGGGATCATGACATGAGCCAAAGGCAGACACTTAACCCACTGAGCCACCCAGGCACCCCTTGCAAGTTCCTTACGTACTTAGGATACTAACCCTTTATCATTTGCAAATATCTTCTCCCATTCATTAGGTTGTCTTTTTTAGTTTGTTTGATTATTTCCCTTGCTGTGCATAAGCTTTTCTCGGCCTGGTGAAGTCCCAGTAGTTTATTTTAGCTTTTGTTTCCCTTGCCTCAGGAGAAGTAGCTAGTAAGAAGTTGCTACTGCCGATGTCAAAGAGGTTGCTACCTCTAGGCTTTCTACGGTTTCCGGTCTCACAGTTAGGTCTTTCATTCATTTATATGGACACGAAGGGGAGTCAGGGCATCACGGACGCACCGGGGAGAGAGTGGCGGTTAGCAGGACTCGTGGAGGCATCAACCTCTAGGCCCCAGATCCTCACCAGGGACATTTGGGTCTTTGTTCCTTGATCTCTCCCTCGCCTCTTCGTGTGCACGGGTGAGGCTGCTCTCTGCTCTCTCCACCCGCCCGCAGTGTTACTCTCCTGGTTTTAGCTACCCAGATGCCACTGCGCTCCTTGTGTCTGTCTGTCTTGCCCAGCCTTTCTCTGGGGCCTGCCATGTCCTGCAGATTGGCCATATGTCCCTAGATGCCCACGGGCACCTTGGATTCAACAAAGGCAAAGCCAAGCTCAGTCCTTTCCTCTCTCACCCAGTGTCAGCAAGCTCCTTTGACATTCTCTAGGTTAATGGTCCTGCTGTCACCTGAGAGTCATCCCGGCAGCCTCTGTTCTCTGACCAGTCTTATTTGTCCTCTCCGTACCCCAGCCCTGGCCTAGGCACTTGGCTCCTCTCGCCAGCGTCCCCTGCCTGCTGTCCCTTGTCTCCAGAACTGCTCTCTCCCCTCCCGTCCACCTGCCCCACAGCTTCCAGTGCCGTCTTTCTGAACGGCCAGTCTTCTCTCCCTGGTATGCCTGCTGGCTCCGGGGGGCCCCCCATGTTCTGTCTGCGTGGCGTGGAAGTTGGCATTAAATGAATGTTGAGTTGAGTGACAAAATGAATTCTCATCTCTCTTTGGAAATTTAGGGTTTTGTTTTGTTTTGTTTTCCTTTTTAAAGGGAAAAAGAAGGTCTTCCCTTTTATATCCCCTATGATGGGCCTGGTGTCTGTGGACTTCGCTTTCAGTCCATCAGATGATGGCCCGTGTAGTTCCCCGGGAGTGGGAACACGGGGAAGGTGCAGTTCTGGGGCATGACCACAAGGTGGTGCAGTTATGGCGCTTACTTGCGCACCCAGAATAAACTGACGGGGCCTGGGCGTGGGACGTCCGGAAGGTGGCAGACCCGCCCAGGACAAGCGGAAATCTCCTCATGGAACTGAGCTTGTTTTAAAATTGGACGAGCAACTTGTACAAGACATGTGAAAAAAAAAGTATAAGATACTACTGATGTTTTGTTCTCTGGTACAGGTCAGACACTTACAGAATCGAAGCAGGTGAAAACATGTCTACAGAGATGAGGGCCAAAAAGGTATGTAGGAGTGTATCTTGCGGCAGATTTCCCATTTCCTTGGGATGCAGAGAAAATGTGCTATAACCACATTTTACATACAGAATGTTACATTGCAGAAGATACTTTTACTGTAAAAAGGGAATATATTTTCATATATCTTAGATGCTTTTATTTATAGAGGCTCGAATGTCTCTGTCCCTAGTTGATTTTCATAGTGTTCATGTCATGTGTTTAGATCACGATCCACAAAGGCTGCGTGAATTGTGGGGAGCGTTTCTTGGGACTCTTGGGTCTGGGTCGTCCGCACCCTTCCCTGCCCCCGGCCACCGACCCGGTCATCCCGCTGCCACCTTCCTGTTATGTTCGAGCTGGAAGGTGGCGAATGAGCAATGTGGACTTGACCAGGGCTGGCCACTATGCCGGAAGGAGGGTAAAGCGTTTGTATTTTCTAAGCCAGTAATGCTGCTTTCTCGCCATAGCCAGGAAGGAGAGTCAGGCCCATTAGCGATGACCCTGAAAGCACTGAAGAAGAGACTGTAAGAAGGAAAGTTCAACCAGCAGAGAAAATAAGGACACAGCCAGATACACCCCATACATCCTCGGAGCTTCCAGAGAAACCGGCTGAGTCGGTCACTCCTAAACACATCAGAGCCCATAGCGCCAAGTCCGCTGTTGAAAAAGAGCCCGGGACAGAACCACGTCATTCGGTAAGAGCGTGTCCGCCATTGCCCTAGAGGGAGGAGGAGGGTTGACGGAAAAATGTTTAGGAGGAAAACAGCATTTCCTCTCTTTTCCTTTGTTTCTTTAAAAAAGATAAGTTTTATGTTTTTGTTATAAAAAAATATTTGAGAACATTCAGTAGGTATGGAAAGGAAGATAAAATCACCCACAGTCCCGTCTCCTGAAAGGGGCCACCCTGCTCCTTGGCCCAGGCTCCTCAGCGCCTTTCCTGCACGTTCCTCAGCCCCGGGTGACCAGCCTCGGGCACCTGTGTTCTAGGCTGTGGTCTTAGCGCTCGCCGTTTCGCTCACGAGTGTGCCGTAGTTAATCTCTTACTAATGAATGGTTGCAGTTAAAAAAAAAATTGAAGCGCTTTCATGAATTTCTTTCTAGCTAAATCTTGGTATACGTCCTCCATCATTTCCTTAGGAAAAAAGTGGCTAAGATAAGATGTCTGGGTCATAATCACTCTGTTTTAAATTCTTGACATTTAGTATCTTTTGGTCAAGTTCTCAGTATGTCCTTTTATTCATTTGCCTTAATGTTTTGAATAATTCATCCTCCTGTTCAAAAAAAAAATATTTTTAAAAGATTTTATTTATTTGACAGAGATCACAAGTAGACAGAGAGAGGGGAAGGGAAGCAGGCTCCCTGCAGAGCAGAGGACCCTGGGATCATGACCTGAGCCGAAGGCAGAGGCTTAACCCACTGAGCCACCCAGGCGCCCCTCAAAAAAAAATGTCAAGTTTAATGTGTTCGTGCTGCATCATGGTCCACTTACCGTCTTCCTCACCCAGGAAATATAGATGCAAGTGACATTCTATATAGGTTCTTCTGTGTTCTTCCAGAGTTTCCTTCTGCCCATATAAATAAATATGGATGTATTTTCTTTCAGTTTCCCCTTTCTACACAAATAGAAGCATATTATACATGTTGTTTTGCCTCTGATTGGTCTATCTTGGTCAACATCCCATATAAACTTGAATTTGCAGATGTTTGAGGTATTCTGGGAATGTGCTCTCAGGTCAAAGCGACTGACCTACGTTCAGATATTATGTCCCCTTATAGGCCTTTAATGGTGGGGGAATAGTCTCCTTTTGACAAAGCAGGGTGTTTGTTTTTAAGCTTTTATTTGAGAGAGAATGAGCAGGGGGAGGATGGAAGAAGAGGGGGAAGCAAGCTGGCCACTGAGCAGGACCCTGCGATCATGACCTGAGCTGAAGGCAGACGCTTAACCAGCTGAGCCACCCAGGTGGTTTTTAATACCCCAATTTTGTGGATTCGCTTTAGTTCTCTAGAGTTTTGCATCGTGAATTTTGTAGCTTTGTTGTTTTCTTAATTTTAGACTTAGAAGTTACAGAAATAGTGCAGGAATTTCCCACGTGTTTTTTACCCAAATTCATCTAACTCTTAAAAAAATTTGTAAAACGATTTTATTTATTCATGTGGGAGACAGAGAATGAGCAGTGGGGAGGGGAAGAGGGAGAGAGAGAGAGAAGTAGATTCCCTGCTTGAACAGGGAGCCTGGTGCAGAGCTGGATCCCAGGACCCCAGGACCGTGACCTGAGCCAAAGGCTTAACGACTGAGCTACCCAGGCGCCCTGATTCCGACTTTTTACATGATCAAAGCACAGTGAGTAAAACCAGGACTTTAGGGCACCTGGGTGGCTCAGTCCGTTCATCGTGTTCTGTTTTCGCTTTCTTACGGTTTTGGCGGCTCTGGCATTCCTCAGCTCGTGGTCACATCACCACAGTGTCTGCCTTCGGTCTTCACGTCATCTTCTCCTTCGTGTCTCATCTCCCTCTGCCTCTCGAAGGGGCCTTGTGGTGACTCTCACGGGCACGGACGTGTCTTACGGGGCACCGGTCCCTGCATACGGGCTTCGCGAAATGACCGACTTCCCTTCTTCCTTCCGCTTTCCTTCCCTTTCCCCCTCCTTCCCTCTCCCGTTATTTATGGGCGCTGGTGCAGAGGGAGAGAGCGAGAATCCCAAGCACGGTCCACGCCCAGCACGGAGCCCTGCTACTGCGACCTGAGCCCAGATCAAGAATTCGCCAGTGGAGCCACCTGGCCACACCCCCCTTCTCTGCACATTTGAAATGGCAAATTGGTCAGTGACACTGAAAACAAAGCAATAAAAGTTTGTCCAATTTGCAAATCAGAGAGAAAAATTTTGGGGGGAAAATATCAGAGTCACAGAAAACTGTGACAATACCAAAGGATCTACAATATATATAATAAGAGTACCGAAAGAAGAGTCAGAATGGGCTAGCAAAATTAAAAACATGACTGGAATTTTCCAACTTACAGATCCAAGAAGCTCAGTAAACCCTTAAGCAAGATAAAGCCATACGTAAGCATATCAGAGTTAAAATGCCAAAAAAACAAAGAGAGGCAGAAAACCTTGACAGCAGCCGGAGAAAAGAGACAGAATAAATACAGGGGGAGCAAAGACAAGTCTCACAGCAGCTCACAGAAACAAGAGAGACCAGAAAACAACAAGAGCTGAGGGGAAAAAGTCACCCCAGAATTCTACGTCAGTGAATATATCCTTTAAAAAAGGGTGAATAAACATACTTTCAGATAAAGAAAATTTTAGAGAATTTGTTGCCAGCCGATCTTTGTTAAAAGGATGCTACAGGATGTTCTTTAGGCTAAGAAAAAAGGTATCAGAAGGAAATGCAGATCTATAGGAAGGAGAAAAAGACAACTGGAAAAGAAAAGTCAATCAAAGGATTACAAAGTGGGGTGTTTGGAGGGGGTGCCTGCTGGCTCAGTCGGCAGAGCAGGAGACCTCAGGATCGTGAGTTCGAGCCCATGTTGGGCTTGGAGCCTACTTGAAGAGACTAAATTCTAAAAAAATGAGTGGGTAACAGAAACTATTTTTTTTCTTCTCGTAATTTCCTTAAGAAACAGTTGTTTCAAGCAAAAATGACAACACTGTAAGGTTGGGTTACAATGAATGTAGAAGTAAAACCTGTGACCAGAGCAGCACAGAGGGTGACAGATAAAGGGAAGAATGCGGTCATGTCATGAGGTTCATGTGGTGGGAAGTAGTTGACTCTCAGGAAGCAGAATGTATGACGTGTTCACATACTGATTCTAAGTAGCCTTTGTTAACTCAAGGATGCACATTTTTAACCCAGAAGCAACCATTCTTTAAAATTCAGAGGCATAGCTGAGAAGCCAATTGAGCAAGGAAAATGGAAAACCAAAATATGTTCAGTTAATCCAAAATTAGCAACAGAAGGAAAACAAAAGGCCGGAGGATGGTAGACTTGAACCTAATGATACTTAAAATTACATCAAAAGCAAATGGGCTTCTGGAGAGTGTGTAAGAGTGGGGTGAAATAGGTGAACGGAAGACAAAGATCAATATGGCCGACTTACACCCAACCACAGTAACAGTTGTACATCAAAAGGAAGTGCACTAAACATTCCAACTACGGGGCAGAGACTGGCTAACTGTAGGCTGCTCTGCAAGAGACAGCTTTAAAGACAGAAGCAAGAGCGTCATGGCTTAGTGAGACGGCCTTAGTGTCGTCCCCCTGCCCACCACATCAGTGTCAGTGGGGCATCCAGCCTCAGAGAACGGTGTCTGTGTGGGAGCTGTGGGATTCCACACAATACGCCCAGGGACCTAAGTCCCTGGAGGGAACCGTGTCTTGCCAACACCTGTATTTTGGCCCACTGAAGCTGATTTCAGACTTCTGCCCCCCAGAACTGTTGGAGAATTTCTGTTTCTGTTTTAAGCCACTGAGTTGTGGTAACTATAGCAGCCACGGGAAACTGAAACACGACCCAGTGACTCCTCAGTTCTGTGCTCTTTGGTTCTAGAATTTCCATTTAGTTTTGTTTTCTAAATATAGTTTCTCTGCTAAGGTATCCTGGGTTTCTGTAGTCATTTAGACCACCATTTCCTTTTACTTCTTTGGGACATATCTGTGACATCTGCTTCAATGTCTTTGCTCTGGGCTGACTTGGTGTTCATTTCTCTTGAGTATTTTTGTTTTGTTTTGACTGTGGGTCACATTTTTTGTATAACATTATTAATTTAGTACTTTCGGATTGTGTATTGGATACTGTTGACAGGTTGTTGAGACTCTGAATTCTGTCGTTGTCTTAGGAATGTTGACTTTTTATCTTTATCTTTTGTTAGGGTCAATTTGTGGAAGGCCGAACATATTTTCCAAGCAGCTCAAACTCTCTGCGACTCAACCTCTGCTATAATTGTTGCATGATAAATTACCACAAACTTTGTGACTTAAAACGACACAGTTACGACTCACAATTTCTGTAGGTCACAGGTCCAGGCCACCTTAGCCAGATTCTCCACTCAGGGTCCTACGAGTCTGAAATCAAGGTACTGGGTAGAACAGAAATCTTATGTGAGACTCCTGGTCCTCACATCAGATCATTCAGATTGTTGGTAGAATTTAGTTGGTTGCCTTTGCAGACCTGAGGTCCTTGTGTTCTCTCTGGTTGAAGCTGGGGGTCACTGTTAGGTCTTGGTCTCATGACCCTAACATGGCAGCTACCATCTAAAAAAGCCAAAGAATCTCTCCAGTCAGCTACAGCGGAGTCTTCTATACGGTGACCTAAGAGGAAGAATGAGCGCCCCATCTTATTCACAGCAGCCACCCACACGCAAGGGGAGGGAGTTCTACAGATCCCTGGGGGGTCATCGTTGAATTCTGTTTACAACCTCAAGGCTCTTTCTAGTGAATCTGGTCTGAGATTGGTTTTAGGGTTTGTTAGGGTGGGTCTAGGGTAGGCCTTACTCAGGGTAGTGTTTCTCAATCCTGTTGAATTACAGTGCTGCCTAAAAAGCCTTTTTAGTTTATTTCTTAAAAATTTTTATTTATTTAAGAGAAAGAGTGCAAGCCAGAGGATAGGGGAGAGGCAGAGGGAGAAGCAGACTCCTCGCTGAGCAGGGAGCCTGAGGCAGGACTGGATCCCAGGACCCCAGGATCATGACCTGAGCCCAAGGCAGACACCTAACCAACTGAGCTACCCAGGTGCCTGCAAGGCAACCGTAGTTAAAAGCCAACTGGAAGTTTTATTTACTTTTTGAGACCATTTAATTTTTCAGTGTCTCTTTGTATTAGATTGTATACATAATAATTTAGAACTAAATGAGGAGGGTTGCTGGGGTGGGGGGAGCATGGGAGGGATGGGGTGGCTGGGTGATGGCCATTGGGGAGGGTATGTGCTATGGTGAGTGCTGTGAAGTGTGTAAACCTGGAGATTCACAGACCTGTACCGGGGCAGGTAATACATTATATGATAATAAAAAAATAATTTAGAACTAAATGAGAGTAACAGCCAGAATTAAGTGATTAAGTGTTTGATAATACTGTTCTCAGAATACTTAAGTTTTAAGAGAAGGAAGACTTTTCTTAAACATCTTTGCAATTTTTTTTTTTTTTTTTTTTTTTGTAGAAAACTCAGAAAAAGGTGTTTTGTGGCAGAAAGAAGAAATCAAGAAGTGAAGCCAGAGACTCAGGTACAGAATAGTGTTTTATACCTTATCAAGCATTCAAGAATTTTGTTTTAAAAACTTTGTTAAAGTAGTAAATTGTAAGTATATAAAATTGCTACTTTAAAAAGCTAAAAAAATGTGTATTTATAGTAACTGACTTTTTTCTGACATCTGTCATGAAAATTTTCAACCTACAACAAAGTTGAAGGACTCTTACAATATGTATTTATAGTGTTAGATTTTACTGTTACACCTGCTTTATCACCTTAATTTTTCATCACAGTGTTGAAACCTTGCTGAACACATAACGTGGTTTCACCCTTCTGAATAAGGTTTTTTTTTTTCCACTTGGCATAACTTCTTTGAGATTCATCTGCATTGTTCTGCATTTTTATTGATACAAGTCAAAATTTATTGAAAAATGGGAGGAAAATAAAGCATTTTCTCTCCTTCATTTCTTTTAAAAGATAAGTCATATATGTTTAGAAAATTTGGAAAGTGTAGAAAGGAAGAAAAAATCACCTACAATCCCATCATCCAAAAAGAGCCCCCTTGCTTTCTGGTGTATACTCTTCAATCCTTTTACCTCAACTGCCCACCCCAGATGGGATCTTATCCGTATCATTAAGTATCATACAACCCAATTTTACTCAGTGCTTGACCTTTTGTCCACATTACTAAAACCAGATCAGCGCACTGAGGAATCTCTGTGTGTTCCAGAAGTGATCTATGAGGTAGATTAAAATTACGGAACTGTAATTAACAAAGAAGAGCTCTGTGACCAGTGTGTTGGGTGGCAGCGGACCAAGTAAAGGGGGGACAGGGAGCTCTGAGTCAGCAGTGCGTTAGGCTCTTTTGGCAGAAATGGGAGAACCAAGGAGAGGGCAGTTAGTGACCTCTGGAGAGGCGATTTTTGAGCTTACACTGGCTTAGGGAGAAGTGAGTTGGCTCCTTCCATGTGCCTCTCCAACCGCGGCTCTTTTTGGCAATTTGGTGGGACAGTTTTTGTTGTAGGCTTTCAGAACCCTGGGCCTAGAGCCAAAATATGTTCAGTATGTTAAATGGACTTCTCTTAATATTCCAGATCGTTCCGACTGTGAACCTATTTGGTGTCTGAAAGGAAAGAAAGCCAGTGACATCTCAGAGTTAGATGTCGTTTTGTCTGCCTTTGAGAAGACCATCCTGGAGTATGAGTAAGTCTTCCAATGTGATATACGTGCCCAGTGAACGTTCCTTGAAGAATCACTTTGCTCATCCCATGGCTTCTGATGTGTTTTCATCCCCTAGTTGATGAATTTTTACATTTCCATTTTAATTTTTTCTTTAATCCTGAGAATTATTTAGTAGTATGTTTTGGTATGTCCAAATATGTGACTTCTTAATTTATATTTTTATATTAACCTTGTGTCTTAAAACATATCATGATCAAATTTGAGAGACTGGTGATATTTTTTTGTAATTTTGAGGCTTGCTTTATGGCTTAGCACATAATCTATGGGGAATCTAATTATTGGATCTGTGTCGAATCAGTATTGTTTTTCCTGATTCTTTTATCAGTTTATGCTATATATATTTAGAGACTATTCTGTTAGGACATCACATTTAATTGCTCTGTCTTGTAGTCTGAACATTTTATCCTTCTGTAGTACCCTCTCCATTCCTAAAAGTGTTGGGGTCTTAAAATCTGTTTTATCTGATACCAGTATCGTGTCACCAGGTTTCTTTTGCTAAGATTTGCTAGAACTTATATTCTTTTTACTTCCTTTTATTTCCAGCCTTTGTCTGACCTTAAAATAATTTTTATAAGAAATAGTAAAGTTCAGGGGTACCTGGGTGGCTCAGTCAGTTAAGCGTCTGCTTTTGGCTCAGGTCCTGATCTCAGGGTCTTGGGGTCCAGCCCTGCATTGGGCTCCGTGCAGTGGGGAGCCACTTCTTCTCTCCCTCTGCCCCTTTCCCACTGCTCCTGCTCTCTTTCACACATGCACTTGCGTGTACTCTCTCTCAAATAAATAAAATCTTTAAAAAAAACAGTAAAGTTGAAATCCAATGTGTCCATCTTTCTTGACTTCAGTCCATTTACATACAATTACCAATATATTTGGAAGAATGTGTTGATGTGTTGTTTTTACTTTAGTTTTTTTGGTTCTCCTTTGATGTTTTTAGTTATAACTTTAAAAAAAAAATAGAATCTATAACTCTCCACTAGTAAGATTAGAACTCTGGCAAGCTCTCTTAACTCTTGGTCACCTCTCCCATTCCCCTGCCCCAGAGATTTTTAATTCTGGGGTAAGATACATTGTTTTCTCTTCTCTATTTTTATGACCGCAGCAAACTTATTAAGGCATTTATTTGCTCACCTTTATTTCATACATTTCTTATGACAACCTTTGGTAATGTCTCTTTTCTTATTTAAGTGTTTATCCCAACATTTTTGAGTGTGGCTCTTTGTGCTGTAAAAATGTCTAAATCCTTTGGATTATTTTAGTCATGACATTGAATTTGAAGGACAGTTTAGCTCAATATAGTATTCTAGGTTCCAAATCATTTCCTTAAATACTTTCGAGTCACTGTTCCTTTGTCTTCTTTTGCATCTAGTGTTGATTTGGAAAATTTGGTGTCTGTCAGTCTTGTTTATATGTAATCTGCTATTTTTCTCTAAGCTTTTAGAATATTGTAGGTGTGATATTCTTTAATTTCACTCTGTTGGGTCTCACTTTTCCAGTCGAAGGTGGTTCTTTTTTACTCCAAAATTAAAAATATTTTTGTTCTCTCTAATGCTATATCCTTGTCCTCTGCTTTTTCTAGATTTCCTCAGTCTAGAAACAAGAACTTTGCTAACTTGCTATTTCTCTGGTATTTCCAAAATGCCATTTATCGCATCTACCCAGTCCTGTAATGTAGCCTTAGGACTTTCTGTCTAACATTTCTATTTGGTTCCCTTTATGTCATGTTATATGTTGCTACTGTCCTCCATAGAATATTTATTAGGCTAATTTCAAAATACTGTGTTACCTATTTTGAAATACCTCCTGCTCTTAGAATTTCTGATCTAATAATTTGTTTTCTCTTTAATATAGTTGTGTTCCTCTGTTGTTCCTCTAGCCGGTGAGCTTAGGTACCTCAGTCTGTCAGCTTTTCTGTCACACAGACAGTGTATATAAGGGAAGACCAAGCTGTGATTCCTGTCCATTCCCAGGAGTGCCAGGGAGGGGGCTGGCTAAGGCCTAGGGAGGAAAGCCTCACTTACCCCACCTGGTAACCTGTCCGGTCCGGGCTTACGCTTGGCCCTCCGGCTCCAGTAGTGTTAGGAGCTGCTACAATCCTTAGATTATCATTCTCCAGCCCTGGGGGTTTGGCAGGGGAACGGGGAGGAGACAACCGGCCCCAGGTAGTCTCCACGTTGCTTTCCAGGCCCCGTAGTCGCAGCCCAGGTTTGACTCTCGAAGGCACAGGGATAGAGACAGACATTGGCTGTGGCTCTTCGGTGCAGCTTGTGAGAATCATGCTTTGGAAGAAGCGGAGGCCAACCTCGACATCTCCCTTCTGGTGCTGGGCCACAGCCCCTGTCCCTCTCACCGGTTCGCCCATTCTAAATACCTCCTCCTCTCACAGCGTTTTTCATAGCTTCCCCCATTTTGAGGGAGTTTTCCCTCTTTGGTTCTTCTGGGGTTGATCTTGGGGAAAGGAGCCAGCCTCTCATGCTAACTTAGCATCTTTGTGGGAATTGTCTGTTTTATTCTTCCGTAGTGTATGTTCTCTTTGGTACTGTACGCTCTAAAGCCAGTGTGCAGTTACAGTTGGTACAGGTCTCTGACTATAGACCAGCTCTTGACTGTGTCACTCTTCCCACTCATAAATCTCTTCAAAGGAAGAAAAGACTTAAAGATTTCTGATATTTTAACAAAATGGCAATATCTTACCTTTTAGCATAGTGTTCTTGATGTAAGAAATGATTTAGAAGAGTTGTAGTTTTTTTGTTAGCCCTTTTTTTTTTTTTTTTTTAAATAGGCTCCATGCCCAGTGTGGGACTTGAACTCATGACCCTGAGATCAAGAGTCGCATACACTAGCGACTAAGCCAGCCAGGCACTTGATGGACTTTTTTTTTTTACTTGAGTAACATATAATGTATAATTTGTTTCAGGGGTACAGGTCCGTGATTCGTCAGTCTTATACACATACCCTTGTGTTTTTGTCATACCGCATGATTCTGGTAGAATCACTGGTCTTGTTTTATTTTCTTAACCTAAAGTATTCTCAACCACATGAAAAGTTTTATTCAAAATCAAGTTAAATATTTGAGGGTGTACTGTTTTTAATACCCTATATCTGGAACTCACACCTGAATAATTCGCTAAGTTTACAGATTGTAAGCAATTTACCAAAGTATATATAATTAGGGAAATAGGCCATGAAGTGCAGACATGACAAACATAGGCTATTTTATAACTGATTCAATTAGTTATTGTAGGGAAGTGACCAGATTTTTAAGGTACTAGAATTTGAAAAAGTTGGGTCCGGCTATTGTATGTAGACCACCACCATTTCAGTTGGTATAGTCTACTAAATTTATTATCATTGTAAGCCATATGCAGAAAGATCTCACCAGTTTTCCTAATTTTTTATATGTTTTTAACATCTTAAAGTCATGATTTCATATTTATATTAGAAATACCTTTTTTAAAGGTAGAGCTGATGAACTTTTTAATTGTGAATTTTTACTTTTAAAAATTTTATTTAGGGGTGCCTGGGTGGCTCAGTGGGTTAAGCCGCTGCCTTCGGCTCAGGTCATGATCTCAGGGTCCTGGGATCGAGTCCCGTATCGGGCTCTCTGCTCAGCGGGGAGCCTGCTTCCTCCTCTCTCTATCTCTCTGCCTACTTGTGATCTCTCTCTGTCAAATAAATAAATAAAATCTTTAAAAAAAATTTTATTTAAATGTGCATTTATGTACCATAAAATTTACCATCTTAACCGTTTTTAAGTATACAATTCAGTGTATTGTATTCAGTACTACTATTAGTAGTAGTTCAGTAGTATTCAGTACTACTATTCAGTAGTGTTAAGTACTTGGTTTGCTTTCTCAAGATTGTTTTGACTATTTGGTGTCCTTTCAGATTCCATATGAAGTTTAGGATTTTTATTTTCTGTTTCTGCAAAAAAGCCATTGGAAGTTTAGTAGTTACTGTATTGAATCTATGGATTGCTTTGGGTAGTATGAACATTTTAATAGTATTAGGGCTTCCAGTCCATGAGCATGGGATGTTTTTCCTTTTATTTGTATCCCCAATTTCTTTCAACAATGTTTTTATAGTTTTCGGTGTATAAATATTTTACCTCCTTGGTTAAATTTATTTCTAAGTATTTTGTTCTTTTTTTTTTTTTTTTTTTTAAGATTTTATTTATTTATTTGACAGAGATCACAAGTAGGCAGAGAGGCAGGCAGAGAGAGAGAGGGGAGGAAGCAGGCTCCCCGCTGAGCAGAGAGCCCGATGAGGGACTCGATCCCAGGACCCTGAGATCATGACCTGAGCCGAAGGCAGCGGCTTAACCCACTGAGCCACCCAGGCGCCCAGT